>NW_008824283.1:6710157-6722422 GCF_000699105.1 Pygoscelis adeliae | reverse complement strand
GAGGGGTGTGTCTCTTTTATAAATTCTGACATCATGCACCATTATTTGTAAAGGTACCACAAAGCCTGAGAGAATTGAAGAAATCCTTATAAAATAGACTAAATATGGGACCTCACAATTCTGATGCTTTGGCTCATTTCTGTGGAGGTTTGGAAAATTCCTGCCCCATCCTACTAATTCGAAAATGTGATTTCTCCTTAATTTTATAAGGGTTGATCAGAATCTAATTAGGTGTTGAAAATGAAAGGTTGTAGCTTGCTTTTGGATTTGGAAGTTTGTTTTTGAAAGTTGAGGACAGCATCAGAGTTTGTATTGCATCACCAAACGGACCAATATTTAGTGTGCTTACAATATGGAAGCATTCAT
Source organism: Pygoscelis adeliae (assembly GCF_000699105.1). Lineage (NCBI taxonomy): Eukaryota > Metazoa > Chordata > Aves > Sphenisciformes > Spheniscidae > Pygoscelis > Pygoscelis adeliae. Next base: position 6,722,056 of record NW_008824283.1, on the reverse strand, counting down.
CAAATTGTGGCCTTGGGATAAAATCCGTACTCTGGAACCGATCTTTGGGTTTTTCTGTATACTTTTAAAATTTACAGTTGTGATTATTGTAATAAGTTTAGTCCTGAAGCCAGGGCATGAGATCTTAAACTAGTAAGAGTATTATACAGTCGTTAGCTATATGACTCTCTGTGGACTAAAGAGCTACCCAATTTTATGATATCATTTTAGTGTTAAAGATTTCCTATAAGTGCATGAGGAGCAACCAGAGTAGGACACATTCACGTCTTGGGTTTTAAGGTATTTTTAAAACTGATTGCTCAAGTATTCCACAGCATGGCTGTGTTGTATTCACAGACACATCCACCTAGCGTGTTAGAAACCTCTGTGTGCTATTTTCAGTCTTCTCTTTCTTTTCTTAAAATTCAAAGCCCCATACTAACATCATATGTTTGTGGGGTTTTTTAAAAATTCTGTGGTCCTTTAAGAGTACAATAACTTAGAGTAGCCAATTCATTAAGCCCAATGCCAATCGCAAATGCAGTTCCATTTGTTGTTGCTTTTCCTGGTACTCATACTGCATTTCCATTGTGCTTGCTTTGATGTTTCATTTTAGACATAAAAAACTAAACAAAGATTACACTTACAGTTCAACTGATCTAATGCTAAATCAGAGCACTTCAGAAAATAAGTGAATATGGGTTTTATAGAAAGTCTTTATAAATGCTGTATACTGTTCCTTTTAAGTTACGATTGACTATAGAAAGTAACCTTTATTTGGTTATAAAACTTTGTAAAAACTTAATTTTCTGAATGTTTTGACAGCCTCCTGAAAACTTTGCAAACCAACTGCATATTTTTCTTGCAAAGTGAAGTACTTTAAGACACATACTACAGCTTGATTAGAAATGGTTCCTTTAGACCGTATTTATTGCTACTTCACTTCTCATTTTGTGATACTGAAAGAGAGCTGCTCTTGAAGCAGTAGTTAGAAGTTACTTGTATATTTAACCAGAAGCATATGTAGAAGATGATTGCCTAATGACCATGGTTAATTTAAACCATTTGAAATTGATATGACCTAAGATACATTTTTAAAGTAAATTGTACAGTTACAGAATAAATTAATGGAGTAATTCTTGAATAGCTGTACTGTATAGAAACTACTGTGAGAATCAAAAAGTATGCCCTACCTCTATTTTCCTTCCCTTGAGCTTCTAAAAAAATTGGCTTCCTTTTGCTAGTTTTATCAGCACAATTGTTACTTCATTACAAGAGCAACCAGAGAAGTTTTCAAGCCCTACTGTAAAGCCCAGGGGTCCTGTATTTAAGCCACATCTTTGGGTTTCATCTCATTTTCTCTCAACTTAGAACTTGTTACTGGAGTCTCCAAAGATTGACTCTACCACCAGTAGAAATGCTAAGCATCGCAAATAGTTGCAAGATAAGCCTTAAAGTCTTTTCATCTAAATTCTCTTCGAAATAGGATGAAAAGGCTTGTTTCTTTTATACAAATCACTGAAGTAACTTGCTTTTTCCTGATCTTCTCTCTTTTTACTTTTACCCTTGCCATTTCTTTTCCTTAAAGCTAACTGGTTGAAGCGGCTTTAGAGTGAATTGATTCAATGTGATGAACTACAATAGAGAAAATTTGGGGGTTTCTCAGGGCTACTGTCATCATCTCAAGCGGAACCACTTCCCCAGAGGAAAGCTGTGTGGTACTTCCTCTTCTAAAGTAAAATGTAAAGCTCATTTTGAATGTCTAATCGTTTTCAGCTCAATCAGCTATGTGAGTGCCTTTTAATTTTTTCATGTAATGCCAATTTTGCTGGTACTGGGACTTTATCCAGGAGGTTTCCTGACCAGTGTTGCTTACCAGAGAAATGGCAGATAATTTTATAGGCCATGGAGATGATCCCTTCAATCCGGTGTAGCTAGAGATGCCAGGAAAACAGCATCAGGTTTCTGGCTTCCTATCCCTGTAGCCTTTATCTTGAGATAATGCTTTTGCATTTCTTGATCTCATCTCTCCAGCTTGGTCTTTTTAAGTATTACGCACAGTTTTATTGTATCAGTATCTCTCTAAAAATCATTCAGGTTTTTAGTCAGATAAGTACGGATTATTTCTGGCCAAAGAAGTTCATTTTTAGATGAAGCTATTCCAAGTTGGTATGGCTATTAAACTTAACCACTTTCACCTTTATAGTTCTACTAGGGTAACTGCAATTTGGACGAGAAGGGTACTTCTACAATATACTTCAAATATTTAGCAAGCTGAAATGAACACATCCTCAGTGTTCTTTACTGAAGCTAGCAGAGGTTTAAGTATAAAGACTTTTTCATTCTTTTACTAAAGCCTCAATAAATTTAACGGTTCGGAGAGAAGCAGCACGATACACTGTCTTAGAGTTTGGTCCAGACTTTCAAAGGGTGTTCAGATGTCTGACCTGCCTTTTGAAGATCTTCCCCTCTCTCTCTGTAGTGTTCTGCAAGCAAGCACCTGTGTGGTTCTACCAACACGTCCATTCATAATTTGAGAGTTATGGCGTGGAAACAATATGAGACCATGCTGTCCCACGTACACTCAGCCTGTATATTAAGAACAAAAGTTCAGTTCTGGCTTCTCATAACGTATTAAATACTCCTTCAGTAGTACTGCGAGATTCCTACTTGCATTTGAGTTGTTGGTAGTATATATGCAAGGTGATTATATTGCCCTTAAGGGTTGTAATACTAACTCTTTGTCTCTATCCAGTATAGGTCTTCAGGAAATATCTACTTCCAGATAAGTTGCAATAACGTCTCGTTTCTAAATGTTTCAGAATAACTGGGATTTTAACAGTGGGAACTAGCTAAAGCGTCTATTATCTAGAGCAAATCTGGGCTGCTTAAAGACTACATGGTGTCTTATGCATTCGGTCATTAACTTATGTTAATGCCTAAATTTACATTCAACCTATTTTTAAATATCACTTTTGCTATTCACATTCTGGATACTAGATGGCTATAATCCTGAGGAAACAGCTTAGTTGAGTTCAGAACAGAGATGAAGGTCGATGCAGTTCTGTTGAGCTAGTTGTGGTCAGCTTTTTATCCTCAGTCCATTTGTACACGTAACGAGATTAGTGTTTTCCTAGCGACAGGGCTTTCTACATCCTTTTTTTGGAGTATGTAGGCTTAAAAAATGTGTAATATGCAATAGAGCTTTGCTTAGGTTAAAAAGTAAACAAAAATCTGTGGGTCAGATTAGAAGTAGTTGACCAAGACCTGTAGGTCACAGTGCAGAGCTAGGACACACTTGACACATACAGTTACTGTTTTGGTTGCATTATTTTTTCCATTTCCCATTAACGCACAGTGAGAGGGGGCAGACTTAACAATCATTGTGGATAAAATGGGTGAATTAAGTCCTCAGACATGACCATGGGAGATAAAAAATGTTTTATCGCAGTATAGAAGGATAATTCCCTGCTTACATTCTTTAAGTTTTACCGATAAATTCCAAAGTACCTTGCCAGTATTCTGTCATCTGTGATAAAATTACTAATTCTTTAAGTTTTAAAAAAGTCTGCAAAGAAGCCTGTTTTATTAGTTTTGTTTACTTCACACATGTAAAGCATATTAAGTATTCTTAAAAACACACTTTCTGAAAACATCTCAAAAGATGCTGTAATATATTTGTAATTATTAACGTACTAACGGAATATGTTTGAGCGGTCTAGGTTTGCATAACTGAGTGCCAAATCCTGCTCACTTTAGGTACTTGAGTAGATGATTCTCTTAAATGGGAACTGTTTTAAACTAATGAGCAAGATTTGGCCTCGGTCGTCTGCCGGGGGAACACAGTAATGCTACTTTGCATATTCCCGCTGGTGCTAAATCATTTGTTGAAAATAAAGATTCTAAATAGAAATTGTAAATAAAATATTTATGGCCTGGTCCTTTTGACAGACTTAAAATTTATCATTTGCAAATATTTTTGGCCTTATTTCAAGTTTCCCCCCCCTTTTTTTTTTTAAGAGTATGTGGGCTGTGTTTGTTAATGTGGCAAGTCATTGGCAGATTTGGCTTCCTGTGCTGCTTTCGGTAAGGCCCATAACATTCCCATTGTGCATTATGATACGGATGACTTCTCCTTGCTGGATTTCAGTCTTATCCTTCATCTTGTTTTGTCACTGTAGCTGTTAAACGAGTAGTATCAAGTAGAACACGATAGGCATTTGTTCTCTGCTAAAACTTCAAGAAAATCAGCCATTACTGTAAGCATTTGGGGAAGTTGTTGAAAATGCAAAAATACCCATTTAAAATAATTTTAAAAGCTAAATGTGTTAATTAGTCTTGCCTATAAAATAAACTGGAATATGGTGTATCAGTTGCTAATCTTTGCTGCAAATTGCTAGCATTTCACAATTCTTCTAGCATCAATTTAAGAACATTGTAAATACAAGCTTTGGGAGGAGGTATGTTAGTTTCAGATCGTGCATTACAAAAGAATTTAATTATAAGACTAGTGAATTAGTATTTTGAGACCTATTAAATTACGGCATCTAGAACATGACAATTAGTGTGTTGATGTTATAGAGATAGGATACAGAGGGGTTTCGATAATCCACACTTTTTTACATTTCTGAGTTTTGGTATTTTAACAAACAAGTATTTAATTTTCCATCTACTGTCTCGTCATATGCAGGCCTTCTAATCACCAACTGCTGTCTTCAAATATTTTAGTTAGTTAGCAAAACGGACAGGCGAATTTATCAGTTGTAAACCCCTGTAAGATGGAAGTTCTCCGAAGAGCCATTTGGTTAAGTTGCCTTATTCTATTACATTGCACTCATGTTATGTCTCCACTTTCTTGTTTACTGTTCAGACACTGAAGATGTGATGTAAAAATGTGCTACAAATTTTTATTCATAAATTACTGATTAATACCTTTGTGTCACCTGTTAATACAGCTCTTGTAAATGATACCTTTATGCCATCTGTAATACAGCTCTTGTAAATTGTTTAAATTATTTTTCTTATAGATTCTCGTTATTGAATGTACAGATTAGATCCCTTTAATATGTCACTGAATAATTTGATTGGGGCCCAAATATGGCCAATGCGGTAATTCATCCCATCAAAACTGTAAATAATTCTTTACTGCTTGTTTGCATGAATGAAGTTTGGATTTCATTTACTTTGTCATAACCCAACTCCTCTGTGACGGGCCTACTTCTTGCAGTTTATTTTCTGGTTTTATTACCATTTGTTCTGTATGAATGTTGAAACAGTACTTTTGTCTTTTCCTAATAAATGATTTGAGATTGTTCATTGTTTGCCTACCTTTGTGGGTTTGGGGGGAGGGATTTCTGCGTGTGTTTTTTTCCTTTAGCATCATAACTCGCTGTGATACTTGGTACTGGGGGTTGTTGCGTCACATTTTGTACTAAGGAACCATGACTGGTATAGCTTTCGTGCTCTTTTCTTCCTTTAATAAAAGCCTATACTTCGCAGTTCTTAGAGTCAGGTCCTGTTTTTAAAAACATTTGATGTCCTAAAGAAAGTTAGTTTTGCAGTCTTGAAGTAGAAAGCAAGCCATGAAGCTACTGTAAGCTTTTGCCTTCCAAATTAACTTGAGAGCACATGCTGGTTCATGCACACAGGTGACTCAGAGTGATATTTTCCTGTTGAATAAAATACTTCATGTATAAACTGCATGTTATATATAAACTGCAATTCCTCCTCTGTTGGAATTGTTCTTTGCTTATGTTTTGGAAAAGCCAAATTACGTTGTCCTGAAGTTGTTCTGACTGAGTGCCTAACGGGCAAGAAGTTGTCAGGAATGAAGTCTGTGCCACAACAGCATGCTGGCAGTGCATCTTGTGACAAGCTTGCTGTGTCAGAGACTGTTCTTCAGCGTGCACTGTACAAATATTTTAGCCATTCAAACTACAAGTCTTTGCTTTAAACTGCCAAAAATGAAACCCTGAAAATTCCATTCTGTGTTGTATCTCTATCGAGTCTGGCAAAGAGGAGCTCTGCACCACAGTGATTCTTTTTACCTAGGGGAAATGAGCTTGTAACAAATACAAGGTCCTTGACAAGTATATGGGCTGTTGATTTGTTTGGTTTGCCATTTTTTTTAAATGCAGAAATATATTTTCTTTCTTTGAGTGAACTGTAGTAGCCTTTTGTGGAAGCTGCTTTGCATTTCAGCTGGGGTCCTTAACTGCTGCCTCGTGCAGCCTGTGTGCAAGCTCAGGGGACGGGGTAAGCTGTGTGAGCTTCATTTAGTTTATCTTATCTGTGGATCTGATTTAAAAAAAAAAGGTTTGTATGAAACAAGTGACTTCCTCTTACTGTAAGACTATTCGGCCAGCTGTATTTGCATTTTTATTGGACTCAGAAATGCAAACCTCTAATTTACTAATCCTTGTAACTTCCCTCTTTTTAGAACTATAGATTAAAAGTGAAGTTTGCCTTTTGTCCCAGAGTGAACCTCCCCTGCTCTAAAGGCATTTCTGTCCATCAACAGGTGTCCAATAGGTATATCTGCTTTCTGCCATTTCAGGCTACAGCACAAAAAAGTAGTAGCAGTCGCCTTGTGCACAGCACGTGGAAGGTACCGGGGTGGTCAACCACGTTCTCCTGTTTCCAGTCTGGAGGGAGCAGACAGAGCACCGCTCCCTGGGGACTCGGCACGGCGTCTGCTGCACCACGAGCATCTCTCTGCCCCGGGGAGGTGCATCGTTAGGGCTACAGAGCAATCGGTGTTGCTCTGTGTCCGCAGGCAGGATGGGGAGAGAATTTTTATGCAACCTGTAAGTATGGAGTCGAGAGAGTTAATTTGGCGATGGTGGCTCCTTTGTAACCTTACAGGGTCACGGGGCAAATTGCCTCCAGGAGGCTGCAGTAACTCTGTGGCTGGCCCAGACTGCTAGCGTGGGCCCTGGAAGCTGGATGCAGGAAGGGAAATGATGAGAGTAGCTCTGTTACGGCAGGGTCATGAGCAGTTACAGAAGAAGCAGTATCAACTTTCTGTACGTAAAAATTTCTCTTCCAAGGACACAACAAAGCTTTTCAGTTCCTGACGGTGCCTTTCTTGGGAAGGCCATAAAGCTACGCCATGTAGAAAGGAAATGTGTGCGCTGAGAGTGCTTAAGGTCTTGGAAACATGCTTGAGTTGATGAGCAACTTGGCAGATCTCTAACATGGGGACAGGTACCTCCGCGGTGTATGAACACTTCATCCTCTCAACCCTTTAGATTCTGGCTGAGCAGTGTTGGTTGAGAGAAGCTTTTGGGCATGGTTAATTGCAGCGTTCTGCATTGGTTTTCTTCACATAATTATAAAGGAGATTGACATACCTTTTTTTGCCCTAAAACAGCTTACACATTGAGCAATGAGTAGGGGAAGTGTTCTAGCAGATTTTTGCATGATGAAACCTGAATGGAAGAGAGATCCAAAATGACAGCGTATTTCAAGCAGATGATGAAATACGTTCCATCAACTGAGGGGGAAGAAATACAAAGAGTGAAGATTCACTCCAAGAAGCCAAACTCCAGACTCCGCACATTCTGAAAGGTAAAGGGCCTGCAGCCACAACCAGTGTGATGGTAAGGCAGAGTAAGCACCTCAGAAATTACTTGCAAATTAAAATTTGATTAGTTTCTGTACTGCTTGTCATAGCCCTGTGAGTTTGGTTGTTCAGCCAATTTTCCATCTACCCTATTGTCCACCTATTTACTCTGTATTTCACCAATTTGGCTCTAAGTTAACTATGAGAGATGATGTCAAAGGCCTGGCTAAAGTCAGGATAAACATCATCTGATGCTCCTCCATTAGCTACAGAGCCAGTCATCACAGAAAGCTATCAGGTTGGTCAGGCACAGTCTGCCCTTGGTAACGCCATGCTGTTCCTAATCACTCTCTTGTGCTTTGTGTGCCTGGATGTGTCTTCCCGTAAGACTTGCTCTGTAGCCTTCCCGGGCACTGGGGTGAGGCTGGCCAGCCTGTGCTACCCCACATACACCTTCTTGAGGATGAGTGTGACATTTGCCTGCCTTCTGCCGTCAGGAACCTTCCTTGGTGGCCATGACCTACCAGTGGTCAGCTCCATCCTTGCCCTCAGACAGAGCCTGTCTGGTCCCATGGCATCATGTGTGGCCAGCCAGCTCCAGGGCTCCTTAACTGTTTTCCTCTCCAGTGGGGAATGCCTCGCTCCCACCACTTCTCCTGAGGGCAAACCTTAGAAGCGAGAACCTGAGGCAAAGAAGGTACCAACTACTGTAGCCTCTTCTGTGTCTCTTGTTACTGGGGATCACGGGGCTTAACAAACCAAATGTGGTGATTCTGTTGAAGGAGACCAGTATACCCGGGGTGAGTGGTATCAAGGTGAACGGCCCTGAGTTTTGCCTGGAGACTGATTATCACAGACTGGTGGCAGCAGAGGAATGCAAGCCTGGAAGCAGCAAGGGAGCAGATGTTGCTAGCAAGGGAATGCAAGGAGAGGTGCTTCACACAGTAAATGCAAAGAGCTAATACCCAAATTGGTGGCATTAGAGATGTAGGAGAGAGGTGTCACTGGCTGCAGCAAGTTGTTTGCTCTTTTAAAAAGAACTCTAAGTCAGTGTCATTGACCTGGAATTTATAGCCCCTTATCGCTTTCTGTTGTGATCAATTTATTATAGCTTATCACTTCACTTGAATTCCCTGGCAAGGTCCTGCCAGAGGCCATGTCTCCCTAACAGTCAGCTCAGAACACCAGGAACCAGAGCATTCTGTACTTCCCATTTTGGGTAGATATACCTCTTTCCAGGAGAATCCCTAGCAGTCCTATCACCTACCTGTCTGTAACTTTTCTTACTAGAAAGAACGTTTTGTTTCAGTGTCTCCCTTCTAGGGGAAGTTGAGAGGCTTTGCTCAGTCCTGCGTTTAATTTCCATGGACTTCACTTAAGGAACACTCTGCAATGGATGAATCTGTTTTAAAATCTTAACCAAGATCTACAGGTTTATGGCTGTTTATTAGCTTGGAGATCAGCCTGCAATCTGTGAGTAATGTAGTGTTCTCCTCACTTTTCTGAAGGGGCTGTGTTAAATGTATGAAAGGTTGTGAGTCTTTCGTAACCCAGATGTGTCCAGATATGCAAATTATCGGGTTGTCTCTGATGTAATCTGTTCATGTATATTTATATCACAGGCTTTGGTCTGGTTCGCTTTCTGTGGAGAGTTACTGATATCATTTAATAGCAGGCAATACAATTTCCAGGGAACAGGGAACATGTAGGAAGTACAAGGGTTTACATCAGTAATTTAAAACTAAGTGGAAAAGGCATTACTTCTCAAGAAAGACTTTTCAGGTCACCGTTGGATATCTGCATGCAGGGTATGGGGAATGCTGAATTGCTGTTTTGAAGCCAGCTCTAGGACTTCTGACATGGCTGGGGCTGGACAACACAAACCTGTTTGTGGATGCCTCTTCTCCTTCTTTCCACCAAGTATGTTGCTGTTACTCATTTGTCCCCTGGTTAAGCAGAGACTTTAGTAAAGGATTTACCTTTCATGAAAAGTGCATTGCTGAGCTGGTGGTGTGCACAAATACCCCAGGAGTAGAGTACGCCTGTTCTTACTGGAAAGGATAAGGGAGGAAAAAGCCACAACCCAAACAAATAAAAACCCCCATAGTCAGTAAGACTCCGTACTTCGTAAGTTGGTACCAGGGGAATTGCAAAGTGTTCAACCTGATCTCTTTTCTGGCCATTAAATTTATTTATTTCAAAATTGCAATTGATTCATCTTTCAGTTTGGGGTATTTAATGGCAGCCAATTTTTAAGAGAGCCACCATTTACCATCCTCTGGAAACCAGTCTGCTTTACGTTACCCACCTGCCCTTCCCAAATTCATTTCTCACACGTGTTGATGTGGGTGACTCACAGGCAGGGCCTTCTGGCCAGAGGTCCTGCACTAGGCTGAGGCTTAACATCAGTTTCCGATCCGTTGGGAAAGCTGATGAATTTCAACAGCGTGAGACCTTTCGCTTACAAACTTACAAATAGGATCAGTTCAGAAGCCTTCCAGCCTCTTTAGCCATCATGTGCACGAGGTGTAGAGCTGACAGCTGGAGGCTGGAGCTGTTTCAGCTTTTCTCAATTAATCCGTTACTGCCTCTGAGTTAATGCCCCAGCTATCTCTGGCATTTTATGGGTATTTGTCTGTCAACTCAAACCGAGACCGGCATGAGACAGGAAAACACTTCAGTCCTGCAGTTCTCATGTCCTTTGAGGATTAGGGTTTGATTCTGCTACCACAGGAAAACTGATGACATGGAGAAGGACGGAGTAAAAAAACCTACAGACAAATAGATATTAAGTTCTGCTTTGGAACAGTTTTAAAAAATCAGTTCCAGCTTCCACCAGGAATGTATTGTAGATGTTATAAGCATCTTTCACACCAAATACTGCTGCTCTTTGCTCTGATGAGGTGAGAACGGGACCTCTGGAAATCTCATAAAAGGTGTGTGATTTCAAGTTCTCCATTTTCGGCTGCTCTTCTCCCTCGTACTGGGACCTTGCATGGGGAAGGGGGGCAGAGAGTTGCCAGTGCAAACAGCTCCACTGCCAGACCAAGAGAGGAGCTTTAGGCAAACATTGCAGTATGCGTGAGGCTCCCTTAGCACACAGATACGGTTACAAAACACTCCACAGCATGTTCCAGCCTGGGAAATTAATGTAGTATTAATTTTAAGCTGTTTGGTGACAGTTCACTGGCTGTGGTTGCGCCTTGGCTCTGTGTCCATTTCCTCTCTATCAACTAACAAACCCAAAATTACTCTTGACACAAAAATAACGGCTCATTTCCCACCCATGGCTCTACAGGCACTGCCTCAGCATAGTGATTTCCCCTACCTACAGCTGGATACGATTGAGCAGGATGGGTGGGAGTCCCCTCTTACCTGTAGCCCATGACGGTGACACTAGATGCTCACCCCATGTGGTTTTGTATCATGTAGACGTGGTGCTTAGGGACATGGTTTAGTGGTGGACTTGGCAGTGTTAGGTTTACGGTTGGACTTGATGATCTTAAAGGTATTTTCCAACCCAAATGATTCTATGATTCTATGTTTTCCTTCAACTTCTTCAGCTCTTGTGAAATCTGGAAGCGAAGTCTCTTCTGTTAAGTTTTCCCCATATTCTCAGTGTGTATTTCCTAGTTTTCCAGAATTGGCAGCAGTTTGGATGGGGAGAGCAAAGTTTCTGAATCTTCACCCCAAAAAAATATTTTTTTCTGACTTTTTGCTGTTAGAGATGGATCTTAACTTAGACTCTGACACGCCGCTTCCACAGAAGTGGATGCGATACAGCATCATGTTCTCACATACATAAATGGAATCTCATGACTTGCTTTGATACCAACAGAGCAGTGATTCTGGACTTTGACTGCTGCAATCAGTATTGGAGCATGAGCTTACGTGTTCTTTAAAGTGTATATCCTACAGACATAATATGCATATATACGTGTGCGTGCGTGTGTTTGTAAGTATTGAAGCCCGAGCTTGGCCCTTACACAGGAGGCTTTGCGGTGAGTGCTCTTTCAGTTGAAATGGGCTCAGCTCTCGGCCGAGGTGGTGCGAGCAGAGCTTGCACACCTGAGGAAGGCCGAGGCAGGGCACGCAGCCCCTACCCCGGTATTTTGAGCAGCCTCTCTGTGCTGCCGAGGTTGGGCCGCTACAGCCAGAGCAACCCCAGTGACCCGCAGCAAAAGCAGCAGAGGGACAGGAGAGAAAACGGGCGGCGCCTGCGAGGGCGTCAGTGGAAGAGCAACGGCGGGATAATTAACCGGCTCCGTGAGGGGGCGGGCGGCGTTCGGGAGGGTCGCTCAAATAATGAGCTTGGGGGAGGCGCTCCCGCTCCTCGTTAGTATAGTGGTGAGTATC
>NW_008824283.1:6703504-6709807 GCF_000699105.1 Pygoscelis adeliae | reverse complement strand
AGGGCTGGGCGCCCCCGTCCCCCTCGGAAGGAGGGTCGCTTACGGGCGGAGCAGAAGCATCCGTGGTGCTGCAGCATGAACACTGCGGAACGGCGGCAGTAATAGTCCCCTAAATGAATTTCTGATTTAGCTGCCGCTAGTGCCTATTCTAGAAGAAATCTAACCTTAATTTTTAAAAATATCCAGTGATCTATTACACCCCTTGATAATTTGTGTGAGACCTAAATTGCCCTTACGGTTACAATTCAGTACCTTATTTCAAGTCTGCACCTCCTTATCATCATCTCTGTTACTACATTTATATGCCAGCCATCAGAGGCATTTAAATTTTGACCAAAACACATTTCTGAAAGCAAACTTTCACATGAAAACCGTGTGGGTTTTTTAACCATCCCAGTAAACATATATGAGTCCTAATAGTTCCAAGAGGTTCTAAAAAATAAAAAAGCCACCCCGGTTCAGTAGCTTAGCTGTTACCAGAAGCGAGCTGCCCATTGTGAAACCTGCGTGGCCGCCTCTGCTTTCAGAGCAAACCCTGGCGCGTGGTACGTTGGCTTCTGGCGGCTGCAGAAGTTGTTACTGCAGCCCCCGCGCTGATGCTGGTTCTGAGCTGGATCCTAGGAATATAAACTTGGTACAACAGCAATGGCCTCTGCTGCGAAGCCCCCACAGTGCTGCATGCAAAACCTTTGGTGCCAGCCTGCGAGTCTGAAGCAGCGTGGCACGGATCTCGGCAGGCTCCTGGTGCCTGACCCTGTGGGTACCACAGGAGGGATGACAGTGTCAGGCTGTGCGTTTGGTGGCTGCCAACATCCACGTGCCTGAGCTAATCCCACCGCCTCTTTTAGAGTTTTCTTCTTTTTTCTTCTACAGTTTTCATCGCCTTTGCTGGCGGTGACTAATACTGCTACGTGGGACTGAAAATGTGAGATTCTGGAACTGAAACTGTGAATCCAGTTAATTATTTTCAAACTTATTTGCTAAGTTTTGTTAAACTATGTTTTATCCAACCTAGACAGCACTATGGGACACCTGCTCGATCTGGGAGCGCTTCCATGGATGCTGGGGTTTGGGGCATCCCTGGCGTGTGCCCCCACCCTGCAGCCCCCCGCAGGCGAGGGCACGGGGGTGCTGCGCCCCTGAGCTGACCCTGGGGAACCTCTACCACCGTCACAGGGAGAGCAGCGACAGTCGACAGCAGCACACGCTCCTTAGTGATCGTGTTCGTAAGTGTATGATCTGAAACCTGAAGTGACTTGAAGAAATGTGTTTAATTTCTCTTCAGAGAAGGCTCACACAGCTGCTGCAGGATGTGTAAGTAAGCGTGGTGTGCGGTGCTGTTCATGTTCCTGCTGTCAGCAAGTTCTGCACGACATGCCTATAAACTGATGGGGCCGCTCCGGAGGAAAGGTTAAGCCTTTGCTTCTTGAAAGGTGAAACAGTGGCGTAAAGATTACCTTCCATGAACAGATGCAATGTTGGAGGTAAAGTTGGGTTTCACACTTCGTGGGCTCTCATGTTTGGGACATGCAGTTTAACATGACAAAGCTTGTGTTAGAATGTGATTTGATGGCACAATAATGTTTTCAGTCACTCCTGGCAATATTTAATTAACATTAAATATTAGCTAATACTAGCTGGTCTCTAGTCACTTCAGTTACTGGATTGTAGGAATTGGAACAAATTTTTCCAAATCAGAGGGTGTCAACAAAATACTAAAAGAAATGTCACACCGAAAAGCTTCCTGCCCAGTCACTGCAGCTCGTGCTGATGGAAAGTGTTGCCGGAGCAAAAAAATTCCAGCGCTTTTAGAGAGACTTCTCAGCAGGTCTTTCAGCAGATCCAAAACTAGAGGTGTTGAAATAACACCTGTCACTTACATGTTTACTGGAAATATGATTCTAGTTTATAGTATCGTTCATGATTTCATCCAAATGCCTGTGCTCTCTCAAGAAATACGAGACTGCTGTCCTACCCTCTCCTACTCCTACGCATACAACAGTATTTTACTCGAAGGGAATATCTTCTTCAGGCTCTAATAACTTGCTTCTCGGCTCTTCATTCCCTGTCTTCAGAGACGGGGTGATCCTCTTGAGCTGTCAATTTTTAGCCTGGTACAGGCTTCTAAATGTATCACTCTGAGACTATGAAAACTAAAGCTGGGTTTTTTTGGCACAATATTGTCCTTTTAGAGAATTTCCTGGGAAACTGAGAGCATGTTATTTTAAATATAAATTAAAGAAATCATTCCTTCAGCTCTGGACTCTGCTTTCCCTGCTACTTTGCTATGGATAATCTTTGGGTAAATTGCTGGAAAACATGCCTTCATTTTGTAAACATTGTTTTCCAATCCCTATTTTTGAAAAAGGTGTTGGGTTTTTTTAACCAGGTGATGCCCTCGCACCCCCACGGAGCAGCTCTGCAGGGCACAGCCTCTCCCCGGCATGTCACTAGTCATTCCTCAGCGTGCAGAATTGCTGCTGTGGATCTGCTGAGCACTACATCTGTTCCAGTTTCTTATCTCTACCTGTAGATACTCCTGAAAGCCTGCAAAGGCTGAGCGCCTGCAGCGCTGCATTTTTCAGCTTGGCCCCGGCAGCGCACACAACCCCGTGCTCATCAGGCCCGTAAGCGTTTCGTTGAATTCAGATCTGGCCCAGCTGGAGCTCAGCGCTTCTCGCAGCATCTGCAGCGGTGCCTGCAGAGCCAGGCTGCAGCAGAGCCTGGGGGCGGGCTGAGATGGGGTGAGCATGGTTTGTAGGTGGGCGAGCTGGTCCAGCCACGACTAAATGCCCTTTGATGCCCCATGTGCTTGGTATGGCTGTGTTTCTATCACACACAAATGAATTATTTGCCCAGAGGTGCCAGTAAAAGCACTTGCGAGCCGGACTTGGTGCACGTAAATAGGCTGAAAGAGCAGAGGGAGGTGTCGCAGAGGTGCAGTGGGCTCTTCTGTAACCCTGGGCAATATGTAGCTCTCCTCCCCACAAACCCTGTCCTTGGCAGGGTGATGAAGTGAAATTGCTCAAACAAGTTTTCTTTAATGATTTAGGCTTAATAAAATCTTCCTTAAGCCCCTAAATTGTTTCTGCAAAACCTGCTGTTGGTCCTTTTAAGTCATCTGTTGTCACCTTCAGCCCTGGTGCTATTATTAAAGTGGATCTGTGTTCCTTCACCGTAGTGGCACCCTGGCTGTAGCTAATACCTTTCCTTCTAGGGCAGCAGCTCCTGGGTCTCGCCTTTGCCCACATCCAGCGGTTCTGGTTAACACCCGGTTAATGCTTTGTGGCGGCAGCTGAACGAAATGCCTCCAGCTGGTGCTTACATTTAAATGTTTGCACTAGCATGTTCCCACTAGGCTAGCTGAATAGCAAAATATTGAGTTCAGTGCACTCTCACTACTTGATGTTTTTATCGTTTAAGGCTTGAGACAACTTGTAAATGCTTAAAATAGCATGAAAATCCCTGTGCTGGCACAGACTCCCAGCCTTATTGGAAGGCTGTCTGCTGTTCTCCTGGTGTAGAAGTTTCATATGTTCCACAGAACAATTATGGTAAAGCAAAATTTTAAATAACCAAACCTATATGACAGTTATCATTTAAAAGGAAATCCATAACTTAAGGGTGTCAGAATAACAAGTTGATTGAAAAATAAGAACTGACGAGCAACCAGCTGTCCACCACTTGAGTACCCTGGCTTCAGTGGGCTCCGTTATAGGAGCTCCATTGATTTCCACAATTTTTCCACAAAGGTATTAAATGAAACTTTGTGCATATAAACTACAACTACGCTGTTTCCAGGTTCTGTATGTTGGGAATGTAGTATGTAACATAAACTTTTCAGAGTGAAGGAAGAGGGGAGAAGGGTTATGGGAAGCAGGTGAGCGTTTGCTCCTGACAGCAGCTCAGCTGTGGGGGCAACAGCTCATCCTGGCGCAGGGAAACAAACCTTTGCAAGTTCATCATGCTGGCAGGTCCTTTCACATGGACGGGCCGAGCCCGCTCCTCATTTTAGCAGCTCTGGCCCTGGGCCTTTTCAGGACTCCATTGTTCCAGCCGTCGATGCTCCAGGCTATGTGCTCCCTGGAGTAGAGCTAATGCAGGTCTGCCCTTTCCCTGCTGTGAAACGTCCCGTCCCTGCAGAGGTACCAGAGCTGGGAGGGTTGTGACTGCTGCGGTCCGTAGCTTGGTTCTCGCTCATTGCTCCCTGAAGGTCTCTCGCCTTTGCCAACAGGGAAGCATGTGTTTGCTTGGGACGAAATGGGAATGTTAGCCTGTGTGTGACCGTTTGCCTGTTTCTGCCCTTTCTGTGACTCTGACGTTAGGTCCTACAGCTCTCAGCGGGCTCTCTGCTGATGCCTGCCGTCCTCCCTGGTTTGGCATACAGGTGACAGCATGTGCTGGCTTGTGTTTTTTGAAGCAACAAATCCGAAATAGGAGACACCGACCTGAGCGATCGGATGGGTGCAGCGCCGCAGCCCCCTCCCACCGTGCGGAGGGTCTGTCTGGAGGGTGGCGAGTACCCGCGTCCGTAGGAGAGCCGGCGGCTGGATGATCGGGGTCACACCCGCAGCACAGGAGGACATTTATTCATTTCAGCGTATTAAGCTTACATCAGGTGACCAAAGTCTTCCTATGGATGTTTCAGATTGGTTTAACTAAATGTAATTGCTACTTTAATTTCTCTGTGAAGGCAGTCCTCAGAAGTGACAGCTGACTTGCCCAAGAAAACGCAACTGCCAATATATCTGTCTCCGTTCTGTAACACCGTGCTGTTTGTTCCTGTCTTACATAATGAATCCTAAAATCTTGGTTGAACACTCCTCTTGAGGAGGAAAGGGGTGACCTCCGTGTTGCTATTTGTAACAGAGGAATATGACAGGGGGTAAGAGAGATATAGGCTGCTTTTGCCACCATGGTATTTGTAAATAATGTTACGGATGACAGATAGCAGGTTTGCTCTTTGCTCTGCGCGTGAACATTAACTAGGGATATCTGACCTAGTTATAACCTCCCTCTGCTAGTGAAACCTCTCCCTTGGCGTGGTCTGTTTTGGGAAATGACAGCTTTAGCTGTTAGTCTAGAGATGGGAAGGAAATCTCTTACATTGGTATCTAGCAGTTGAGATGGCCAAATTTTGCATGTAAAGAAAAATCATAAATCCCTCTTACTCGACTATCAGCATGTTTTGATGCCAATTGTGCCGGCACTGCTGCTCAGTGCCTGCCCGCTGCAGACAGACACAGGACATTTCTTGGCTCGCTCTGACAGCGTGCCTTGAGTGCTGTAAGAGGCCTTTGGCGAAATGATAAGCCACTTATCTTCAAACTGTGTATTTTTTATTTAATTGTGAATAAATAATCCTCTGTGCTGGCTAATAAAGCTGTCTCTTTGGGCAAGAGAATGACTCAAGTTTAACCTTAGCTGTTAAGTCATTGATTATCTTTTTTAACAGTATGCACACACTCACACACCCCTTTAAATATTTCTGAGAGAGAGTGGCAGTATCCAAACACATTGTTACCAGCTGCAGCCAGCTCAAGCTAAAACATCACATTCACGGTCTCATTTGGGTGCAGATGAAATCCAGATGCACAAATCCTTGAGTTCTCCACAAGGGAGATGCTAAATGGTACATAAAACCAGTTGTATCTTGGCCTTTAATACTATGGACAGGTTCAGATTATTTTTGCAATGACTCTAATGACTAGGTGTTGGCTTTTTTTTGTTCAAATACGTTGTTTTACTATTCTGGATAATTTAAAAATGCTAACGTTACCCAAACGCATCTGCTGAGTGAGGATGTTTGCTTCATCTCGAAATGGCCTGATGTTTCAGGAAATGTTTCGGCCATTGCAAGAGTCCCAAGGTGGAGATGTGAATGTGAGAAGCTTCTAGGAATGTGGAGCGACTTTGCTGCTTTTTCCTAGCCACAGCTTTATTTTTAGCCTGCCTCATGTTTAAGGGTCATGTCTGGGAGACAACAGGAGGTACTTTAGTTCCTTTATGTGAATAGCCTGACTGTTCATTCTTGATTTTTTTGGCTGTATGAAACAGATTTTCTCCTTTACAGCTGCGATATCTCCATGAAAACGTAGGTGACTGCCACAGACTCATTAGGCATCAAGTTAAAAATGAAATTAAGCCAAACGAGTTTGTGCAGTACACCGGGAGCACGCCAGCGCTGCTGGGGCTGGGATTGCTTAGAGGCACCAAAACCGAAGGTCATTCTGCGCTCTCGGGAGGACCGCTTGCTGTCTCCACACAGGGAGATGTCGTTTGTCCTCGGGAGAGCCGAGCAGC
>NW_008824283.1:6695035-6703393 GCF_000699105.1 Pygoscelis adeliae | reverse complement strand
CGCGGCTGCGCGTGGCCCGGCCCGCAGCGGAGGGGCCGCACAGAGCTGCCGCCGTTCATGGCACGTTATGGGTCTGGGAGAAAAGCTGCTGCGGGCAGGAGGCACGTCAGTGATGACCAGTATTCCTCTGCCGGCTTGTTCCTGCCCTTTTAAAACTCACATGACCTTTTCTCATCAGCCGAAGGAAAACTATGCTTCCCCAGGATCAGGCTTGAAGCAGAGCTCTGCAGGTGACACAAAATACATTTAACAGCTTTTTAATATTCAAAAGCTCTGGGTTTGGTTAGAAGCATTGCCAGCACAACTACAGTGGGAGGTGACATTAAATATATCAGGCAAACCAAAATGAACACAATTTTGTTACTTTGCTGTCTCTGCCCCAGCTGCTTGTGATGCTTTTTCCTCCCTCTGAGCAGCAGCCGTGTCTAAGGGCTGTGTGATGCCCCCAGCTGCTGTGGGTCCGGTGGCAAGGAGTTCCGCTTTGCCCCCAGAGGACTCAGGGTGTCTCTGCGTCCCCCCGCGCAGCTCACCGGGCACTGGGATGGAAACCAGCCTCTTGCACAAGTTGCGATATGTGTGTCTGCCATCACTCTTCAGGTGGCTGCTTACATCAGTTTTTATCCTAAATGCCTTCATCACATTAAGTCTCATCTTCGTGGAAGGGTAATTCCCTGTAATGGATCCTGAATGCGGCCAGGGAGGTGTCTGCAAACCATCCTGCGCAGGATGAGCTCGCTGCTCTGAGCATTGCCCTGGCAGGGAGGAGTGGGGAATGGCTGCTTGCGTGGCCCAGATACACCTGCGATTATATCTGGGGATTTGTCCAAAACCAAAAAACTTTTTGAAAAGGAAGCACACACTTAGTGCTTTCTCTTCATCATGATACTAACTTCAAGTGTCTTAGAAATATAGGCCAAAAAATCAGCTATGCGTATAAGTTTGCCGTATCAAATGCATGACATGTGGCTGAGAACTTCCTGGTCTGCTCTGCCGGTCTGAATCACGCAGCGGCTCTGAGGGGGGGGTGCTTAATGCTGCAGTTCACAGCCTCAGAGCAGTCACTGTGCCTGTCATCAGCTGCGCCTCCAGTCCTTGGATTTCCTTCCGCTGAGGGACGTTAATTAAGTTGTCTTAATCAGGATGCAGATTTGCAGCATCAGTCCACAACAAAAGGAATCAGCTTTAAAGACTCCCGTGGTGCTCTCAGAGCTCCCCTGGATGCAGTTTTGTGCTCGGTGAGGAGCATCCAGCTGTGGGGGTTTGGTGATTTATCAGCTGAGGTATAGGTGAGCGCGTGTGTCGGTGATGTGTGTGCCGGAGCAGCTTGGTAAGTGTTGCTGTGCACTGAACTCGCTTCAACAAATACCATCGAAACTCATTCCTGTGAGGTATTAGACCCAAACCTGCTGCCAGAAACAGAACTGGTGGATGTGTGAAGCCTGTCCAGCAGTCATTCATAGTCACCTTCCATTCAAGTTATCGCCCCATTAATTGCTTTTCTTTTCCAGGACTGATTTTGCCAAGGAGCTTCATTAGTGCTGAGCTATGTGTCAGGTATTTGCTTTTTGTACATACACAGTGGTTTCCATTGTAAAACTATTTCTTTGTCACGTCCCAAATGGGCTGGAAACCTAAATTTAATGATTGGGTGTGCCTCTACTTCTTCCAGCATGCTCTTATAAGAACATACTTACGTGGGCGCTGTTTCCAGGCATG
Organism: Pygoscelis adeliae; assembly: GCF_000699105.1. Taxonomy (NCBI): domain Eukaryota; kingdom Metazoa; phylum Chordata; class Aves; order Sphenisciformes; family Spheniscidae; genus Pygoscelis; species Pygoscelis adeliae. Next base: position 6,701,677 of record NW_008824283.1, on the reverse strand, counting down.
TAACTGAACGGGTATGTGGCAGAGGATTTTCATATGTCCCTGTTGCTGCTTATAGAGTGGACAGCACAGGAGAGAAGTGCCTTTGGAGCCGGGCTTCTCTGAGGATGTTCCTCAGGTAACTGATTAATCTGAGTCCTGGAGATCTCTTCGGTTTGAATGGTCTCTGCACAAAACCTTCACTCAGGTTAATCCTGAAACAGGATTGAAAACAGGAGAAACATCCCATTCTGCTTCTAGACCAGGCTGCTCTGTTCAAAATAAATATTAAAATAAACCCTAAACCCAACAAAAAACATCCCAAACAAGTGCATACTAGTAAAGGAGATGGCAGGCATGCGACCTACTGCACAGACACTGTAAATTAGCGAGCTCCAAAAGGAGGAGGAAGCCGTTACACAGACGGTTAATGCAACGCAGTTGGGAATGCAAAGGTACAGTGCTCCCAGAAACACATGTAGCCTCGCTCTTTATTTATTACCCTGCGCGGTAGGGAGCGGCTGTGTTTATACGCGGAGGGAGCCGAGCCTCAGAGCTGGGCCGAGCTCCCTGGTGGGGACCCCCGCGGGGGCCACTGCCCGGGGCTCTGCTCCCCGCTCTTACCAGAGGGATGTTCATGAACTACCTGCAGACCTCTCCTGTGCAGAAACGTTTCCAGTCCAGCTCAAGAGGCAAAAGCTGGGCGAATGGATTTGCTGTGCTCCTAACACGCTGCAATTTCTTTCCAAGCCGCTGGATCCGTACGAGCGAGGATGGAGGTGCCGGGGAAGCCCCGCCTGAGGCGAAGCCTCAGCGACGACCCCAGGGGCTCCACCAGCAAGGCATGGGATGGCTTCTGGAAGAGTGCACGGGAAAAACGCCTCGCAGGTCAGTCCAAAGGCATATTTAATCCCATGCTGGTGTGAATCAATCATCAGGGCTATGGCCTTGATCAAGGAATGAAAATACCTCTACTTTTTTGGCAAGTGTGCTCCTTTTAATGCTGCTGCGTTGTGTGTCATGCTGGTGTGTCGCACCAGAGTACTTGCCTTCACCCGTGCTGCTTTTTTCACTTGCGGGACCAAGTGGGTTTTTTGAACTGCTAGTTTGTATATAGAGCTGCAAATTCTCAGATTTATCTAGAATTTGGTTTCTAGCTTTCAATATTCATACCTGTTCTTTGGCTAGAGTTTTGTAGACATTTTAAAATATGAAGGTGTCAGTCGGCTGCGCAGTGCCCAACAGCCTCTTCTCAAGATGCACAAGTAATGCTTAAAGCTGTATGATCGCAAGCAGTTGTGAGCACAAGCCCAGAAATAAGCCTGAAGGACTAAACAAAGTAATATTCACTTAGATACCAGCCTTTGGGTAATGATGCATAAAGAGCTCAGGAGAATATAGCAAAAATTCACGTTCTGAGAAACTAGTTAGTGCACAGACTAACACGCTGCTGGCCTGTTGCTTGGGGGGGGGGGGGGGGGGGGGGGGGGGGTGGAGGGGCTGTCTTTTTGGTGGGGGGGGGGGGGGGGAAGTGTGAGTGTTGCATGGCAGGATGAAATCAGCGCTTATGAAACACTTTTAAATAAAACCTCCTTCCAGAACAGTGATGTGGCTGGAAGGAGCTTTGGGGACTTTAAGCCTGGTATATTGTGGTAAAAATACATATGCTCTTGGGAGCAGTGAGGAATACTTGGTAGGTGAATACAAAGAGTTTCTTCCAGAGCTTTGATTTCAGATCTGGCAGATTTTCAGAGTGAAGTCAATACAGAAGTTCTGGATAAATCCAGGTACGATGGAGGTAAACCTTTCCAGAGCATCTCCGAGTGCACATAGTACTGTCGTGTCCTGTTAACAGCTACTGTGGGCAGCCCAGCACTGGAAGGCCGTGCTAAGGTTATTTTTAAGTTGAACTCCAAAGCTTTAAGTGGACAGGGGGTAACAAAAAAATCCATTACTCAGCTTTTGCCTGCACTGACTGCAGTAGGAGCTAATTTGATGTAAGGCTGAATAGGTAACGCCTATGCCAGTTCATATTTTCTTCCTTCTGCCATTTGTTGCCATTATGCTTTTGGGTGTTGCTGATGTTCACAAGGACTCTAATGAACAACGTGGGCAAAAATAAGAGAGTAGGTAGTGGGGAATAGCTTGACTAAAACAAGTGGAACATGAAACCTCCAATTTGATCCTTTCAGCCTGGCAATCTGTGCCGGTCAGAGCAATACCGGGGCTAAGGACGGACACCTGCAGGAGAGGGGTTGTAAAGGAGCAGGCGATCCTGAGGACCGGTGTGAAGGCAGAGCAACGAGCTGACCAGGCTCGTTCTGCTGGTACTCCACAACGAATATTAGTGGCTCTGTTACAGCCATGAAGCTAAACCAAAGCCTGGGTCAAGCCAACCCCTAGCACGTGGGGAAGGTCAGCTTTCAACTTTAGATCTGAGTTTCCCCCTGTTCTGTATATTTGCACTAAATCTGAGGCTCCTCTGATCATGCCGTGAAGAGTTTAGATCAAGAGCTAACCTTTGTCACTCCAGGGTCCCTGGGTTTTGCACCATTTAATGTCTGCCGGGGCTGGTCGGGTGCCCTGCAGAGGCCAACTGGTCTGCTGCGCGCTCAGCGGGAGCCGTGCTACTCGGGGTGGCCGTGCTGCAGCCCTGCTTGATCAGCGCTGCTGGGAAGTGGGCAAGTCCCAGGAGGGGCAGGCGGGTGGGTTTGGTGCCAAGTATCACCTGGGAACACGCGTGGTTACACCCCCCATGAGGCTTGTCTGGTGCCTGTGCTTTGCAGGAAGGTTTCTGGTATACTGCGTAGTGAAAGTATATGGAAACAGCCACTTGCAACTGTTGGACAAAAAATATATATAATGTTTTCTTTGGCTGGAACCAAGAACTTCTTGTCCTTGACAGATGCAAATGCATGGCAGAAACCCTTAGAAACAGTTTGCTTCCCTGGCTAAGTCCAGATTTTTACCTTCACGTTGTCTTGTCTTTAAAAACAAATAAATAAACACCACCACCAGATTGGTTTTATTGACCTTAACATTGGCCTGTCTTTAAAAAGTTAAAAAATTAAAATAACCACACTAGCTTGGTCCAAGAGGGCTCTTGGGATCCGAGAGTCTGACCCCTCCTTCAGGGTGCTGACCCTCCAACTCTACCATTTCACTTCTTAACATCAGCATCTCTAGTATCTCCTTGGTGTTTCTTGAAGTGTAATTGGCATCTACAAGCCAAAGCATAACTGGAAAGCTCTCAAGAACCATTTTCTAAAGGTTTCTTTTCTTCTTTTTCTTCTACCTGATGTTGTCAGGAAATCTGGGACTGGTGTGGTCGGTGCGATGTGGGATTTTGGGGTGGCTGCTGCTCCGAGAATCAGCCTGAGCTGACAAGGCTAAGGGTCAGTTCTGGGCTCCTTTTGATTTTTGGTGTTTACAGAAAGATGTGAACTTGATCCTGCACGTTTTTTCAGGAAGCCTTTCTAGGATGTCAAAAATAGTACCTCTAGCTGCCCACCTAGCTGTCCAGCTACCTGTCCGCAAGTCTCACACTCCAAGCTCTCAGGCTGTGCGTTAGCAAGTGCAGATGTGCACGGAGCAGAGCCTCAGGCAGCCAGCCCACACGCAGGGCCCGATGACAGCCCGGGGGTGGCGGGGGCTGGGGCTGCGCTGGGACCCTGCACCGTGTAGCACGGAGACGAACGCTGGGCTTGCTAAGTAAAGTGCCAGTGGTGTTCCTCCTCTCCAGCACGTGGTCCCCGTCCCCAGCTGGCAGCATCTCAGGCAGGGCAAGAGTAATAAATGTTCTAGTTACTGAAAAAGGCTTTCGAGATTATTTTTTTTAAGAAGGCTGGTGGGTTGCGCATAGCCCGTTCCACCCGTGGCATGCATTCATCTTTGCAGAGACAAGAGATTTTGTAGCAGTATTTCCACCCAGCAATCAGCCATTTTCTTGCCAGCGGGGCGTTCCTCTCTCCAGCCCCGAGACTGTGTTCAAAATAAGTCAGAGCTGCGACCACCAAACTGAGATATTTTTTCCCCTGAGCCTACAGGCACTTCACTCTTTATAAGAAGACCTTTCAGAGGTGCCAAGGGGCTTAACTGTTATTGCAAACATCCCCGTTCCTCTTTCAAAACAAGAAGCAAGTTATTCTTTGGGCTGAAGTTACGTTCCAGTTTGGAAGTTTATTGACGCTGTGAGTAAGGCACGGTACGCTCCTCCCCAAGGATGGAGCAAAGAGGCTGTTGGACTAGTTTGGGACTTTCAGTGGAGGAATAGGATGTTGGGAGTTGTATTCGTGTGTAAGAGCTATGATTTGGGGGTCTCCAAGGTCCTCAAACCGCTTTGAAAATCTTAATTTTAATTTGTGTGGGCTGGTCATGACTCCGGCACTGGAGCACAGAGGAGTCTGAGCTGAGTTTGGTAGCACCAAACCCATAGTCGCTGCTTGCAGTTGTGGAGCCCATCATGCCAGACTAGCATGACAGTCCATTGGAAGCGGTGAGGGTTGATCACGTGTACGTACGAGATGTGTTGGTCAGGAGGAGTATCGAGCATGAATGTTACTGAGGAGCAGAAGTAACACAAATTCTGCCAGGTGGATGGTCTCTTTCTTCTGTAAAACAATAGCTAGAACTTAAATTACAACTCTTCCAGATGGTATGAATAAGGCTCAGCATGATCAGGAAGCCTTTTGAGGAGCTCAGAGTTCAGGCATTTGGTGTTTCTCAGGAAGGTTTGTGTTATCCCTCTGTCCTCAGGTGGTGTAAAGGCACGATCTCCCACTTCTGGTCCCAGAGCATATCTCAAAGACCAGCCTCCAGGACTACAGTTTATTGCCATTCTGGATTTCTCAGAGAGAAGTTGTAAAATAGTAATCCTATTAATTAATTGGGTCTATTAATTAATTAATCCTATTAATTAATCCAATTAATATTAATTGGAAAATATACACACATACATGCACACACACACATATTGAGAGAAACGGTATATCAAAATATATTTTGCTTTAGAAAATAAAACTTCAAAAAATAGAAACTCTTTCAATAGTTTCCTATGAAAAAGTGCCTACCTCTGAACTCAGCCTATCCCTTCCCAGGGTGACACAATTTAGGTAATTCTTAAAAACTCAAGCTATAGCTATCTTAAAAATCCATAGAGATCATCTCTTATTCCAAATACAAGCTAATGGGCTTTTGGCAGTTCGAACCTCTGCTCTTTAAGGTATTTTAATTCTGTTGAGCCATTCACAGCAGCCGTTCTGGCACTTCATTTGGCCAAAGCTGTTCCCTGCTGCAGCAGCATGTGCCCCAGAAGCACAGGCCTTTGTCCCAAGGGCTGTGCTGGTACGCGTGCCGTTGTTGGTGATACGGGTTAGAGCTTCATTTTTTCAAGTTTCCGTAGATATCAAACATGACCTGTTATTTGTCAGAGGAGAAAAATTACTTTTTAATATAGTGTGCTTGATAGACTTGCATTAGAGAAAGATGGGGGAAAATTAGGCATGACAAACGCCTTGCTTTGACAAAGTAATTCTTCATACTCTAATTGTATTTTTTTCTGTACAACAACAGAGGCATTATAAGTTATTGTGACTGAGTTCAATCATGCCTGAGATATTATTAGTTCTTCTACTTAATGGTGTTAAAACCAAAGCTAACACCAAGAAAGCAACTGTATTCAGTAGAGCAAAAGATGCATGTTCTTCTGCCTAATATTATTGTGCCTGTTCTCTTCTAAAAACAATGTTGTGATAAGGCTTTCCAATGAAGGAATTAGGGAACTCTTCAGTACGCTTGTATTTCTGAGTCAATGCAGAGGAGAAGAAAATAAAGCCCCAAGAATGGTATCAGACCTGCTCTTAGCTGGGTCCCCAGAAGGGGAGATGTGCAAGCCCTTCCCAGCGGCTGCATGCCCCAGCACCCACAGGCTCGGGGGGCGTGGGGCGATACAGCGAGCACGGCCGTGGGGATCCTTCCACAAGAGTGAGAGCCCAGCAGGATGCCAAACGCTGCAGTCACTCGGTGCACTGAGTGACAGCTCGTTCAGAGCTGCGCTTGGTCCTGGCATCCCTCCATTGCACCTTGAGGTCTGGGCTGCATTTGGAAAGGGAAGAAACTTCTGCAGCGAGCCGCGCTTTCAACCATTTGTTTCTATTTTGGGACATAATATAAACTACACCGAGAGCTTTCGAGGGGGAAACAAGCCAGAGCCTTTTGAAACAAATCATTTTGTGCCAGTCCAACCGCTGCGTAGTACGAAGGGCTGGGAAGTAAAGATTTAGCAGCGTGTTTGGGGCTGGCTCCTGGATGGCAGGTTGTGCTCCGTGCTGGAGGTCTCTCAGGCGGCTCCCTTGGGCTTGCAGGAGCCGAGGGACCGAGACACCTGTCTGCCGCGCTAGGAAGGGGTGGGGGGCCAGGTGCACCCCTTGGCTCTTCTCCCCTGGTCTGTTGGGGGCTTTTTCCAGAACGCCGGTTGCCTTGACAAATATTTTGCAGTGTTGTCACAAGCACCCAGGGAGACAGCGGTCCCTCCCCTTCTGCCCAAAGACCGGCAAAGCTGTACGTAATCCTAAAAAAATGAAGCGTGCCATAGCCCGTGCTGCATCCCTGCCCACCGCCGTGGCGCGGGGCGGTGGCTGGGAGGCAGCGCTGGCTGGGGGGGGGGGC
>NW_008824283.1:6693099-6695010 GCF_000699105.1 Pygoscelis adeliae | reverse complement strand
CGGTCCCTGCCCCAGCCCCGGCCCCAAGCTAAGGCAGTCCAGCCGGGCCAGGCAGAGACACACATCCCCCTGCCCGCGCTGCCTCTGCACAGCATGCCTGCAGCGCTGAATGCAAAAGATCCTCTCCCGGGGTGTGACAGACCCTGGGTGGGCGAGCTCCCCCACGGGCATTGCCAGAGGTTGCTTTGTGTTCAAGGGAGGTCACCGCAGGCTTTATATTTACATTGTGACCTGGTGCTCTCTTCTCCTGCCTTGCCTGTACAAAACAGAGGGGGTAGGAGCAGTGTTTTTCGCTCTGCCGGCAGCTCTGTAAGCAGCAGGGCACGTTGCAGAGCCCTAACATGGAGCCCTGAACATGTCTGGTGGGAGTGGCAGGGAGGAGAGACCTGTCCTGGGCTGGAGATGCTCAGGGTGCTGCAGGAGGCAGCCAACCATACCCAGGAACGGGACAAGGCTGTCCCCCCGCTCAACCAGGTCACAGCAGGGAAGCGTGACGAATGTCAGCCAGTGCTCTGCCACGCGCAGCCCCCATCCCTTGCAACATGGGCGAGTGTTACAGGACTGAAGAGGCATTTGGTGAAGGAACTACAACGTTGTCCACACCAAAACCTGCTAACTGGAACAAAACCTCACCACTTGTAAGTGCTGGGAGAAGGACAAATGGCATTCACTGGTGTTACAACATGAGCTTTAATGCGTTCATAGTGAACCAGACCAGGTGGCACTTACCTGGTGTCCTCTCCCCAGCACTGGCCAGACGCAGAGGCGTGGGGACTCCAAGCCTACAGAAGCACACCTGTATGCAAACAACATACATGACAATACCACTCCAATTAAAAAGTATTTAAGATGTGAGAATATGGGCATGAGTGACCCTGAAAAGGTCTGCAAAGAAAGGGGAAGATGATACGCTGCTCTGCGTATGACAGGATGGCCAAAATGCTAACATGACGTGTGTGCACTGACTCCAGGAGACTTTAAGGAGCAGCTGAAGAAGGTTGGTTACTTTTCTGACAACAACCGTTGCCGTTGCTCCTGGGCTGCTGTGCTTAGCCCAAGCATCGCAATTCAAAAAAGAAATTGGTAAAGTGGATAATGCTGTCACTGGACACCACGTAGGCAATCCAGCTACTGGATTTCTGCAGTTCCTTCTGGCCTCATGGTCTCCAGCAATGACAGGGAAGCAAGCAGGAGCCTGCGGTGCTCCCGCGGTGCTGCTGCTCCTGCAGAGCCAGGTCGCTGGCGGGGGGGAGGCTGAGACTCCTGGCACTCGGAGGAGCCTCAGACGAAGAAAAGTTTATTAAAGGAAAGGCAAAATGGTGATGTTCTACTGGTGCTCTTTCTGGTTCTCTTTCCTTCTCTGATGCCCGCATCTACCCAGGCAAGCCACCACTGCGTTGCTGCCCAGATGGCTGCCAGCTGACCCACCGACTACACAACTCGTTCACTGCAAGCCGCACAGAAATGTACTGCTCTGTCTTTGTAAACAGGCTAAAAATATCGTGGTGCTGTTTCTCCAAGGGCCTGGGAGTTCAGAGAGGCTGGGAAGGAAGCCGGGGTCAGGCTGCCTCTGGGGACCAGGCACAGGCATCACACGTAGGCGCAGAGCCACAGGACGGTCCCCTCCGGCTCTGCAGAAACGGGGGCTGGCTAGAAGACTCAAGGCATCAGACACAGTGCTGGTGTCCGGCTGCCCCAGCCCTGGCGAGTCAGTGGTGCCAGGTCTCCTCAGGTTAGTGCTAATTGTGCAAGAGTGCAGGAGATGCGACTTGGAAAGCCCCAGAGCTGCGTGAGAAGCCCAGTGCAGCAGCAGGGAGCAGCCTGGGGTGGTGGGACTGCTCACAAAGCTTGGCTTTGGTTCTGCTCCTCTTCTGCAGCAAAATTATTTTCTTTTCTGTATCACTGCATGCA
>NW_008824283.1:6683144-6693039 GCF_000699105.1 Pygoscelis adeliae | reverse complement strand
TTCCTGCAAAATGCTGCCTTCTCCAGGCGGTGCCACCCCCAGTCAACCAGGGGTAACACTGTCTTCAGGGCCCCTTTTCTGAAGGGTGCCCTGTGTGAGGCCTGTGTCTCCATTTCCTCTGATTTCTGGAGTCAGAAAAGACTGTTCTTTCAGACATCCTATTTCAGAAGCAATTAAAAGCTAATTTCTGTTATCACATCAGTGTGCCTTGCTGAAGTCCATGGCTGTCCTAACCACAGCCCGGTCAGGATAACCAGGACCCGTGCCTGGATGTCTCCCTCCACAAGTGATGCAGAAGCATGTTCCAACTAGAAACTCACCAGGAGTTATTTTGGTTTGCTATATATGCCTGGCAGCCACGAGGACCTGGAACGGTTTTGGATTTTCCTTCATTAGTGCTTAACCTCGTTACCTGGTGCAAGACTCTGCAGCACAGAGTTAATCAGTAATGAGCTCTGGTGCCCCATCAGGCATCTGTTGTGTGCTGTGAGCAGCTGAAAACGGAGACCAGGGATCATCTGTGGTCTCCCAGCAATAACAGCAGTGATCTCTGCTGCTGTACGCTACCTGGTTTGTCTGTCTCTCCACGGTACTTGTAAATTTAGTATTTCCCCTACGAGAGCTGTGGCAGTGGGAGCCAGGGATCAGCTGCTCTCCCTGGGCCTCTGGGAACTGCCTGGTGCTGGGCAGTTCTGTCTCAAGCGAAGAGGGAATAGGTCCAAAACTGAACAAATGCACATGGTGGGCCATAAACACATTAAAGCCCAAATACGCTACTAGCATCCTCTAGTGTCTGCCCGCCTGAAAACGCAAGGGGACCCCAAACCACCCAGCACGCAGGTGGGTCGGCAGGGAGGTCGGTGCTGCCCTCTCGCCCGCTTGCGTTTGCGTTCCTGCAGCCAGCCTCGCCCCAGCGTGCAGCAACGCCTGGCCACACTCACCGTACAGACTGTTCACTGCAAAAGAAATTCAAACCGTGATCAGCCGCCTGTTCTCCAGCCAGAATGAATTGGATAGAGAGATTGTTTTAAAGAAAATAACCTTTGCTGTGTAAGAGAGTTTCCGTGTAAAAGCACTAGATTTAGCATGCTTTTCCCGTTGCCTCTGGCAAAACTAGAGCAGAGTGTCAGGGGTGGTGTCCGCATTGTAGTGCTCAGTAATGTGCTTTGCACTGAGCTCATTCAGCTGGGCCACGCTCCAGTTTATTGAGGATTTCTCACTGTTGTAACTCCCAATGCTTTGAGTACCTCTGCGCGTTTCATTCCTCTCTGTCCCGCAGCTGATTTGAACTATATGTTTCCTCTATTTATCTATTGACAGTATTTCTTGCAGGGACCTGTGCCACCCACACCTTTGGCACTGTCAAACTCAATCCCCATTGCAAACTCGGTTGTAGATGCTGATGCAAGACGGCAGCCGAAGGGGCTGCTGCCGTATACCGAGAGAAAGAGAAAGGAAACAGCATGTCAGAGCCCCGGCGAGATGGGAAGAGTGGCTGGGAGAGGCTGTGACCGAGCTGCTCTTTCCCAGGGACGATTCTCCACCCCATCCTGGGTGGGATCTCGGCGGTCCTGCTTAAAGCTGAGCAGACAGGGCTGGAGTTCAGTTGCCCTGGGCAGGACTTGCTCGCTTGCAGGGACACAGGAATGACTTCTGCACAGGACAGTGATACGTTGCAGTTCGCTCTCCCCATGGAAGGTAGGAGGAGGTTTATTTTCTTTCCTTGGTTATTCTATTTCTTTATTGTTAATACCAGGAAACAGGGCGTGAGCTGTTTTGGGGGATGGAACGGCAAAGGTGTGGGTCTGGCTGTTCCCTCCTGGGATGTGCTGCTTCTGCCTGTGCTCATTTAGACGGAAAACAGAAAGTTTCACAGCGATAGATTTTGTTTGGGATTTAGAAAAAAAATGCAACTATTAGCAATTTTGAAATCTGACGCTTGAGCAGCCCCGTGACACACAGGGCATTTAATGCTACAGCAAAGCCTCATCTCTGAGGGGAGGCAGCGCAGCGTGAGGGTTTCGTGCTCGGCAGAGGTTTCTCCTCTAGAGGGTAGCAGCTCCCCTCGCTGCTGCAGCCGGACCCGCGGCGCGGGGAGCGCACGGCACGGTTTGCAGCGGCTTCGGGGGCACGGCCTCAGCTCCCCGCGGTCCTGCAGCGCCTGAGATTCCCTACGAGGACTAGAGAGTCCTTTCTTTTTTTTTTTTTTGGGGGGGGGAGCTATGCATGTGTGCGTGAATATATGCACGTGCGTGTGGTTTATTTTGTTGTATGTCCCATGGATCGTTAGTCATGAAATTCCACTTGCTGGCCAAGAAATGGAGGTTTTAGTTTGTTAGATAAGAAGTTCTGTGTCTCACTGTGAGTGTCAGCCCAGAGTAGGCAGGGCAGCAGGAGAGGGCACTGGAGACTTCTCACAGGGCTCCATCACCGGGACCTTTAGTGCTTGCCGCTGAAGGCTTGTCCTTGCCCGTGCGTGTACAGCCAGGGCAGGGAAAGGGGCTCCCACAGGGGATGAAGCAGGGTGCCGGGCAGCACGGGAGCCAGGAAAGCAGCAGCAGTGTGCTGTGGTGGGGAAAGAATGTTGGCCCCTGGGAAAATGTCAGCATCAGAGGAGAAGGCCCCCTGAGCACCGATGCCTCTTCCTGAAAAGCAATGGCGAAAGCAATCTGTTTACTGGGAGCAAAAAAGCCAAGAGGGGGGGACCTTTGGGGTGGGTGCCCTAAGCCTGCAGCAGCGGGGTGGCTGTCCTGGCACCCAGCACGAGCAGGGGCTGGTGAGGGGCAGCAGGTGCTGCTCTAGGCTTCAGCGCTCAGCCATGCTCCCGGTTCCTCCGCAGGGCGGGAGGAGGTTTTTGGGTACGGGTTGAGTATATTTGCGTCTCAGCTGGCTTGACCCCTCGGTTGCTCTCCCGCCTCGCTCCTGCTGCGCCTGGGTACCCTTGGCAGGGCTGGAGCCCCCCGGCAGCACCCCCAGCCTGCGGGAGCTGATGCCCCTGTGCTGGAGCAATCCTGCCCCTGCTCCAGCCATGAGCTGGGCCAGCTTCAGCTCCCGCCTTTGCCAAAGGCTCGCTTTGCAATGCTGAAAAAATCCTACAGTAACTCTGACAGATCTGTAGGAGGGTATTAAGTGTCTGCATGTCAGAGGGTGGCTTTTATTTTATTGCTCCATGTAAAACATTTTGTATTCTCTGGGCAAGAGATGGAAGTGTTACAGTGAATGTTTTCAGAAAATGAATTAGTGTCATGTTGTCCTTCCCAGCGGCGCTCCCCTGACAGACGGCCGCTGGGGCCGTGGCTGCCCAGCCTCGCCGGCAGCTCTACTCTCGCATGGGCTTTGAGGACTGTTTGCCAGGACCACAACTGGGAATAACACTGCATTTATTGTCCTTTGCCTCTCTATAAAATAAATCAAGCTGAGTTTTCAACCTTCTGTTTGCTGATGCTCTCCGGCCAAGTTTTGAGTCAATTTATTTCTCGTTGCTTTGCATCACCCTGGTGATGTGCTGAGCACAAGAGCTGAGAAGAAACACAATTAGTTTGCTGCATTTGAGGCCGGGGCGAGCATCCATCCATTGGCACACACAGGTCTTCCAGGCAGTGGAAAAGGTGTATTTATTTTTTAAGGTAGAAAATTACTTGCCGTTTGGAAATAAATAAATTGTTGACATAAGCTAAAAGTCCTAAGAGGAGAATGGGTTATGTTGCCAGATATTCACCATAAGAACATTATGCACTTGAGTGCTGATACAACAAATGTGGTGGGAAGTGACCCAGAGGGATGCCGGCTGGAGGGCAGGAGGGGCCAAGCCGCTGGCCATGCCATGCCCAGCGGCAGGGAAGGACCCACCTTGCCCCATGGCTGCTGCGCCACAGCAGGCAGGCAGCCACCATCTACCTGCTCTCCTATGCGTTGCACTCACTGCTGAGAGCTGCTTGTAAAGCCAGTAGAAGTGCCCGGCACAAAGCACAAGCCTGAGGCAGGCAGTACCCGTTCGGGGTGTGCAGTGGTGGGGAAACCTTCTGGGGTGCTGCAAAGGCCCCCCGAGTGATTGTGGGGCTGCTGGGGGCAGTGCTCCTGGCCGTCAGCAGGGGTACCCTCTGTCCTCAGCGCTCGTCCTGTGGTCAGAGAGCTATTAAGAGATGGGGAGGTGGTTCTGGAAGTGTTTTCATGTGGATTGCTGTTCTTTTTGGTATAAATTTGTCATTCCAGCTTCTGAAGTCCACCATTTACAAACACTTCCAGGGTTAGCATTATCTGACACCTACCAAAAACCTAGCCCACATGGTCTGGCAAGACCTGTGCAGCTGGGGCTGAGCGCACACACTGCCTGCTGTACCTGTCCCTCCTCTGCCTCTTCCCCTTTCCCTCGATGCTCCTGGGAAAAGGCAGGACCTGGAGCTGTTGGAAGGCATGCTTGTGTGGGAAGGAAACCTGGCTTCTCTGGTGAATAAATAATACCAAATAAGTAGCTGTTTTATGCATTAAAACAAAGCTTTATGAAAGGCAAAAGACAAAGGAAAGGCCCTGCTGACAGCTCGGTAGGTTTTTACTGTGGTGCCTGACATCTTCTGGCTGCTGGAGCCTGGGGACCACTTGTGAGTCTCAGCTTGGTTCAGCGACCTTAAGCATCTGAAGCAGGATTGGTCCTGGCCACCCTGGTTTCAGCTTTCCAGGGCTGTGGTACTGCAGACCTTGCTGCTGCTTCCATCGTCTTCCAGAAATGGGGCAGGAGTGGGGCGTTTGCGGGGGATAGAGGTTTGTGGTGGGTGCGCAGAGGGTGGTTTTACGAAGAGGACGGTGCTCATGTGCTGCATGGCAGCTTCCTGCTCTCCTTCCCAATGCTCAAACAAGGATGAGGATCCTCTTGAAATTTGACCTTTTTCCTCAGTTTTACTCATTGTATTTGGTAATTGTTCCTCCTTTCTTCCACGAAGCAGCACAGTAATCAGATGACGTCCCTGACTCATGCTACGTGGCCTTGGATGATGGGGCCTTTCTATTTGTTAGGCAAAGCCTATTGATTTAATTTCTGTATCATTATTCAAGCTAATATTGAATATGTCACTGATGATGGTGCGTGAAATCGAACAGAGTCTGAAAAAAAGGGTGAAATATTAAATAAACGCTTGCCAAAGGACGGGAAGGAGGTGGAGGTGAATGTGCAATAAGGTTGCATGGTGCCATGGCTGCTGCTCCACCTCTCCAGCTGCACGCAGGCTGTTAGTGCCTTCGGCTTCTGGGAAGTGTTGGCAGGGCTGCCTGTGCTGGTCAAACACCAGCACCGGTTGCTGCAGGGGGACGCGAATTGGAAGCCATGTCACACAGTGAATGGCCAAACTTGTATCCAATCCCACCTAGCTCCTCCAGAGCTGCAGCCATGGCTCTGGAGGTGATGCCGGCAGAGTGGTTCACTCGATGGCTACCCACAACGGGAGGGTGGGTAGGACCTTTCCCGCCTAGTGCAAGGAAGATGAGAGCTGTCTGCCAAGGTGGATATACTGTCCCTGTCACCAGCACATCGTGGCCTAAGCAGAAATAGCCGTCATACTCGACATTACACATAAATATGTAATTATGCATAAAGATGGGTCTGAAGAGTGTGTAATAAATGCAGACACAGCTATGGCTGGTTGTCCAGGGACTGTGGGAAAGACCTGTCCAACACAGCTTTCTCTAGGCTCTCGGGGTAACTTGCCACTAGATGTCACAGCGTGCTTGGGTTTTCGGCTGGGGACCAGGCGTGCCACCGGTGCTGGGGACCCCCACCCAACCCACCCACAGTGGGGGCGAGGCTGTTCCCTGAAGCCCCTCTGTTGGACTGAAGCAAATAAATAGCATCTTTATGTCTGTTCTTTTCTTTTAGAGCATTTTGGAAACATTCTTAGATTTCATATGTCATTCAGCAAAGTCAGAGAGACCAACAGGTGAATGAAGAGGTTCGCCTGCTGCCAGCCCGCAGGGGTTACCCCGACGGGACCCCTCCCCTGGCAGGTATCCAGTGGCCCTTCTTCCCTTGCAGCAAACAGCAAACTCTCATCAGCAGTTAATTTAGCAGGAGCACACTATCTGTGTTTCTAAAGCTCTTGCTCTAAGGGGGACACGTTTTGCCATCAGTCCCGTTGCACAAGGCAGATGGAGGCCGGAGCTCGTGCAGCTGTCTGGTACTGACCTCTGCCTAAACCATATCAAACAGCTATTTATAGGCGCACAGGAAACCGTGCTGGACCCTGTGCTTCCTCTCTCGTTTGAGCTGCATCTTTAGTCAGCTCGGCAGCACAGGGAGTATTAATTTTGTGTGCTTTTTCATGGAACATTGCGCTGAGCTGTAGTAGAATATGTACTTGGTCGGGTTTGGGCAGGCTGGTAACGAGATAGGCAAGTCATCTTCTAAACTTGTTACAGTTTTATAAAAAAAATGGGTATATTGTTAAAAGACTAGAAGAGGATTAGAGTGTGATGCATTTGCTGAATAAATAAATGAATGACAGCATTTAAAGCCCCCTCGTGGAAGTGATTAATGTACTGACCCAGACTGGCGAGGCGACACCACCACTCGTACCCAGGCAGTTCTTCGATGAAGTGTGGCTATTGAAGTAACGATGGCATCACTCTGCTGCATTCCTTCGCCATCAGGAATGAGCACGTTTTTGACAATCTCAAACTGAACAAATGACACATCCAGGTGTTACCTGGGATGGACAGTGGTAGGCCTTTCGTGTTCAGTCGTGTCGCTGATCTTGAGACGAGGGTCTGCCCAGCCTGAGTGGAGATCTTGTGCTCTGAATGCTGGTCTTCAACCTGGAGAGCAGCTCCCCGGACAGGACGCTGCTCCCTCCCTGCTCCCTCCTTACATAGGGAGAAGTCGGGCGGACACGGGCGTGCTGCGGGGGGAGGCAGGACTCGTGCACCGTGTGTGCAGGGAAGTGGGCCGCTGCCCACGACCCCCTGGATCGCAGTGTGCGTGTGCCCTCTGTCTCCTCCCGTCAGGACGGATCTGGGGACCTTCACACACAGCAGAGTGCTTACTAGCCTAGGTACCCCGGAGTCTGTGGGGAGCTACATACTTAGCTTCCGCTAAGGCGGTATGTGCGTATGAGTAGTAGATTTACATTTCCAAACAGCAGCTGCACACCAACCCCAGCTCACACACTTTTGTGCCACAGGAGGTGCCCTACAAGTGACCTTGAAAGACCGAGAGCCCGCTCCCAGCTTGGCCGTGGTGAGCAGTTTCCCATCAGACACCGCTGTCAAAAAGGAAAAGGGCAAAGCAATGTTTTACTTCATAAATCACACTTTTTTTTCAAGTGTATGTATGTATCCAATTCTTTTCTTCTCCCCATGTCCAGAAAACAGGGCTGTTCCCATGCTGGCTCTACCTGCTATGTCAGCACGTGAAGATGCTCTCATAGGGTGTAAGGGTTTTTCAAAAGGGTCCATAATTTAATAAAAACATTCCTAAAAAGCCTTTGGTTTTCAAAAGTTATTTAGAAAGAAAACTCATTTTGAACCTCAATGCCCTTCAAAATGTAGCAGATTTGCTCTTGCAGTCACCACTGACCCTTTAGACCCAGTGTGTCTCATCAGACCAGCGTAGCGGAAGACTCTGTATGTTCAATGCTTTAACTGATTAGGCTACTAATTACAGAAGCTAGAGAGTTGTTTAAAGCAGCTGGAAGGAGAAATCGCAGGGATTTTCCTTCAACTGCTTCCAAACTGATAGGACATTAAACAAAGAAGAACTTGGAGAAATTTAAATTACAGCTTGTGACCTGAATGTCAGACATCGTGCTGCACATACACCGAGGAGTGCGTTCTCTCTGCAACAGACAAGATGGATGGGGTATAGCTGCAAACCACTCGCTACTATTGATTTTCACCACATGAATCTTTCTGACCAATAACACATTATCATTTTGCTTTGTCTGGGATTGCCCCCCCCCCCCGCTCCCCTGGCACCAGTCCAGAATATGTACAAATCTTATTTAGTCACAGTTAGTGACTGTGCCTTAATAGTAGGAGTCTCCCAAAATACTTACTGTGCTTTCTCCTTAGAGAATGAGGCTTGAGCCACCCTATCATGCCCGCCTACTTGCAATAACTATCACAGCAAAAGGTGCTTTGAGCAGAAGAGGTTGCTCCTCTGGAGAAGAAGGATTTATTGGTCAGGGGCCACCCTTCGGTGCTGGGAGGCGGGAGTCTCGTTCCAGGTCTGGGGAAATGGCGTAGCCTCACCATGTTTCAGAAAAGCATCGCTACCCTGTTTCAGTGGGGGTGGGAGGATGGATGCTTGGGATTACATGCAGAGAGGAGAAAAGGTGAGATACATATAAACACCAAGAAAACCAGTAAAAGCTTCTCCGGGCTGTCCCGCCTGAGTGTCTTAAGGCTGAGTGAGGTCCTTGCGGAGGAGGCAGTGGTGCATCTTCTGTGGCCTGTTGGCAGTTCCCAAGGGCTGGCCTGGGCTGTGTTCCCCTGTCCAGAAGGAAATACCCCAGTCTGGTGAATAGAGCATCCCTCCAGCAGGGAGCAGCCCAGCACCGGCTCCACGTGCTCACCCGGCTCCGAGGCGTGGGCAGAGATGGGAGCTGGTGGCCAGGGAATCAGCATCAGCCCACGGGGCAGCAGCCATAGCCTGGCTCCTGCTCTGAGCAGCCAATGCCAGGTGAGACCGCCTGCCCGAGCCTCAATTACTGCTGGAGTGCAAGGGAGGAAGTCTTCTCCTGCATGGAGACACAGGTGGTGCGGGAGGGTGGCACAGTCTAACAGGTTTACTTCTGTAGGATGGTGCTGGGACTTAGGACAGCAACTCTTTGGGGGAAAAAAACCCCAACACTTAAAATTAACATAAATCTAATTTTCTGTAGTTATCACCAATCTCAGATGAATTCTGCAGCATGCCAAACTGCTGCACACTACTATGTTTAATATCTACTAATGTATATATTAAATGTGATTTCTGGACAAATCAGGGCTTCTCAAGGGGAGTGCAGATAGGAGCGGGCTGGGAGGCAGCTGGCCCAAGTGTTCTGCGGGAGGAATGTGCAGGCACAGAAACATGCAGGGCTCCGAGTTTCCTTTCACTTTTTTTTTTTCCCACTCTTGTGCTGTTCTGGCACCCTCAGATGTGTCAGCATTTGATTTACACCAGTGATGAAAGAGCTGAATCTGGAGCCTGGCAATTAAAACTCACCAAGGAAAGCCTAGGGTACGTTGAAGAGCCGTGTGGTTAGCACAGCTCCCAGAGCAGCTGCCAGGAGGAGGGTAGTGGGGGGAAGACCCGGCACCAGGGGCTGCAAGGTGGGAAACTCACTGTCCAAGTGGCTTGCCCTGAGCAGCCATCCACACAGCCAGATGGCTTGACGGAGGCTTTAGCATTGCTTCACTCCTTTCCTAAGGTTATGTGAATACTCCTGGACGTGAAGTGCATTAGCTTCTCCTCCTCCTGCAGTCAGAACCTGACTTTTTGCCATTTATCCCACTCCCACGCCGGCTGGATTCATACAGGCTCATGCTGGTTTCCCTGTGGCTGAGCACAGTGCCCTGAAGCTGTGATCTGCTGGTGCCAGGAGAGTCTGCACTTACTAGTTGTAAGGAAGCTGCCTTTTCAGCTTGCTTCTAGGCTCTACCTTCAGAGCTGCCCAACTTTGTTACATTTTAATGCCATGTGCCAGGGAGTTTGCCTAATCTAACTGCCCTGGTGCATGGTGTCTGTCGAGGGCAGCACTGCCTTTCTGAGGAAAGGTGCCGGAGCCCTGCGGTGGGCAGTGCCCCTGGGCCCCCCTCTGGGCACCCCATGCACCCCCGTGGGTCCTGCAGCCTGGCTGGGCTTGGTGCATGCACAGCAAACAGGGCTTCTGCGCCTGCTTGCATCCATCGTCTCAATGGCAAGGGA
>NW_008824283.1:6668373-6682995 GCF_000699105.1 Pygoscelis adeliae | reverse complement strand
TGTGCATTTCCAAACGAGGAGGCGGCGGTCATGTCCCAGAGCCAGCAGGTCTCCACGTGGAAACAACCCCCAAAACCATTCTGTGCCTAGTGAAAGTGCACTGGAGAGGAGCTGCCCAATATCTACCTGAACTAAGTGTCTGGCTCACCATCAGACCAACTGGGCCAATGGGCATTTTTCCTTTGATTTCAGAGCTGTGGGGTGGTTCCTCCACAACCTGCCGAGCAGAGCCCAGGATCCATCTGCGCCGTCAGGCACGGCAGTGAGCTGGACTGAGGGGGACGTGCTGAGCGTGAATAGGAAGGGCTTTGACTGAAATTCTGAGACTGCTGAACATTTCAAGACAAGCTGTGCACACTCTTTAGCTCACACACGCACACCAGCAGAGCCCACGTGCAGTCCCAAGGTACGGGATCCACCCCTCGGTTTGTCCTGGAGTCGCTGCAGCAGTTGGCACAGGAGCGATCTTCTGTTGCCAGGAGAAGAGAGCACACGATGTTCAGGGAGGAGAGGTCAGGTCTCTTCCTGTTTAGATGTTTTAAAAAATGCTTGAGCGTTTTAGTGGAAAAATGACTGAGGGAACCATCCAAATTAGGAAACAGGAAATACTGCACTAGCATAAATATAGTTTTGACAGCTGAAATGAGAGGCAAGTAGTCGTCAGGTAGGGCTGGTGAGCACGCTGCTGGGCCAGCAGCTCGTGCTGAAGCTCTGCAGCCAAGGGGCATGTTCTCATGCCATGCACAGGGACATACCTACTCAGCAGTCGTTACTAGTGTTGTGCCAGCTTGAATGTCGGAGCCAAGTCAGTGGGTGTCTTTCATCTCGGGTTCTCCCAACATAGTGCCAATAGTCAGTAAGATGTGTCCTTCAAGCAGGGGACTCTTAGTATTTCCAGCAGTGGATACTGAAAACTATGACACTAAAATCAGAGGTTTTATGGAATGTAAGTTAGTAGCAGACTTTCCATTGCCAGGTTACCTGTGCGATGAAGTTAGGTGTTCATATCTCATGTCAGCCCTGCTCTTGACTCTTTCTTCCCTTCAGCAAATCACTGAACCTCCCCAAGCCCCTTTCTAGCTATATGTTAAGTTGATGTAATGCTGCTTTTAATTCTGTGCAATTACTCAGTTACTCCTGCATCTGATTGCAAATAATACACCCTTAGGGCTATGATTCAGTTTTACCCATTGATTTGCTGTGTGACCTTGAGCACCACATTAAATATACTTTTAATATTCAAAGGAATTGTGCTCATTTATGCTCACGATCATGCTATTCAAACACCTGCTCTATACCCAACTTTCCAAGCAGAGTCTGCTTGTTATTTATTGTGAAATTTAAAGACAGAAGTTAACCTCTTCTAAAATACAAAAGAGATTTGGGAGCCTAAGTTCCATTCAAATTCACCTCAGGTGAGTTTCAGTGGAGCTTGAAGAGTCTAAGAAATTTAGATACTTCTGAAAATGTCACCCTAGCTGTACCTCCAGGGTCTGACATTACACAGACACCTGAATTGCTAAGGCAAGTCCCCTTTGCTGATCCAACCTGATTGCCGCGGAGCTTGCAAAGCATTAAGTATTTGCATATTTAATGTCTGCTAATGCTGGAGGGGGAGGATGCCTCAAAGTGAAAACTATTGTGCATTTAAATGTGTTCTTCTTCAAAGCTCATTTCAGCCCCAAGCCGAATAGTAACAGCTTCCTCCAGCTCCTGGGAGCCATTTTGGAGGGGCTGTCTGGTACTGCTTGCTTTCTTATTTTAGTCACCTATATGTTCTGTGCATTGAAGAGATGAGCTATTGAACTGAGGAGTGGTGTCTGTTTGAAGAGAGGTCTTCTGGAAGAATGAGTGGCCAAGGGAGAAGTGTGGGTAGAGCTTGTCCCGTCACTAGGATTGGCCCCTGCCTGTGATGATACAAGGTTTTTGAGAGTGTTTTCTTTTGTGCATGTTTGTGTAAGGAGCAACTGTGGTTTTCTTTAACTTTGTTAGAAGATCGCTGTGAAATAACATGGACAAGAAGCAAACCTGTTTTCTGAACATTTTAAGAACTTGTACCTTAGTTTTTGGTGTATGTTAATTGAAAGTGAACAAGGCTGGGAAAAGCAGCCAGTATGGGTTTCACCCTGGCACCCTTCTGGGAACAAGCAAACACAAATAACCCTTTCCTAAAAATGTTCTTTGCAACCTCGCCCTTCAGGAGCGATCTTCTCTGCAAGGATGTAAGTCCGGACAACATTGGCAGTCAAGGGCTGAACTTTAGCTCTTGTTCATACTCAGCAGTTACTCTTTGGTACAAATAGCTCCCTGGAGCCAGGAGGTGAATTGCTGAGAAACCAGGTACCACGTAGAGTGAGTGAGGATTGCAGAGTCTGGCTGCTTGTCATCCCAATCCAATGAAAAGCCACGGGCTGGGCGACAAGAGGTTGGAGTGGGACCTCAGTGATGGCAGCAGCAGGATTTCATCCGCACTCAGTGTTCTTCTCAGTACCTGTATTGCAAAGGATTTAAACAGCAAAATCCCTGCACTGCTATTGATGCAGTAGTGTTGTGAGCAGCTAGTGTCGGCACACCTGTAAATAGGAGCTCTGCTGTGCAAGTTAGTTCTTTGAGTCTGTAACGTGCTTCATGCTCCTTGCCCGTGAAACAACATCGAAATAAGTGTGATGTGTCATTTCTACAAATACTCCAGCTTCTACATAGCAAGCCCTCAAACCACTGAAATAGTTATGAGAGATCAGTGAAGACAAGGGCGGTGATAGACTTAAATGGTTTAAAAAAGTAAAGCTACCAGACCTCAGCTGTGTTCTGATTATTTTTTTTGAATTTGCTTCCTTTTCATTGCTTTTTTTATACTGAGACATAAATAATGTTAAATTCCAGATCACCCATGGGTCTGAAATTTAGCTGTAACAAGGACTTCTGCCAACTTTTACAAAAGGATTTTGCTAACATGAAAGAAAAATAGCTCATACATAATAAAGACTCCTCCTGACCCATGTTATCCTTTTGCATTTAAGGTCAAACATTCTGAAAGGAGAAAAAAAAAGATAAAGGAGATGCAGAGAGTCAGCTGCAACAACAAACCGAACCTCTGTGTGAAGGTCCTCCTATCAGGGTTTTGTCTTTCAGGCTGTTCACAGCTGCCAGTATGTTTTTTCCTTGGCCTGAATAATGTAAATACTGGGCTGGGTAGCGCTTTCCTTTACAGTGGTGTAAATCTAGGTTGGAGCTCAAACCTTGACTTGACCATACACACACTTTATCCCTGGGATCTCAGCAGGACAGCATGTGGTATAAAATTAATCACGGGTGTAAATCTATGCAGGACTTCTGCCCAGTTCTGCGAATTTGACTTCAGATGACCTCAGAGCAGTTCCTCTGGACTCTAGCTGGTGTGACACAGGCCAAATTTAGCTTAGTACATTCTGCTGTGCCCACCATGGAGGTCCTAGCCAAGAGCAGCTATTTGGTAATAAACCGATAATTTTGAAATTCTTCCAGTTTTCTTTTTCTTAGTAATAAGTCTCGCTGTCCTGCCAGAGAAAATACCTACAGGTTTCATAATCAGCTTATTCTGCTGCTGAACTGATTATGCATTTTGAATGGCTAAAGTAGATGTTCTTTTTGCCAATAATGAGTAGAACGCTTGTCTCCTCCTTATATTAACTCCTTTCTCCAAGCCTATGCCCTCATGATTCAAGACTAGTGAATATTTAAGATGTGGTGGGAGCATGCTGGAGATGAGGTATTATCATACGGTGGCCAATTTCAAATTCTACTGATGGTTAAGTGAAGATGCTAAAAATGCAATTGAAAGAGGAATGTCTGGTTTAGAAGATTGGCAGCAGGGAAGAGCTTCTGGGCAGTCGGGGGCTGCTCTGAGGTCCATGTGCTGGGTCAAAGCGTGGCCAGGCTGAGGAGGCCAGGCTGCCTTCTCCCTGCCACCTTGAGAGCTGCCTGGCATGCCAAGACCAGGATGCGCCGTGCTAACCATGACATGAAGCTGGCCTTGGGGGGCTGGTGTTCTGGCAGCCCACCAGGATTTCCTCTAGTTGCGGTCAGAGGAAACATTAGTTTTCAGAGATTTTTCTGATCCTACACAGTCTCTTTTGTCCATTTTCTAGAGTTTGGGCAAGCCTGACTGCTTTTAAAAAGTCATCTCTTCAATTTGTTTTGACGCAAAAAATGTAAGCAAAATAATAAAAACTCTACCTAAAAACCCATAAAGTGACCAGGCCCTGCAGTACAGCCCCCTCATTCACGTATGCTGGCTCCACCTCGTGCCTAGAAAAATCCACGTTATAAACAGTGACTGCTCAAGTTTGCAGTGAATTAGGGGGAGGCTGTATTCACGTGAACATACGGCGATCTTCACGAGTTGTGGCATGCCCTAACACTGGTTCTCACATGGAGACATCTTTCTTTACATCTCCTGCAGTTGGTGCTTACTGTATTGATCATTTTAGACTCTGCTGCTGCTTAGCTGAGCTTTGAGCAGTAGCAAGGGCCCTCGGGGAGCATGCAATGCATGGCCCAGGAACCACCAGCCATGGTCTGAAGACTATCATGACAGCAGTGGCTCCTACTCTCAGCTCCCGAGAGCCAGGGTGAAAACTAGTTATTTCTACACGCCAGGGTGGTATCCAGTGTTCTCCTGAGTAGAGAAAGAGCACAACCCTTCAGCTGGGAAGCTGAGATGCTCGGGTCCCCTGTTGTTCATTGCCCCAGCTGAAGGTGTGTTCGTAGCCTCAGTACTCCTCAAGCCCAGTTCCCTGGGCTTTCTCCACCTGCCCTCTGGTAAGGGGATCTGCTTCCTCAGAGGAGTATGCCACCCTTTGATGTTCACTGCTGTGTTGAAAAAAGGGCTGAATTCCTCTTGTTTCTGGAAATAAACTTGCAACCCCCTTGATCTTCCTGAGCTGGAGGAATGTTTACAGATTGTTTGGTTTCATTTGTCTTCCTGAGCATGTGAGAGAGACACCAGTGTGGTTAAGGGAAGGGGAGCCGGGGAGCTGTGTGACCTGCCCATTTTGAGATCGGAGATAAGACACCAATGATTCCAATCCACTTTGTAATTCCCATTGATTTTTGGAGGGCCAAGGAAAGGAATTATTTAATGGAATTCCCTGTAATTTTTCCTTTATGTAAGATTCATGACACAGCAGTATGCCAGAAAAAGAATCATTTTTTGTTTATGATGTTATCTATACTCGCAATGTCTTCCAGGACACTGGTGCTGGTAGCATTCTAGCGAAATACCAGGAGATGATTCTGCATCATCTCTTTTCTAGTGTTACACCATCTAAACTCATCTTCACACTTGTGTATTTGAAGTCAGGGTAGCCAGAAGAAACAAAGCTTATCAGGGGACAGAAGAGGCAAACCACAAGGAGCGGAGGTTACTGGTATACCTAAATTAAAGTCTATAGCTTTATTTAAAGGCCTTAGCAGCTGGAAGAAGCTCTTTAAGACAGAAACCATCTTTGCTCTGAAGCTGTAGCGCTAGGAGGTCTCATGGGTGTCATCACCAGGTACTTGTAATAATGTCACCATTTCCAGGACTCTTAGCATAAGCAGCATGGCAGGAGAGGAATTGCTGAGGGTAGCTGACTGAGGATAATGGATAGTAGGATGAAATTGAGAGGAAAAACTTAATTGGAATTAACTAGCTGAGAAAAGCCTCTTGATCTGTCAGACAGTGAAATTGCCTCCCAAGAGCAATGGTATAGTCCCAACCACATGGGCATTTAAAGCCAGTCTAATGTCTATGATTCCCTGAGTTAACTGGAGTATCTCAATAATTGGACCTGACACAAAGATTTATCTTCTTTGATTGACTAGCTTTCATAGAGGCTCATCTCTTTGTGGTACTGCACAGAGCTTTCAGGGCAGCTGTTTGCACTTAAACTGCCAGAAGCTGACAATATGTATCCATTTCAGCTCTTCAGATGTGTTCTTTGAAAAAACACTTAAATCACTGGAATAGACAGTACTAATCAGTCTGCAGGAAAATGGAGCATCCTTACCTGGGGCTCACTGCTATAAATCTTCCTGTGCCAATGCTCAGTTATCATACAGCGGTAGAGAGCCATTTAGGTGCATTACTGCCAAATGCCCAATCAGCCTGAAAAATTGGGCTGATTTTGGCCAAGACAATAAAAGGAAAAGGTGTTTTGCCAAACGGATAAAAACAAATGGTTGGTATTTCAGCAGAAGCTCCCATTTACAATAGAGTAGGATTAATCACACTAAGGTGACGGAAATTACATCCCATGCTGATTTCAGAAAAGACAGTGTGCGGCAGCAAGCTGGCCCTAAACGGTGAGGTTTGTAAGGAGGTTTTGCATTCAGCATTGCCCATTACCTGCTGGGTGACCTCGTGCGATGGCAGCGTATCTCCACTCTCGCTCTGCCTTCTCCGATTCAGCAGAGCTCTCCAGAGCAACACCTTCCCCCCATATTTGGGTCCTTTCTAGAGTGTGCAGACAGGACCTGGGAAACTGAGATGCCTCTTTTGCTTTGGAAATCAGAATTTACGGAAATATTAACTCTCAAGCTGATTAGCGTACGAGATTTACGAGATACGCCTAAATGCATTAGATTGGAAGCAAATAGAGGAACAAGCTACTGCTACCAGTCCGCTTGGCATGTTTGCTAATTGCAGCACCTGGACAAGCTTCAGGTGATAGCGTGTGGCTGTTACTTCATGCTTGTAAGGAGGACTGACTCACAGCCTGACTTCTCAGCTCAGAGACACAGCCTCTCAAAATCACACTAGCCTGTAGGCATACATTGCTATGGTGAAAAGTTAGGCAATCTCAGTCTACAGGGAGAGAAGCCAGAGCAGTGCTGCTGACTCTTGCAGGTTTCCTCTGAGCAAGCGACTTCATCTCTGGCTGTTTCCTCACACTTGTCCATCTGCCAGTCCAAAGCGCAGCTTCGCTGGCCTTCCAGTGTCTGCCCCACCTGGAAAAAGGCAGCTTTATGCTCCGAGGATTTCTCGAATGCTTCAAGCTGGCTGAAGTCTCGCTCTCCCATTAAACCTTTAAGGTCACTAATGGGTAGACGTGCATGTTCTCGCTCCTCGGCAGGCTCCTCCACCGGCCACAGCCACTGCCTGCAGCCTGACATGGAAGGTGTGGGGGTGCGAGACATTTCCTCTACACCAGGATGTATATGTGTGTGCGAGAGAATTTGTTTTCTTGTTTGCTGTCCCTATTGCTTCTTGGCCTTGCATGGTGAGAAAAAGGAAGCAAGAGAGCAAAGCAGATGGGAAAATAGGAGGGCTCCTCCCTAGAGGACACAGCCACAGCCCCTGGTGGGAGCCCGCAGCCCAGAAGGGACGTGGGTGCCAAGGGGGGTTTGCAGATTCGGGAGGTGGGGCAATATGGCACTGCCAGGCAGAGTGGCCGCGCTCTTACCTAGCGGGCTGAGAGACGCTGGCTTGCGAGCACGCCAAAGCCGTGTGGGAACCACTCATTGTACTAGCCACATCCCAGTCATCCGTGCCTGTGGTTTCTGGAAGGTGCTAAGCTCCTCTCTCTTTCAAAGTGGGTTTTTTTAACCAGGGTTTCAAGGTCTTCATGTGTGAGAGCCAGTTTGCCTTTCTGTATGATCAGTTGTACTGTTACGACTCTGCTGTTCGCTGCCTAAATGAGACCTAGTTAAGGACATGAATGTAAATGAAATATGCTATTTTTTTTGCCTGGAATGTTGTCAGACATAGCACTATGAGGATAATATTCTGATTTACTTTTGAAGAGTAAATGGTTATAAAGGAGTTTGCATCTCATCGGAGCATTCTTTTTCAAACTACTCTTTCTTCTGCTATGAGAAGGTTGGGTTAAATATATCTATACAGATCCAGGGATGAAAAAGTTGAAAATTAAAAGTGAAAATTAAGAAGAAGATTTGATAGAAAATGGAATAGGCAGAGGTTATTTAAAGATACCAAAAAAAAAAAAAAGGAAAAAAGGAGAAGGTTAAAAATACACTTCGAGAAATGTAGGCTTTGGGCAATATCTGCAAAGCTAGAGCCAATTGGTACCACAAGGAATTTTACACAGATGTTTATTCTTTATTACACTCATATTAAGTTTCTTCATTCCTTCTACTGTTTGTAAAATCTTCTCAGTAGATCATATGTTTGCCTGAGCCTGACTGTCTCTGCATGTGGGCTCTTGGGTTATCGAGTAAATCCTTTTCTCAGAAGAAAACAAGCCTTCAGTCCATAATGCCCCTGTTGAACCAGCCGGACGTGGGCTGGGCAGGGTCTAATGGAAAGCCCTTTAGCTGATGGACATGGACCAGATCCAGCCGGTGACGGCCACCAAAGCGTCCCAGGGAAAGACCGTGCTGTAAGGCGGCCCTGATGCCCCTTCAAACACGCCGCAGCGGGAGCAGCAAGCATCCTCTGTGTTTGCTCTCCGCTTGGTTTGCTAGGGTTTTCCTTCTGGCCCACCACTCCCAGGCTGGTTTCCCACACCTGTTCTCCTTCAAAAAGTCCTTGAAGAGTGCTGGCCTGAAACTGCCAACTTGTGTTACAAGCCACAAATCCTGCTGCTTCCCATGTTGTGCAAGTGTGCAAATAAATAAATATTGGTTGTAAAATGATGCAGTCTTTATGAAATCCAGCTAGACTGCTTGGCTTTTAATAGCATCAGCCCTGAATTGCATGTCTGAACTAGACACAGCGCAGAGATGAATTTCCTTTAATTTGTTCCGTAGTAACTCACCATTTAATTTAACTGAGCAGTTCTTTGTTCTCCTATTCTGGAATGATGGATTGTGAAATGCACTCCTTTAAATTAATCCAGACGCTTGATTTCTGTCAGCAGAGTAATCTTTCTCGGTGGTATGCTAAGTATGCTTTTAAAAAGTATGGTGAATATGAATGCTATGCACTCGGTTGATGATTTAAGTGTTTACACTTTCCGAACATCGCAGAAAAAACAAATATGGCTTAGCTGCATTTTTTACAACCTTTCAGAAGTGATCATTCAAATAACATCAAAAGGACTTAAATGGATTTCTAAATGTGATGGTACAAGTGAGGGCAACTCCCCTCTTGTCTGAGAACCATCAATTTGAAACAGGGCTGAGCAAAGCTTATAATATTTCTGATTGCAGGGCTTCCATAGATCATCCAGAAAGCTTTCTATGGGAGCCATTAATGGTAAAATATTTCATGTGGGTGCTGTCACTGCTTATGCTGGCTTGATGTTGCAAGGGAGCGGTGCCCATTTTTTTTTTTCTTTTGCTGTTTTTACTTCTTAAAGATGAAGTGGGGCATTTCTGGAGAGGAGAAAAGAGGGAGCGTATGAATACTTTGTATTTCTATACCGTCTCCTTTACAAGAACTGCAAAAAGGTATAGTGAAGCTGAGTAAGTGATATTGATGTAAACCAACCCATCAGCTCCTATCAGCCCAGACGCTCCCTCACTCTGTGTTATCAGAGGTAAGGACTATATGAATGCCACGGCTAGAAACTGCGCAGCATTCCCTGGGTCCAGCTGGAACCTGACAGCAATAGTTATTCTTAAACGTGGGAAGACAAGAGAAATCCTCCTGTCACTGAAATATGTGGCAGTGCTTTTTAGGCAAAGGTAAATGTCCTTAAACTTTTAGCAACACATGAACTGCAGTACATACTTGCCTACCCATTCATTCTTGGCGGGTTTACACCTACAGAAAATGGCACATCTAACAACTGACGTTGGCTGAAATCCGGGTTCCTACTTTTTTTGTAGGCGCAATGTGTTGGAAAGGGCATTTGGAATCGGGCAGCCTGAATCCTTCTACTTCACTGCCAGTGGTAGACATAGATATGGTATCTTCTTTGCAAAACAGATTTAGATCTTACTGAGAAATATGTAAAAGGCTTGTATTATCCAAAATATTAGGTCAAGATGTTTTGCAGAAAGTGAGAAACTGAGCTCTTCTGCAGGGCACAACTTACAAGGTGATTGCATATGCTGACATCCTAGTGTTGACAGGTTAATGTACTTTTTTTCTTGATCCTTCTAAAGCCTTTTACATATGGAATGCATAATAGACTTGTTACCTTGACTAGGTAGCCAGCATGTACTTTATACCTTCCAAATCTTACTCTGCACCAGCCTATGACATTTGGCTCAAGAAATTTTGTAGATATTTGGCAAGCAGAGGAAATGGCAAGTGTATTTTCTACTATTCTGACTTAGCCACCTTTATCTGCCTCATTGCTTAAAAAAGAAGGTGAAGAATTGAAGTCCGCTTCATACTTCTTGCCAGCTCTCTCCCAGGACGACACATACTGTTGTGACCTGCCAGCTCCACGTCCTATAATAGCCTACACAGCCAAGCCATCTAAGGAGAAATTGCTTGGCTCAATAAGCTAGGAGTTGTGTTATGCCTGGATACAAACAAGAACGTGCGCAGCCTCCCATCGTAAGTAGGCTGGCACCAAGCTTTACTTCAGTCTTAAGCAAGGAGAGGGTACTACTGAAATCTGAAGTGAGCTAAGGCAGATCAAGATATTTTGATCTGAAGTGCTTTTATTAATGGGTTTTAGAGCTTTGGGTGTTTTAGTGTCAGTATTTCTATTTTGAACATCTTAACAGCAATCTTCTTCAAATCCAAAATGTGTGAAATACTCTTCTTTTGAGTTTTGAAAGTCTGTTAGAGCAAAGTAGTTCAATAACAACCCAAAGGCTTTAAGGTCTTAAAACCAAGCTTTACTGGCCTTGCCATGTTTCCAAAACAGAAACTGGTTATAAAGTTGGTTTACCATAGTGGTATACCTGGATAGGGGATGCTTTTTACACCCATCACCTGGTATTGGGCACCTTGTGGCCAGCTAGAGACGTTATGGAAGATACAGCCATGTATCTTAAATGTATATTAAATCAGAATTAAAATCCAGCTGGGCTTTTGTCTTGACTTCACATTGCTGTGTGGGTAGGACCATTGGCTCAGTTAGTCTTTAGACTTAGGCTAACAGCCTTTCTTAGAACGGGCAAAGGTTTGTTAGCCAGAATAGGTGCTTTCAGCTCCTCCAGGAGAGGAGCTGGGAGAGGTTGAAGGACCTGACAGAGATCGCAGAACCAAAATTGGGTGTTGATATCTCCGCTAGTGACTTTGGGTTCTTTGTTATCCCCTAAAACACAAATCATAACTAAACTGTGATTAAGGCTTGGTGTCTCAGACAGTTGCACTGTGAGTACCTAGCTTGTCTCACAAAGGACTTTTTGCCGGGGTGCTAAGAGCCTCTGAGGCACTTGCCAGGGACTTTGCGAACGCTGGTGTGAGTCACAGGCCACTCCATAAGCTGCTGCAGTGCCGTGCTCGCTTTGGGCCAACCAGCTTGGGTACTCTTGACATTTCTGGATGTCTTCTAAACATGTAATGCTGATAGAAATGTTGTTTAAATATTTGTGAGTTATTTAAAAATAGTGCGTCAAATAAGCAGCCTTGTGACGCCTGACAGATATCTGGCTCAGCCGAGTGCTTCGGTGAAGAAGGAAGAGGTCAGCATGAGTTATGTACACAACTTAAACTCTGACGAGAGACACGCTGGATCCATAAAACACAGAGCAAAACTAGTCCCCCGTTGGAAAGCCCCAGTGCATGTGGGGCCCGAGGCGAGGGAGTTCAGTGGCGCTGAGCAGCTGCAGCTGGCCTCGAGCCTGGCTGGAGGGATGCTCAGCCACCCTCCGGCAGGTCCACAGCTAGGGTGGGGGGCGGCTCCCCGGGGTTTCAGCACGTCCTGGCGCTTGGTATCTCGGGGAGCGTGGGTGTGCAAGCAGAAATGCTCTCTGGGACCTGGAGGACGGGCAAACTGTGCTGGGGCTGCCAGGCATCCCTGCCCCAGTTTCGAGATATTTAGGCTCTCTTAATATTTCCCCTGCTTGATGCCCATCTGCATTTTTAGGAAACTAAATTTTAGGAAGCTGAAGGGAATGAATTTGCAATCCAGCCTGATTAAGGCCTTTCAGCAGTTTCTTCTCAATATTGCTAGATGGAGCATTTTAGGTCAGAAGAGGTGGGTGCTGGACAGAGGGGAAATGGGATTCCTGTGATAGATGTGAGAGCTGGACATTATCTATTAATTGTATTAAATATTTTTAATGAGCTTTAAAATATTCATAAAATGCTTTAAAAGCTGTTTTCATATGTGAAGCATATTCTCTTCTTTCAATAAACAATTACCGTGTGGAGATTAAAGTAAGCTACCAGGCATTGCTGAGATACATTACAGCCTGTTAAAGAGGCTGAGCCTACTGTAACATTTGAATCTAGTTTTATGTTGCCTTTAAATTGATTTGACACCAATTCCAGACCTATTGTAAAAATGAGATGATTAGAGCACCACTGTCATCTTTCCAAGGTTTTTCCACTTTTTAGAATTGCTACAAAGGAAATTATTTTTAAAGCATTCAGAATATTGACCTGTTTCTTGGCTCTTGTCACAATCCATATAATGGCTGCAACGGGAGATCCAGACAGCACATTTTGTACATTTTCAAAATGGATTTACAAGTTACTACTGCAATTTTACACTTTGCCTTACAGATTCTGATCTGTAGTCTCTTGTTTCCCCCTCCTCCCCCTTACTGGTTGCTTTATTCTTGTTCTCTTTGACATCTTCTTCTCATTTAAAGTGCCAAAGTGAAAAGCCAAAATGAGTCTCAGCTTCTCTGAGGTCCCGATACAAGCTGTTCTGCTTTTCAGATGAAAATGCTACATCTACTTATGGAATTTATTGAGGCTATTCATTAAAATCTTTTGGCTATTATTTCTCCCAAACCGTAATTGCATTTTCAGAAGTTTACTATAGGCCTAACATTAGTGATTCAAATGAAAAGTTTAAGCATATGTCTTAGAAAAGAGTGCACAGAAAAAAAAGAAACCAGAAAAAGAATTGTGGAGTTTTCTGGAAAGGTCTCAAAGATTTCGAAGAATTATCTGTTGATGATAAACTTGAGCTGGGAAAATAGCAAATGACATACATTATGTTATAAAATCAGTCCATAATCTATAATTTTTCCTTCTCTCTTGTTGACACATTTCTGGAAATAGATTGATAAACACTCATCAAATATCTTTGAAAATAGTTTCAGCCTATGGGGGGAATGCAAACTGATCAAAGTTGCTGCGATATTAGTTGTTCACACCAAACAGCAGATTTGCTAGCGGTAGGTAAGATCTATTGGTCCGCAGTTATTCATCTGAACAAAAGTATGGTTTCACAAATGCTTGCAAATAATGAAACAAGGATGTGAACGTGGCCAAGCTGACCTACTGTGGAGGATTCAAGCACGTATTTATTAATTCTGTTTAATCAGTATTCTATCAAAACCTCATTACCTTTCAGATTTTACCATTCTAATGAGAAATTTCACCAATAAATTATCAAGATTTCCAAAGTTTATAAATTCTAGTGCTTCTTATTCCTGTGAACTATCATACCTAGCTCTCCTGCAATAAAATTCTACATGTTCCTTTGCATCACATTGCTCACGCTGATGGCAATACCACATTGACGGTAATAACACTGGACCACCAGTTCCAAAATGCTGAAATTCAGATGTCTCTTTAATTCTGTGACATTTATTTACACCAAAAGCAAGAAGTTCTTGGAAAAAACACACAAGCAAACCTGTTCTCAGGAGATTTCCAACCGAGCAGATCTGACTGCATGTACAGATAAGCTTGGGATAGTCTTCGATCTAGTATGGCACTTGCCTAATTGCTGCTTCCTGACCTGTTAAGACATATTGTTAGACACCAGCTACTGTCTTTTCATGTGTAAAATCAATCTGCTAGAATTAGGAGGTACTGGCTTTGGCCGACTGGAAAAAAATTTACCTGTCCAGCTGCTTTATTTGTTGCTGGAACAAGCATGCACTGGATCTTTGAGGAATCCTCTGTCCAGCCGCTTTGTTCAACGGCTTAGATATAATGAAGATAGGAAGAAAAATAAGCACAAGGTGCTATTCTGCTTTTCTGGTCAGGCAGGAAACAGCTGTTTTTCAAGAATGATGACTGAAAGATGATCCAGAGTTTGGATATGGATCCTATTTAACTTGGTCTTGGTTCACAGCAATATCACAGCAATGTCTGAATTCCAGAGAGAAAGACATGTCTGTCTGTCAGTCTGTATGTTACATCACCTGCTTAACGAGGGATGGGGGCACGCTGCAATTTCTTGAGGAATTTTCATCTGTGACACCGTTTCCCTATGTACTAAGCCCAAAACCCGGTGCAGGGGTGGTGCTGCCATCCAAAGGGTTAGTGTCTGCACGCAACCTCTGCGGCATCAGTGCTGCTGGCACGCAGCTCGCGCTGCCTCTGCGCTGGGAAAGGAACAATTTAGAATGGACTTTCGAACGGCTTTACACCTTCAGGCCTGGTCTACGTGGCAGAGGGACACAGTGGCATAGAAAGGATTCTTGTTAGTTATTTTATACAAAAAGTTTTATTTCCCAAGTGTCAAAGTGTCGTTTCTAGAATGGATCATCCGTTCATGCTTAAGTCTCAGCCATTTTGGAGGCACGTTGGTAAGACACAGAGTGGGCAGTCTGATTTTATTTACTTGAATAGCTCAAAATGTCCCGGTGAGTTTGTTCTCTCTCTGT
>NW_008824283.1:6661531-6668126 GCF_000699105.1 Pygoscelis adeliae | reverse complement strand
TTATTATTATTATGATTCCCCCCCCTCAGCTGAGTACCATTTATAGCAGTGTGTGTGTATTAGGTAATCAAAGTGAATTTGGTAATCTGGGCAAGGAATGACCGCTTGCTGCTGGATTACCTTCCTCCCTTTTTTTTTGAACTTGTGTCTGGTGGACTCAAATTCATAACCAGCACAACCAATTTCCACAAGCAGTGGGGCGTTATATTGAAAACCTGAGCAGTCGTGCCAGGGAAATACAACCACCCCCACCTCTGTTCAGAACTGGCATGCCCAGGTATCTGGCAAATCACTCATCACCTCTTCCCTGTCAGAGTCCCATCGGGCTTACCTGGCAGAAGCAGATGCTGTATCCAAGGAGGTAGTTAGCAGTGGGCAGAGGGGTTGTGAAAGAAGACTTTGTGAATCGAAGTTAATTACAATCTGTTGGCTTCTTATGTGGGAAGAGTTGAAAGAAGATACTTTTCTTTTCCATACAACTCCACGCATATTAAGTAGAGGAGCTTCATGTATTTCTTGACGTTTTGACTCCTCCCATGCGATCGTCTGGCTCTCCCATTTTACGTAATGTCTTTGGCAACGGTCACCACTGTCCAAGGCAGGACACTGTGTTCGCTAATGCCTGAACAGGAACTGGCACACATCTCCAAGGCTATGCCGTGGCTTGCTCTTTCGGATTTGTTTCTCACATGAAATCTCTCCAGGGTTCCCTTCTAGGGAACATGTTATTGCTTCCAAAATTTACTATGGAGAGTAGCAGATCCCAGCCTGATTGCTTTGCCGGGAAAAGCATTTTGTCATTTGTGAAATGATACTACTTTGAATAAAAAACAAGCATTAATGACAGGGAATCTGTAAGGGCCCATGCATGTGAAAAGAGTTAAGAGTCATCTATTCCCAAATATCTCAGGTCCAAATATAAATAGGTGTGATCTAAAAGCTTCCTCAGGACCATTTCAACAGCTTATTCATTTGACTATGCAGGGCCTCCTCTAGCTGGAGTGTAAATAAACCAAGCACAAGTATTCTTAGGATTCTAGCAATGCACTTTAATAACAGAGATGGCAAAACTTTTCAGAGATGATACTTTACTGGGAGTAGAAAAAGTAAGAAATTGCAAGCAACAACCATTTTTTTTTTTCTGCAAGATATGCAAAATGATTTTTTTTAAGCTTCCACAGTTAGAAGTTGCTGTTAATTTGAATTTAGTACGCTTTGAAACCAATTCTATTTATCCAAAACTACACTTTGGTAGAAAGCACTGAAATTAAGCCTTTAAGGTTGTGTTATCAGGTAGTTGAGTGCTTTCCTTTCTCAGAGGCTTCTGTTTGTGAAGACAGATTTTGTGGAGCTGTGTTCCTCAAGCATCTGGGCCAATACTCTGTGGTGTTAATGCTTTTGTGTAGAGACTTCAGAAGTGTTGGTGGCTCTGCCTTTAGTGTTACCTTTGCCTTTGTGATTGGCTCTTGAGATAGGAGAAAAAGATAAGTGATTGATAAAATCAGTGTTTAGTCTGCTCATTTGTTCTCGGTTGGCAGGGGGGCAGAGCTGTGCTTTTGCTCTGGGTACCCTGTTCTCTGCACCAGGCGGTTAAACTCTTCCTTGCGCTGTTCCCAGGCAGGAAGGTTTGACGTGGATATACATCCCTGGAGGGGAGACTCCTCAGGGAACTCCATGTGCCCACCACAAGCACATTGCTCCCGAGCTTCTTCAAGTTAAATGTTGTTGGTGAATCTATGAAACAAGATGTCATGTTCTTTGTTGCTACATTCTTTCACCCACGTTTTAGGAACTTCACTAGTTCTGGAAGAATTCTTCAATTTGTTTAGTCTAACCAGAAAAGTTCCTTGAGAAAATCCCTGGAATTCATTGTGATAGCATAGTGTTTTCCTCTTTAAAAAATGCTTTACTTTGAACAACAGAAGACAAAAGCTAAGTTCCAGCTTGAGATTTGACCTGCTCTAATGAGAAGCAGATTGCGCAATTTTAATGGAAATAGGGGCACAGGTATTTAAAGGAGTGAAGATCAAACCAAGTCACTGTCACCTGCTAGACACGGCAACACTCCATGCTGCTTTCCAGGATCAGCAACTCCACAATGTTTCCTTTCATAACAACATAGAGTAGTTGTGATTATTGTAGCAGCACGTAAACAGCCATATAAAAGGACCAACTTCTTCTAAGGGATACAGGGATAACAAGGATGCTTTACCTTTCCCTTTAAAAAAAGGGGTTGTGTTTTATTCTATCATCTTAGTTCCACTACCTGGTATTAGAAGGGGAATTCTCCCTGGTTTTTATTTTGCAGGGATTTCTAGAAGAGGTAAGGGGTAGATTTCCTACCAATGTGGGTTGTTGTCACCTAATTGTTGAAGGCTGAGTTTGGAAAGGAAGACATAAAAATGAGAATTAATGATTACCTGACCTTGTCACGGACCAAAATCCATAGCAGGAGTATCTCTAGATTCCAGGTTTGTGTTTCCTAGGTGAGCGTGGAAATGTGAGAGCTTTACCTGCTGCAGGTTTTGCTGGAAGGTCCCAGCCAAGCAAAGTTCATTGGGAGATGGAGAAAATACTAAGAAATACTATGAAAACTATTTAAAAGATTTTAATGATGTTTTGAGATTTTGATGGTGAAGACTGTAAAAATCAGGTCTGAGTGGTTTTGAATGACTGCAGCCTGGACAAACCATGAGGATATGTTTGCTGTAATCCAACAGCTTTTTAACGGACTTGGACCTGCACCGTTTTATCTTGATTTTCAGGGGAAAATCTGCTGTTAATTTCAGGGGGCCTTATTTTCTCATCCTTCTGTTCTCACACAGATGCTTTCTGACAGAAAGACCAGAATGATAACTAGATGCTACTTTTATAATATGATGGGTTAATGTTTTGTCTTTGCGTCAACATCCCTTTAGTGTTTCCAAGAATCTATTTTTAACATATTATTTTCCTCTTTTTAAACCAGGTTAAAGACTTTATTCAGCTTACTTTTGTCACAAGAGAAGAAAAATAGTCATGCAGTCCAGGTTTTCGCTCATACATCTTGCTCCCTGAAATACACATACTAGCAATTTGTCTAATCTGCCTTGCGTCATAGATGATAAAGTTTCAGTCTTTGTCCTTGGGAAAATACTTTTCAATCAATGGATTTCCTTGTCAGGAGGTTTTTGTTTTTGTTAACCTGTTTTTTTTCTTAATTTTATCTGATTATTTCCTATTTTAAATCCTTTTCTATTGAGCTTATTAATTTTCTTCTTTGTAACTGACAATTCTTCTACCTTTAATATTCATCTCTTTTAACTGTCTTAATGTATTGCCTGTGTTTTGTTCTGCATTTTTCCTCCCAATTGGTCTAACTCCTGAATTAATCATGCAGCTTTTCTCTGAACAACTTGTTTCCATAGAAATATCTTTCTTGATGCCTACTGGTACAGTCACAGCTGAAGTTAGGTTTCTTGATCTCCCATGTTAACTCAAGATCAGCAACGAGGAAAATGGAAAACAATTGCTTTGGGCTTTTACTAAGAGAAAGTCAGAAATGAAATTCCATTCAGCTTTGATTCCTGAAAAGTGCTTGTTGGGGGAGGCACTAAAAGGGAGCGATGGGAAGAATGGAGTGAGGTGATCTCTGGTAAATGTATTTGCATGGGAAATATTCCAGTGACATCAGAATTAAAATATGCAAGAAGCTTGGCTTTAATGAGACGTGACTCCATTTCTTGACACAGTGCCTGTCTGAAATAATAACTTCAGCTTTTGTACAGTTTTGGTTAAGTATGAGTGAGGGATTTAGAAGCGGCAGGCTCATTTATAAAAATGATTAATTTTATTCATGCAGTATTTTTTGAAGTTGTTTAAAATGACCCGCTCTGGGATTGTCTTTCACCATATTTGAGCAAGGTGGATTGCAGCTGGTTTGGAGACACTGCGTACAGAATCCCTACATGTGCTGACCTACAGTAGGCTGATGGCTGGGTTTTTTGGTCAAGTTAGGTCAGCTGTAATGCAACCCGTCAGAAAGGTTCTGGAGAGCCTTCAGCAAGCGTAAGTGGTTTCAGAAAAGAGGAAATCAAGCACTAATGACCGTTTGGGGAAAAGATCCCATTTTCCAGGCTTCAGTCCCAAACAATGGCATAAGCTTTGGGGCTTTAGTACTGTTATTGGGTGGTCCTTGGTGAGCTGCAGAGCTGGGAATGGAAAAGCCCAGGTGAGCAGGAAATGGATTTTCTTGTCATCTTTCCCTCTGGCATGGCAACCTCCATCAGCAGCCCCGCAAGCCTGCGGCCAGGCAGCTGGGTGTGGAGGGTTTGACACACTGCAAAAATACCCAAATGCCTCTTCTGAAACCGAGACATCATTATTCCAGACATCCTTGTGACAACGGTAATTCCTACTTCAGATATAGGTGCTAAGGACCAGCTTCTGTAGAGTGTAAACTTACTGTGTGTGGGCTGAACTTCCTCTAGTCAGAGGCTGATGCAAGGGTCCCCCAGGTTCATTGTACTATAGGATGGATAAAATGATCAAGAGAGGGGAATGTGATTCCTTCCTGAAAAGCCTTCAGAAATTCTCCACTTGTCATACTGAAGTAGTCCCCCCGTAAGATTTTTCTGCAGGCCTTTTCTTGATCAGTTACCCATACAACACTAGGAAGCTTGCCATGAGTTTATTGTTAAAGTAACTTAAGTACCTAAAAGAGAGAGAAAATGAGCATTTTAGGGCTACGCATTGTCATCTCATGGCAAATGCCCGAAGGAAAATGAGTGGGAAAGAGAAACTGCACGGTCTAGTTGGAGCGTTTCTATCACATGGAAGCAGTCTACTGATGTTATCCCCAGATTTAAATTATACATTCTGTCTCCCCAACCCAAGCACATAGCTGAGAATTTAATCAGCGCAGGGTGTGGATTCTTTATATTGCTTTGGGTGGGTCTGGCAGAAAGCATTTTCTCAGCTAATCATGGCTAGACGCTATGTATCACACTACCTTAATTTCTTTTGTATTGTGTAGCCCAGTGCCAATATCAAACATCTTTTTTATTGTGTCATACAAATTGCCAGGTTAGGAACCAATTGCACAAAAAATAAATCATAAGTCTGTGCAAATTTTGCATTTGGTTGTTATACAGAAAACAAATCTAATGATAATGAGACACACCCATAAATTGCAACTTCATTAGGGTATAATGATCCTAAATGAGATTGGGGTAAATGAAATGAACAGAAAAATGCATTACTTCACTTCTTAAATCTTCATTTATAAAAAAACCTCCAGCCACATCCAGAAGAACTCGTTTTAAATAGAAAATTTTTGCTTATCCACTGCATTCAATCTCTTTTTTTTTCTGCTGTGTTTTAAGCTCCAAACTGTTAGAGCCTAAACGTAGGAAAAGAAGTTGTCCTGCAGAAATTTAGAGCCTGATCTGGTTATCTGGAGTGGTTATCTTCTGACTTCTGTAAATTAACACAGCATCCCACCCTCGTGTCTGCCCTGGAGAACTGTAATACCTAACAGTCTAGCAGATATAAAATTAGTAGTGATTTAAAGTTAGCTTCCAGGGAAATAATTTTAAATGTATTAATACTTTTGATATGTTCTTCTGAGACCAGCCTACATGACACCTCGCTGAGTATCCCCGCACAATGGTTGTTCAGGTTGTAAAGGCTGATCATGTAGTTTTATTAGAAATCTACAATTTTGTATTGCTCATCTTGGCTTAAAAATCAGCTCAAAAGTTTTTTTTTAAATAAATTTAATGTGACAAAATAGACCATCTACATTTAGAGCTTGGGGAGGGGAGCTATATTAGTTTAGGTCAGTAAAACAGCGTCATTAAAAGCAGAAAATAAAATCATAGCAGCAATGAACTACAGCAAATGCAAAGAAATCTAGTTAGATGCAAAGGTCACGAAGCGTGCTAATGTTTTTAGCACACAGATTCATTGCTCAACTGCATATGAATTTTTCAGACCACAAACTATTTTTTGTCTAGACTAAGTCTATATAAGCAAAGTAAAAGTAAAGGTTCTGTCTGTTCCATGAAAACTATTGTGGCAAGGGACCTAATTGCAACACAATAACCACATCGTGTGGCTGGGTCACACTCAGTAGCTGGGATCAGACATCGGCTTTAATCGCGGACCCCAGCTCCTGTTCTGTTCCTTCTAAAGTCAAAAAGAAGTCTGCTGCTAGGCACAGTATCTCCTCTGCAGGATGCAACGCCAGTCTTTTAATTTTTTGTGTGCAGGGTAGAGGCAGCATTGTTCTAGATATTTGTTAGGAGGGAAAAAATGGAACAGTAGCTAATTTGGTAAAAATTTGAGAAATCCATGAAAATGACATTGGCAAAATGTTGAAACATTGAGGTAAGCTTAGCCATGAAGTGTTGCTTTGCCTTCAGTTACTCCTTCACTCTGAACGAATGCAGGTAATCGGACTGAGATAACTGTTCTGCATAGCCAGATATGCTGGGTAGGTGGATATCTACGAGGCATCCGTCCTGCGGTACAGGCGGTGCGATAGGGTGCCGGACAGTGTGTTCACGCTGCGAGGAGAGGTGTGATCTGGAGCCGGGAGGCAGCTGCAGGCCAG
>NW_008824283.1:6643794-6661252 GCF_000699105.1 Pygoscelis adeliae | reverse complement strand
GTGAGAGGGGGCAGCTTTCCTTTGGGGCAAGAGGGTCCGACCGGTAAAGGCCGGGCCACGTACCTAAGAGGAGAGGCCCGCCGCGGTGGGCTCAGCTGGCTGTGCTGTGGTAGCTGACATCCTTGGGTGAGAATTCAGGTGGGTGCTGCAGAGACCTTCCGTTCCTCTTTAATATTGCTACTTTATTAGTATGACAATAGTTCCTGGGCTGTCTACACTTCAGGTCATGCTCTTCTAGCAGCTGTTGCTTTTGCTTCATAGTTGGATGCATTTATCTAAAGTCAAAAAGAATTTCTGACTTTCTGACTATTTTCTTTTTCTGACTATTATCTTTGAATATCAACAAGCTTCGTCAGGGTATATTGACCAAGTAAAAGATTGTCTGTGGACCTGGACTCCACAGCTGTAAGCAGGCTCAGCACAGCATACCCACAGCAGGGCTGAGAAACTAGATTTCTTTTAAATATAATCACTTACTGGCCATCCTCTGTTGGGTTAAATAGTTCCTAACATGTAGGTTGAACCTATATCACATGCAGTGCTATTACTGGCATTTTGTAGAATTAATGAAAACTTAGTGCTACACGGTGAAAGAGCAGGGGCAACACGCTTGTTTCGGTTTTTGCTGCTTCTGTGCTATAGGTTTATTGATACTGGCTCTAGTGGAAGCAAGCAGTTACCCTTCCTGTTACAGTTCCTCCTAGGAATTTTACATCAAATATTTCTCAATCACGTACAAAGGTCCTGTAAAAAAACAGCCATAAGGAGCTGCTGCGTCAGAGAAATGTTGTATCTGTTCCTGTTTCACAGCCAGCAGGACCGAAGCACGGAGACACAACGTATCTGGGATTACACTGCAGGGAGCTAAATCCCCTCTCTCTTGCTCCATTTACTTGGATAAGAATTTTCAAGTCTGGATTTGGAAATTAGAGAGTTACACTCTCATTTCTCCTAAAGCCGATGGGAGTTAGATACCTAATTCCCTTGAGCCCTTTGAAATTCTTGTGGAGCAAACACTGCCTTCTCGAACTTATGTAGACACAATTAAAAGATCAGGTAGCACTGTCAAGCTAGTTAATGTGGTCTGCAAAGAAAATGCCTTTAAACCTGTAACCGACAAATAAGTTTACAAGTAAGGTAACAAGTAAACGTGTTACCTCCCAGTAACCGACATGGGAGGCTAATGACAAGAACCTGAGTAAAGATCCTAAAGTCAGCTTGGGACTCCTGGTAGTCAGCTTGGGAAGCTAATGCCAAGGAGCTGGATAAAGATGCAATCGAGGTTGCCACAAAGTACTGGGATACATTGCAGTTCCCAGCTGTGATAACTGAAGAGTTGGCAGCGGTTCCAAATCACCAGCATGATAGTAAAGTAGGAATGAAAGGACAAATATTTTGGCCTTTTCATCTTCCAGACATTTATATTCACTATCTGCGTGGAGCCTAAATTATCCTGGAAAAATTCCAAGCGATAATCCTTTTTTTTTTTTTCTCTTTCTCCAGTGGGTTAATATAGTACAATTAAGCTTTTCTATTTTGCATTTCACAAGGGGCAACAGAATAAACATTTCCACGTATTTATGATCCATCTCAGCTTTTGGAGAGTTTGACAGTTTTAGAAGTCCCTGACTGCTTACCCTGGTCAGTGCAAACACCCTGCTTTGAAAGCGTCGCATTTGAGCCTTCAACATTGAGTAGACAACATGTTCAGACAACTCTTTAAGTAAGAGGAGATAACTTAAGAAAAAAAAGTTCTTGAAAATCCTGTCGCAGGTATAATGCGGTTCTGAACATCCTCAGGACATCATAGTTCTAGCGCAGCAAATGCATTTTTCATAGAGTGAAAATGAAATACCTTATTAGCAGCTGTAAGTCATAGGGAAGTAATACAAATTTTTATAGCCCCAGGAAGATACACAGACCAGAAAGATGCAATGGGAAACTCGTAATTTTATCTTCAAATGGACCCTGAAAAAGCCTTGTCGCTTCCACCACTGCCAGCACAACCGATAATGACAGGATCTAAGTCACTGTGTAAAGGACTTGCCAGCTCACAGACGACGGCTCGTGAGCTGTAAGAAAAATGCATTGCAGAGTTTGACATGTGGCTGCCAAGCACGCCCGGTGCTTGTTGACTCCAGTTCTGGAGGAGGCCTCGGGGGACGATAGTTGGGGATTGTTGGTGATGAGAGGAGGCAGCAGCATCTCGCTCTGCTGAAACAGTTGGCTGTGCTGTGCCACATCAAGCAGGTTTTGAGGCGGGGGCTCTGGGCGTCTGCTTGTCTGCTGTTGTAGGAGGGTTAGTGCCATGTGGAAAAAAAATCTCCCTGTATAATGACAGAGGTTGGGAAAGAACAAAATTCTTTGGATTTTTTTTCTGTTTCCTTTCAGATTGGTGTAATATGTAGTCAAATAAAGTCAGAGTCAGTCCTACCCTCTTTTCTGTTCTCCTGTCTGTACTCGCATGGCATGGGGAGGAGAGGCTACATGAGTGCCTCCTAGCTGGGCATGTTGAGCAAATCTGTTCCTTTTTGCAAGCACTGCGCTTGCATACTACAGAAAAGTGGACAAGTAGGGTCCTGGAGTAACCTAGGGGTGCTGCAAACAGCAAGAAAACCTCCCAAACTGTTTGCTCGCTGGTATGGTTTTGAATGATTCAGACTTAAACGCAGATCCCTCTAATGAATTAAGACCTGATCACCATGTGATTCTTACCTTTCAAAACTGGAAAACTATTTTATATGAAGACAGAAGTAAAAGTAATGCATCTACCATGGTTTTAAAAAATATCCTAAAAAAATACTTTGAAAATAGGAGAGCTACAGTGAGACCTCTGTGAAAAATGATACATTTAGGCTAAGGTTCCATACTACGCTGAGCTGCCCTAAGGGCTGCCGGCCACCGGTGGGCAGTTGCATATTCCCATGCCTCTCCCTGCACGTGCCCACCGCTGCCCTTGTCCCGCCACTGGTGCTCATCTGAACGTGTGGTAGCCAACTCAGAAAGCTAAAGCGTCACAAAGCTGATCACGCCAAAAAAAGTGAATCGTCTCCTGCCAGTTTGGCTGGCTGGGCCTGCTCGCACAGGCTCAGCAGTGCTGGTGAGGAGGGGTAGGAACATGCAGTCAGGGGAAAGGAAAGAACCAGGACGCCTGCTCTGGCAGCAGATCTGTGCAACTGAAAAGTCACGCTGTGTCCTGGGAATAAGGTTCATTGTAC
Organism: Pygoscelis adeliae; assembly: GCF_000699105.1. NCBI lineage: Eukaryota > Metazoa > Chordata > Aves > Sphenisciformes > Spheniscidae > Pygoscelis > Pygoscelis adeliae. Next base: position 6,658,034 of record NW_008824283.1, on the reverse strand, counting down.
TTATGCTTCCAAGTAGAAATTTGTATCCTCCCATTTTATCTAAAGGAAGTATTTTTAAAAATTTGAAGTACAATTTGACACTCTTCTTTAGTTGAAGTTTGTGATCATCTTGTAGTAAGCCTGACTGGCCTCTTTCATATACAGCTTCTCGCTGGTTTCAGTTGCTGCTTCTCCCTTGTTGTTAGGAAAGTGCTGCTTCTTGTGAGGAAAACATCTCAGAGAGGATGCCTAAATCTCAGCACAGATGTCTTTTCAGTATTGCAAATGTTCCTGTTAACATTGATGTTCACTCTGATAGGGATTTAATACACGTTGTAGCATCTGGTTTCTAAGTACCTGATGAACCGGGGTTTGCTCTCCAGTCTGCAAACACGATAGTGCTCGGATGGGGGAACGCAGTGTTTCAGGTCTTAAGCCCAAGTGGATGAAGGAGAGGAGGTGCCAGCCAAGCTGATGCAGCTAGTGGGGCTCCGGAGAGAAGGGGTTAGCAGAGCACAGAATGGCACCACAGCGGAGAAAAAGGAGCCGCAGCCGAGGAGGGCAAGGTTTGCTGGGGGTTGTGGGGACAGGCAGGCTGCGGCCCAGCCATCATTTTGAATGCTGTTTTCACTGGGACTGGACTGCATCATCTTCAGCACAGAACACACCTGTGTAACTAGTACAGCCATAGGATTGCACAGGTCATCTACTTGTGTGTTGTTTCTCATAAACATCTGGTAGTAACCTATCACCCATAGTCCATGGGGAAACAGCTGGCTTGGCATGGAAATTTTGCTGGTATCCTCTATTCTAAGAGAGAATATTAAGCTTTGGAGGAAATGATTTTTTTTCGTCTGCTTAATTATGAAATCAGTTCATGAGAAGGAGGTGACATGTTTAGGTTGCTCTGCTCTTTCAGTTGCGCAGATGATAGTGCCCAAAGGATCTGTTAAAAAATTGTCATCCTCTTGTATGATACATCTAGCTTGCAGGCAGATATGCTGCAATTGCAATAGTATTTGGGGGTGCTGTTCCATACCAGCTTTCTGAAGGCTCCCCCATTTCCAGTTTCTGTTCAGGAAGAGCTAACTTCTCTCCAACAACCATCTGAGCAGCTAGTCTAACATCAAGAAAAACAAAGCAATTGCTGTCAGCTTGTGTTTATTAGTCCATCTATTTTAAAAGTTGGTTGGTAAACCTGGAAGATTCTTTTGTAGTGACTGTGTGACTACAGAAATGGGAAAGCAAATCCTAACCAGTCAGTGAGCCTGGCTGGGAAGCTGCATGTCATCATTGCATGGCGAGGCGGAGTAGACAGGCTGTGGAGCCAAGGTAGGATCAGAAGCTAGGAATGGGTCTCTTGCACAAATGGCTCATCTGTACTGTTTGTCTTGCCAAAAAAATAATGTGAGGGTCCTTTCAATAGCCCCAAAGCGTCTTCAAGAAGATTGTCTCTGCTTTTTGTGAAGGAATCTTACATAAGAAACTGAACTTTGGCTGCTTTTAAATGCATGCCTTAAAGCATCATGCAAGTTGCCAGAACTGTGATCATTACTTTAGCACCTCCATTAGGGCAGAATTTATAAGCATCTGTTGCACACTTACAACAGTTGCTGCCCAAGGTGGGTATGTTAGTGTTAGCCATTACTGCCACTCATGATTATTGCTCTTCTTTTACGTCTCTCTGACTTTTATTCCCAGATCTTAAGAACTCTTCGGGGTCCCTGACGGAGAGCACTGCCGGGGTGCTTCATCTGTATTCTGCCATTACTATGTAATAAGTTTTCACTTGTCCTTCAGGCTGCACATGCCATAAAAGCAAAGCAGTCTTGCACGTCAGTACTGAGGGCAGCCCTATGGAGAGCAGTTACTTCCTTTTGAGCAATTAATTTCTTTTTTCCTTTTTATTTCCTCCTCTCATATTGATCATTACCATAGGAATACAGGCTGGTCTGGGAATTTCCTTTCATCAGAGTAAAATTCCTAGGCGTCCATTTTCCCTTCATGATTTCAGTTTCCAGTAGGATTGGGAGGAGGCAGCATAGACGTCCCTGAAATACAGCGGTATCAGTAGGACACTTCTGGTAGTTATTTTAACAGTGAAATAGTCGCAGCAAATCTAGTGGCAAATAATTGTAGACATGCAGGTCAAGAATGTGCTCCACGTGTTGTCTCCTAACACAGCAGTGGCATTGCAACATGGGACTGCGCAAAGGTATGTTAAGAGGCCTGAAGATTTACGTTAGCAAAGAAAATTCCCCCAGCTCCTGTGTCCTTGTCCTGTGGAAGAGGCCACCTCTAAGTGTCAGAATGTCATTGTATTTTCAGTCATATTCATTGAAAATGTCATCACTAGCTGCAGAATATTTTCTAGCCTGTTCTTATTTGCATCACTGTTCATGGCTTGGTTTGCTCTAAATATAGAGTTGTAATTTTAACGTGTTGGCAACTGGGGAAGCTTCAACTCTTACACAGTCACTCTCCTGTGTGAGCTCAGGAAAGCTGTGCAAGGCTCAAGTTGACTAGTTTAAAGTGAGCCCCGGAATGAGGACAGCTATAGTTTCTCCACAGCTGAGCTGGTGAGTGAGTCTACTGGGTTTTTCTAAGCAAAAATCACCTTGTCTTTGTGAAGACTTTTAGTGTTAGACTGGTCATCCTCCTGGGTCTTTTCTACAGATTTATTTTCTTTCCTGTTTTGCTCTGTGAGTACAATGCTTGTGTTTTATCAGTCCCCTGTCTTGGTATGCAGTAAATGCTGTGTTATGATAAAGATTATGATAAATTATGGCACTAAGTATAGTAATAAATGTAGGCATAGTGTATATAGGCTATTGTGGAAGAAATTAGTTTCTGTTCTGCGGTTTGAAAAAAAAAAAAGGAGTCATGCATCTGGTTTATGTAGAAATATCCTTATCATCCTGTGGTATCGCTTTATTCTCAGATGAAAAAGCCATAGAGTTTTGTGCAGGAAAGCCTTTGTTACAGATGGCATTGTCCAAATGAATCGAGTGATAATGGAAATAATTTAAAGTTTAGAAGTAGAATAATAAAATCATGGAAGTTCTGTAAGTTTTTTGATGAGTTTCTTCAGTCTGTTGCACTGATGACTTACAACTGAGAAGTTAGGGCAAAGCAAGCAGTGAATTTGAATAGGTATGTATGTGAAGTGCCTTAGAATCCTAATCTTTGAGTGTACGTGTAAAGAAAATAGTTTTAAGAAACAGGTCTGTTCCTCTAGCCTAGCACGCGACATTTTAAGGTGCTTTAAAAACATTTCTCTCTACTGATTTTAAGGTACTTTTATAACATTTCTTTCAAAGAAGTCTTTGCCTTTTGGTTGGTGTCTGTTGTAATGTGTGCTGGAGTATAAGCAGACATACAAGAGGTCTAGTACGGGGATCCTCTCCTCTTCAATAGACCCAGTAACTTCTAGTATTTGCAGAGTTTAGAGCCTGCTGGTATGTACTCATGCTAAACATGTTTCTGTTTCTGAGGCATCTGGTGAGTGTTCTGTGATTTTGTGAAGTTAAATTCTGCTCCTGCTCCTGTGGGAATGTTACAGTATTGGCCATAGGGCTTTATGAATTGTCACAAAATGAGCAGTTGATTCTTGACATCTGCTGTGCTGAAGTGACTGCCAAGTTGCATTGGTAGTTGGCAAGGAAATAAATATTGATAGACCCTAGCAACAGGTACTCCTGAGAACTCTTGTTCTGGGAATGCTTAGGCTGTGTCCAGTGTTATTAAAGTTGTGATAGCATTTTAAGTTTATTTATAGGATTTGTTTGTGTCTTATCACCATCTCTCAGAACTGGAATGCATGAATGGGCTTTGCTGCGCGAGGGCATAGACGTGTATCATATACCCTTCTCTGGTCACTCGTTTCGACATATAACAGATGTTTCACTGTCCAAATCTCAGGGGTAGCTGATGTACACCGATGTATGACATCTCAAGTATGTGCTCATATCTAGACTCTCGTATGTTTGCTATCTGTCCTATGTTGGAATGACTACTCCAGAGCAATGTGCATATAAGTGCATTGGATACAAGAACGTCTTTCTTTTTAGTAATATACTAACAAAACGTTCATTTACAAGATCCTCTGAGAATCCACCAGATAAAATTAGCTTGCTTATATTGTGAAAGCACTGACTCTTGTGAGCACTGTAAGTGAACAATTTTATGTTCTCATTGCAGGAATTGAAGCCAGAGAAGCCTGCGACTGGCTGAGAGCTGCTGGTTTTCCCCAGTATGCTCAGCTATTTGAAGGTATGGTCCCAAAGACTTGTCAAGCAGCTGACACTGAATTCAAGTAGAATTGTTTACATAAATAATCTTTCAGAACCTGACACTTTTGATGGAAGCACTTCCAAATTGTGTAATATCTTCATGCAAAGCAGTAGAAAAATAGTAACGTGGTGTGTGTTCTTGCAGAAGTGACATCTTAATTAGCTTAGCACGGACTCAGCAGAATTCTGTAAAGGACCAAATCTTTCCTGGTTATTGTTAGACTGTAACTCAGTCAAATTTCTGCTTTTGTGATTTTTAGTTGCTTATAATTTTCTCGGGCCCTTTTCCTTGGGGTGTTGGGGTTTTTTCCGACTCGCTGATTGCAACCAAAACTCATCTAAGGCTCTGTGGTCTTGAGCAAGATTGTTTTCTATTGAAAAAGAATGTTGGAAAAATCATCTTGCAATCATAAGCTTTTAAAACAGATACTCAGAAGCAGCCAAACAATGCAATTTCAGCATGTTTTCATGTTGTTAAAGTTACAAAGAGTGCTTATTACTTGTGCGGGAGATAGGGATTTGTTGAGAACTGGTATAATTTTCAGACATTTGTGCTTATACCTTAAAACTGTTCTTCTTTAAAATATGTTTATTGTTACAGACATTGAATGTAACAAAAGCTAATCTATTTTTAAGACAGATTTTATCAAAAAACTACAGTTAAAAGAACAAACAGTAACTTCTACATACTTTCATTCCCACCTCCCCTGTTCATTGCAAAATTAAGAATTGGAAGTCAAGCAACAGAGCCAAATTTGAAAGCTGTATGCTATGAAACGTGATGTCTCACGGAAATGCTTCCCCTTTGACTACAGTAGATTTTATTACATCATAAGCTGTCAATCCTACAGCTTGTTGGAAGCATACATTGTCATGCTTCTGGATAACGAATCTTCTCTATTACCTTGCTGTTTATGCAGTGTCCTGACTTGACTAGGTAAATTAAGTTTAAAAAGTAAGGCAAGAAAATACTGATGGCTGTCATCGATTCCTCATCTGCAAGGCTAAATCTCAGAAGCTGGATCATTGAACTCTTCAGCTGGTGTATCAATTTGTCAGGCTCACTACACCTCAAAGAGCATATGTCACGCGCTGCATTGTACCTTACCACCAGCAAAAGCTCGTGTAAAGCACTCCTAGTTTTATACTGTACTTGGAGGCAGAAGGTGCAGCAAACCTAACCAAGGCAAAACATTAATTTTGTATTGCTTGGCTATAGTACTTAGTCACTGCAAGCAGCAGTGGAATGCAGCAAATGCTTGTCTACCCGTAGCTAATAGCAAGCAAATACCTACATTTATTCTCCCACTTGCTCTAAGGAACTGATCCTCACTTACTTGAAGGACATTTGTGTGAATATATAACTATAGAAATAGATTTAGATTTATTTCACCTGTGATAAATATGTTGCAAAATTCAAAGTCTTTGCAATTATAACTCAGATTTCAGGTTCAACTTCTTTGTTTACAGATATGCAGTTTCCTATTGATGTAAAAACTGTGAGGAAAGATCATGAATTTTTAGATGGAGATGCAATTGAATCACTATTCAGGTAAACATTAATTATGAATCATCTTTAATACCTCCAGGCTCCATAGTTATTTGTCATTCATCTTTTCATGCCTTAGTTTTTGTCAGAGACTAACAAAGTCATCAATGCTACGACTGAAAGAAAACACTTAAGCACATACTTTAGTACCACTGAAGCTGGTTGTTTTAAGAATTTAAAGGTAAAGTAAGCATGTGTCTGCATGTCTTCTTCAGCCAAGGTCTTAGTGACCTTATGCTAAGCATCAAATCTGTATTTTCTGTAATGTGAAATGTCTGCAGGCTGAGAAAGAATAATCAGTTCCCTGCAAGCATAAGGTAGCACGACAGTTTGCTCTTTAGAATTGCGTATTACAGAGTGCAGGGATTTCCTCTGACTAGTGATCTTCCCCAGAGCTGTTCCAGGAGATGAGATGAACAGCAAAACCGATCTGCACAAGAGATACGTTTTCTGTTTTGTTTTCCTGAAAATGTTTTTGAGTGAGAAGCAAAAAGGTATTGATTTGAAATTATTGTTTTGCCACAGCTGTTCACAGCACACAAGTGAAATTGCATCATCAGTGCAAAGTCAAACTCATTGCTCTCTGGACTTTCCCAACATAAGTGTGCCAGGATAGCGTAGAGGCATTCTACTTCACTACTCACTGCAGTTATTGAAGCCTTCTCATCATGAGATTGTTTAGCAGGTGAAGTGAACTCCAGACTATCCATGCCACACCGCTTGGCCGATCCAAGGGACGCAATAAGAATTTCTAACTCTTAAGGGACTGGAAAGTTCTTCTTCTGGCAAAGTGGTTTGGTCCTTTTCTGTATTGTTAGGTCACCTGAACTCAAATTCTGCTTGTAACAACAGGAGCACCAACAGGAGCTGTTTGCATATACATCTCTAATGCACAGCAGATGTTAGAGAGCTTCGGATATGTTTTCTTTCTTGATATGACTTCTGTCCTGAGTGTTCCTTGAAGGCTGTCAGTGTGCCTCCCTGTTGATGCCACGTATTTGTTTGACAGTTAAGTGACTGACTAGTTTGGGGCCTTATTGATTCCACAAGTTTTAATTAAAATGATAGATAATAAAGTCCTTCCAAGGATACAGGTTAAAGACTTCATGGTTTTTTTATTTTTCTAAGAAGCTCACTCAGACTTTCTTTCATTTTCAAAATCATAAATCAAGATGCAGTTTTTAACAATCATTAAAGCTCATTGTATGATTTTTAATTAACTGATTAATTATGGCCCTCTTCTCTAATTTGAAGATGGCAGAGCTGGAACTGTGAACATCATGGGGTTGTCAGTTGGCGCTGTTTTTAGCAAAATGTATGGAGAACCTCTAACAGAATGTCAGTCTTTGACACCAATAATGAAGACGCCATCGTAGAAGTTCACAACTGGTTTGGTGTATGTATGTTTGTTTTTAAGAAAGAAAATAGTTTAAATTTAACACTTCTGTCTTTTTTCTTATACCCTAGACGGCTGAACACATTGAACAAGTGTGCATCAATGAAAGTGGAAATAAGCCGTCAGAGGAAACGGGTATGTTTATAAAATACGGGTAATTTTCTCATCAAAAATGTGTTTCGCAATAGCGAAACCCCTGTTTTTAAAAGGCCTATAAAGGACTAGCAAGGTCTGAACTTTTCTTCCTATTCTTTTCCATCCTGCAAAGCTCTTCCATTTGCATTTTCCACTGAAAAACATAGCAGTTGAATTTATGTAATGTTCGTTTTGTAACTTTGTAAGGTAGGTTAGGGGTGTGTTTTGAAACTTATTTTTAAAAATAATTTGACACATATTACTCTCCAATAGTTGCACCAAGGCCCCACCTCAGCATGTCTTTTATTGCTTTCCTAAGTAGCTTCACATCTTATTTAAGGCCTGAAAGTGAAATTTCACTCTTATTGACTGAATGAAGGATGAGAAATTAAAATGGACAATCCAAATAGTGTCAGCCAACGATGTCAAATGACCAGCCAATAGAAGCTGGATAGGTTTTAGCTGTGCTGGCTTTGTCCACTCCTGCAAAAAAGTACTGTAGATGATAAAACAGAGTTACAGCCACATCTTGGCTGGTTAACACCAGGATTGTAAAGCCTTTTAGGTACCATGTATTAACTGCAGGACCAGCAAGAAAATAATGTCATCTTTTGGAAAAACGTCTAGTTTTTTTGGCAAGTTCCACTCTGCCGTCAGGAAAGAACAGGGCAAGGGAGGGTCCACAGAGAAGAGACAGGTCATTCCCGTCTCTCTTAGAGTTTGCTGGCCAGGCACTCACTTGGAGTGGGGACAATACAGCAAATGGAGCACCTGGGGCAAATGGCTGGTGAGGCTGAGGTCTCCAAGAGGGTGCGCCAGGTATTGATGCTGCCACAGTCCCACAGCCAAATGCTTCTTTACCTGAAAATGGATGAGTTTTGGTCACAGAAGCATGAAAGAGTGGTTGATTTGTTTGGCTTTAGGAAAGGCCATGTAAACCCAATACAATTATCTTTCAAAACCTCTGGATTTGCCACAAAACAGAATTTTTCATCCTCAGATCAAATCTGTCATCTTTCCCTGTGGTAAACTTACCAGATTTGTCAGCATGCTTGAGAGTAATTTGTCAGCATGTTTTTCATCTAACAGAACAGAGCTCAGGGCAGACCTTCAGTAACTGAATGGTCACATTTCCATTTGTTGGTCTTGGGGGTTTTGGAGGTAGGCAGAAAAATTGTCTCCTTTTTTTGTTACATTTTTTGATAATTTAAAGTTTGCCAAACTTTGCCCTTGAACTGTACTTTTGTTTTTTTCCTTCTAAGAGTGATGACTCGGAAGATGATGAACCTTGTGCAATAAGTAACAAATGGGCTTATGAGAGGTGCAGTCAGAGATGGTCTCGTATCGAGAGCCTAGAAGGTTTCCCAGGAGAGGAAGGTGCTAGTGCATCAGTCCCAAGCAGTCCAATACTGAAAAGCATCAGCAACGAGGCTTCTGTCTTTTTGGATCATGGCGAGAAACATGATGTGTCCTCAATTCACAGTACTAGCAGTGGTGACAGTGACATTGTTAGCTTCCCAAAACCTTTTGAAGATGTGGAAACCAGCACGAGTTCCTCAAGATGTTCCTCAATTAAGGTGGCTTCACTGGACTCTACCTTTAGTTGTTCTCCTCCCCCCAGTGAATTTTTAAATATCACCAGTGAGGAGAAGCTTTTGGATAAATCGCCATGTAAAAAGAGGAAGAGCCTTCTAAAGAAAATGGAGAAGTTGCATTTAAGGAGCTGCAACTTAAGGAGTGGTCAGTCAAAGGCCAAACCCATAATAAGTGAACCTGTTCTTCTGGAGGGACTTAACGAAGAAAAGATGAAGATGCTGAACTGTGTAAATATTTCTGACCTCTCTGGCATCCAAACAAAGAACAATTCTTCCTTTTCTCGACAGAGTTGCAATAGCAGCAATCGGTCTGAAAATAGCAGCACAGTGAGCACTCCAAGTCCTGCTATAAAACCACGAAGCCACTGTGAAGGAAGGGGGGTGTATGCAGAGGACTTGGATTCTAGCAAGGTCTTGCTGTGGAATGATCTATCTCAGCAAAATCTAAAAAATGACATGAAGTTACAAATGAACCAGATGTTTCAAATACCACAAGGCCATAAACCAGGCACTTTCCCCAAAGCACTTACAAACAGTTCCCTGTCTCTTGTAGACGACAACTCTTCCGTCAACTGGAGAACTGGGAGTTTTCATGGGTGCAGAAGCAGCCAGAGCAGAAGCGGTTCCAAGGACTCCAAAGCCCCCAGGAGCCCCCTTTCATGCACAGATAACAGGCTAAGTGTATATGACAACATGCCCAATGTTGAACTTGATAAGTTGGAGGCAATAGAAGTTGGTGATGAGGATGTTTTTACAGAACTGAACAATGTTATAGAAGATGTCAATGGTCTCAAAAAGTTGGTTGATCAGTGGACAGAGAAGTTCTCAGATGATGTGGATTCTGACTTTGCCAGTGACTTGACCTCTTTGTATCCATCCTCACCTAAAGAAATCTGTCTTGAAACAGAGGGCTCAACAGCAGACCTCCCAACCACTGAGGGAGAGAGCAGCTGTGAACTGGGCAAGGAGATCAGTTCTGCAGACCTGGCATACGTGACAGACTCTAAAAAGACCAACAGGTCAGCCATCCTTGGGTTTCTCTAGTAGACTGCCCCTTGGGAACCTTTCCCCATTGATTCTCTCCACTCAAAATGTAATTGCTTTTCCAGAACAAAGTATTCTTAAGTAAGTCTGTTCTGGGTAGCAGGGTCTGCACCGCTGGTGCCAGGTACTGCTGGTCTGTAGGCAGTCTGGTATCTACGTCTGCTCTGACCTCTGTTGAAAGTAGGGCGCTCACAACCTGCATGAGCACTTAGACATTGGGAATCAGACTGTATGGCTAGCTTGCTGTATTTCTGATTGAAACATTTTGTATTGCCAGAGTACCTCCTGGATGGGAAGTACCTTCTTTAGTGGTGTTTGGGAACCGCGGGTCATTTAGAGTCTTCACAGATGCAGGCAGAAAACTAACAGGGACAACGGAAATAGTCCTAAGCTTAAACAGTATTTATCCCGTAGGCATGGGAAGCAACACTGGTCTGTGGAAGAGAGCGTGAACTTGGAAAGCCTTCCCACCCAGACTGATAGCCAGTCAGCTGCCCAGCTAGCCCGGACACAAAAGCTGGCTTTGTTGAAACTCACTGCTTTAATGGACAGATACTCCCCGTCCAGTAAGCAGGGTTGGAACTGGTAAGTTGTCTAACATTAAAGCAACCTGTGCTGGAAAGAGAGGGTTTGATGTAAGCAGTTGAATTTCCTTGTCTGCCTAGATTACACATGTTCAAGAAGAGGAATTTCATCCTGTTAAATTGCTGGCAGTTTCATGGTTATTTCAGTGGCTCCAGGATTTCCTCTGCTACGGACTGCACTTTTGCTCCTCGCTGGTGGTCATGTTGTTACTGATTTTAAAGCACGTTATAGTTTCCTCTTTAAATTTGCCCATTTGCAAGGCTTTGTCAGAGCTCCTTCACAGAGATTGCAGGACCTGAGGTGAGAGCTGGCTGGGCTGAGAATCCATTTCTTCAGCATCAAGTCCCAGTTTGAACTAAAACAATCACAAAGTCAGTCACTCGTAGGACTTTGAAATATCAGTTAGCGTCTTGTGATAGGGATCTGGTACTTGAATGTAGAAAGAAGTGAAAAAAGCCTGCAGTGTCCTAAAGGGATGGAACATATTTCACATGAGGATGCTTTATTAAAGCTAACTTCAGTTTTGAAATGAGGAAGTCAGTCCTGTAATTGCCCTTAATGATTTTCTCTCTATCTTACGATGCTATGTGTACAGGCACGTGGCGGAATTTGGGGATGTGGCAAGTATAACTAAATCCTTTCCCATGCATGTAACTAAAGTAGCAGGAACTGTGCCGGAGAGCTAATAAGTTGGATGCACTGGTTTTTGTTTTCAGGACCATACCAAAGTTCATTAAAAAAATAAAAGCCTCTGACTACAAGGACAAAAATGTGTTTGGGGTCCCTTTGCTCCTGAATGTTCAGCGAACAAGCCACCCATTGCCTAACGGCATACTGCAAGCACTGGACTATCTAAGAAGCCACTTTCTTGACCAGGTATGAACTTGAGGCAGCCCAGGGCAGCTCTGTTCCGTAAACGGATCTGCTCCAGGGAACCAGTCTCTGCTTCCAGCTTTTGTGAGGGACTTTCTTGCCTTTCAAGGCTCTGAATAGGCAGGAAGGTGTAGGTCTGAGCGGGTGGCCTGCGAGGAAATACCAATGCTGTTTCCTTCTGGGAATGCCTTTAGTCCTGTGTTGTATTTTTGTGCCTTGCCTCACTGAAATCATCTGCAGCCAGTTCTCTTGGTGCAGGCAGTCAAGCTGTCTTCTCCTGGTGAGGTAGCATGCCTCTGCTCCCTTGGGAAGTAAATCTACCACACAATGTTGTTATTCCCTCCGTTCTGTGGTTGCTGGTAGTGCCAGAGCTAATTTAATAATTAATCTTGTTTCAGCTGAAATGTACCACTAAGCAGAGATAAAATATATTACACCAGTGCCTGTAACATCTTTTTCTGTGTCGCAAATCCATATTTATCCACTAAGTGGAGATGTGTGCATGGCAGTGAAAGCGTGTTACATATGCTCTTTCTATAGCATAGGTGCAGAAATGGGAGACCCCATGACATAAGACATATTAGTTAAAGAAAGGGCTTTCTTTTTTCTGTGCTTTGCAATTGTATAGGTGTGTAATATTATGCCAAAGCACAAAAATATGTGCATTCCATGAAGTTACAACGCAGTTTGGTGGCACAAACTGGAGTGTGAGCAGTCAGTTTCTTATGAAGGCACTGTGTTTCATTTTGAGGTCGTGGTACCTATTCAGTTAATATAAATAAACCAATGAATGTGAATTCTGTCTCAGTGGCACACAGTGAAACTTTCAGCAGAGGCTTTGTTGAGGTCGAGTTCATGGGAAACTTCTAAATCTAGGTTTTGTCTGAAACTGGATTGACATTCATATTAAAAATAAAATCATAATTTCCCTCAGAATGACAACTGGTCTTTGCCAACCTGTAGACGTATTAGATGCATCAGACATATCAGATGTTAAACCCGAACCTTGTGGATCTCACAGTCTGAGTTTGTTTGCTCCACATGGGCATCAATGTGCATTTGCTTTTGGATGCACACACGTTGGTGCGCTAGAAACTTGCAGTTCTAATGTGTGAACATAGCCTGCTCGAGCAAACTGACAGATGGCAATAGTAATGATTTTAAAAGTAAAAAAGAGTAATTTTGCATTTTTAATGCAAAATTAATAAAAAGCAAGCAAACAAGCATGAAAATTGGTATCTCTTTCACAGCTGGTTCTGTGGGTGTCGGTCATGGTTTGCCTGGGAGGAATATCCGTGCTGCTTCTAATGATACAAAAATATTTTGGTGTTAGATCTCACTACCATAGGATCTTAGCTATCAAAGGAAAGTGAAGGATCAATTATTTGTCAGAGGTTTGATTGCTGATGAGCCCTCTCTTTAATATTTTCTTTTACCTGTAGGTTGGCCTGTTCCGAAAATCCGGTGTTAAATCCAGGATTCTGTCTTTAAGAGAAATGAACGAAACCAACCCCAACAACGTATGTTACGAAGGGCAGTCAGCATTTGATGTGGCCGATATGGTGAAGCAGTATTTCCGAGACCTTCCCGAGCCTATATTTACTAGCAGGCTCTGTGAATCCTTCCTCCACATCTATCAATGTAGGTCACAAAAGCTATAGTTTTCCAGTTCCTTGAATATCTTAATATTCAGCTGTACAAGGCAGTGGCCAGACTAGGACTAGGGCCATGTCCCCTTGTAGTCAGAGGAGACAAGTCAGGCAGGACGTTTCTGAAAAGATGAGTTCGTTGTGGCTCTAGACTTAAGAGCTTCCCATCTGCATGCTATGAGCCAGCTATTTCCTAACATTGTGTCTTTTCTGTTCTTTGAAGGATGAGTGTAATTACATAAATTGTAGCAGCCCTCCTAAACTGCGTTTTTAAACGGTCATTTCCTTTGGCAAAATTAAGGAAGAACCCAGTCCCCTTGTTCATGGTATGAAGTAGCTCCTTGTGCACGAAGTCATGTTATATTGATGAAATTTCTTTATTAAGGTGCCCAAGCACAGTTGCTGTGAAACAGCGTCTGCGCCTGGAAACACCAGCAACTTTCTGCCTGTGCTCTCACTGTTGAGAGCATCCTTGAGACTCAGCCTGGAAAAGAAGGAAACGTGAAGCCGAAATCTGTCCTTGAATATAGTTTTAAACAGGTTCCATCGCCGGTACTTTGCCCTCAAGGGATTCACTTTCAAAAAGCAGCTGGTTTGGGGAAGGAACTTGCTGTAGGGGCTTATGATGATGTTGCTACAGGGAAGTTTCTTCTTGAGAAAAGGTTTTGAAAGTCAAAGTATGGGATTTCTGAGTGGACTGGTTTTTAGCCTGTTTTATGTGACTTCTCTTGACATGAGTCCATGAGCTGCTGCTGCCCTTATATGGTGCAGCTTCGTGAATGTTTGGTTGGGTTTTATTTTTTAACCTGTCAGGCTTTTAGAATTTTTCCTGAAAATGATTTATTTGTTTGAAGCAAGTTTTCTTTTTGCATCCACAAATCCTTTTTGTGAGGGGGTCCACAATTCCTATGTCCAACAGTTCCTATGGAACTGTTTTCTTCCATTTATTATAACCTGGCCATGGTCCACCTCCCGTCTCTTGTTTTGGGAAAGAAACAGCAAATGACTGAATTCTACTCACCCTACTCGCCCATTTTGTACCACATGTGACTTGCGCAAGCGCCGTGATTAAATTACTATCTTCTGGAGATAAGAAATGTGCTGCTTTCACCAAAAAGCATGTTTTGTGTGGTCTGCGTGTGT
>NW_008824283.1:6639455-6643760 GCF_000699105.1 Pygoscelis adeliae | reverse complement strand
AAGTGATCTTCTACCCTTTGTAGTGGTGTAAATTGGAGAAATCCTTATGATAGGGGGTGCGAGGCAGGTTGAATCATACCTACTCTCCTGCGGGAGCTGTTTGGGCACAGAGTCTCACCGGGTTTCAGTGTGAATTAAAATCTGTTGGCAAAACATCGTTCTCTCAATTGAGTTCTCTGTGACCATCTGTTCTCTTCATGCCTGAAGCTGAAAGGAAAAGACAGTAGAGTAGCTATCATCTCCTCCAAAGTATCATTCCAGAGTAATATTTTACGGGGAGACAAGCCCTTATTTGGATGGTAACCAGAGCCGGTTCAGGATACGTTCATTAGCATGGTGTTCAAGGTAAATCGCAAGTCAAGCACCAGCATCACTGGGTGTGAACGTGCATCTTGACAGGCAATAGGAGAAAACTGTACTCGTGTGATGTGACTGTGATAATGGCCGTTGTGTTGTCTGTTGAGAGCTAGAGCGACAGGAAAATAGATGAACCTACAGTTTCAATACCCTGCTTGGGACTCTGTTGATGGATGCTTCCTCTGCAAGTCACATGTGATTTTCATCATTTTTTCTGTTTTCAGACGTGCCGAAGGATCAGCAGTTTCAGGCTGTCCAGGCTGCTATTCTTCTTCTCCCAAAGGAAAACCGAGAAGCTTTGAAAATCCTCCTGTTCTTTCTACGAGATGTGGTTGCTTTTGTTGAGGAAAACCAGATGACCCCAACCAACATTGCTGTCTGTCTTGCACCTTCTTTGTTTCACCTTAACACCCTGAGAAGGGATAGTTCCTCCTCCTCCACTAGGTATTAGCATCCTAACGCTGGCATTGCTGCTGTCCATAGTGTT
Source organism: Pygoscelis adeliae (assembly GCF_000699105.1). Lineage (NCBI taxonomy): Eukaryota > Metazoa > Chordata > Aves > Sphenisciformes > Spheniscidae > Pygoscelis > Pygoscelis adeliae. The sequence continues at coordinate 6,642,916 of NW_008824283.1, read as the reverse complement.
CTTTCAATGATGTCTTCTGTAGCTGGCCTAGGATCAGTGTCTGCTTTTAAGGGGGACATAGTGTATGTGTTTTGGGGTTTGTCTCAAATACGGTTGTTCAGGCCCAGCAGGAGCTGACCACGGTGCACGCAGCGATCCAGCAGCTCTTTGTCCAGTGTAAAGAACAATGGTGAGGCCCCGCTGTCACACTCCTGCCTCGTCTGCATGCGAGCTAGCCTGCCTCCCTTGCAACTCCTGTACTCTTCGCAGTTGCCCACAGGTCCAGCTGCCCAGGAGCCCAGCACGTGGCCCACTGTTTGTGTTAAGGTGGTGCTGGCCATTGAAAATGTAGCTCCTGCACTGGCAGCCTGAGCCCAGGTGCAGCTTTAAGGCCCTGCAGCTATCTGGCAGATTGTAGCGGTTGCTGGCACTAGTTCTGCTGGGTGATAACGGGATCGTTCCTGCCAAACCGAGCCACAGGGATTCTGTAAATTTATCTCAGTAAGTAGAAGTATCTGGGTTGCATAACATCCCCTGTTTGTACGTGCAGGGAGGAAGGTGCCCTTGGGCCGAAGTAGACAAATAATCTCTGAGTGCATTCATGCCTTATCTGGTCTTCTGAGGCAGGGCTGTTTGCTTTACTCCATGCTCCTGTGTATGGACAAAGACGTATCAGGGTAGAAAAGGACAGGTGAGTTTGATGGAAACATTGTGCACCCATCAGAGTAGCAAGTTCATCACCTCACATGGGGATCTAAAGATGAGGACTAGTTCCAAAGCAGAAGCTGTCAGAAGTGCTATTGGCATCTTTCAGGATAATAATGCAGGCTCTGGATAGCGCAGAGAGGGGAAAGGAAACACTAAGGACTTGTCTTTTGAATGGTACAAAGCATCTGGAAATGCCTAAGCTAACTAGAGCCTAGGGCTGCCCAGCTCTCCCTGGGCTGAGCCAGCACATGGCTGGGGGCCGTGTGGCCATGGCGAGGGCAGCTGGGGATGCGATGTCCTTCCCAGATTGCAGTTGTGTTTGAGCACCTGAAGAATCATACTTTGGGAGCTGTACCTCTTTGGTTTACATAAACATTATGCTGAAATACTAGGACCAAAAATAGAATCTGAGTTTTCTCTTTGTTGTCACTGTTGAGAAGCCAGGACGCTTTGATGCTTTAGCTTTTTTGTAACGGGGCATTAATGCCAGAGTGCAGGGTTCCGACTTCAAAGGGCAGAAGCTGACAGGCCTGACTTTGAGGAGCAGTGCTGAGGACTCTTATCTTCCACCCAATTTTCAAGCCATTTGGCAGAAATGCACATAGATAAAAGTATCAGAAGCCAGGATTAATGATGTCATATAATGATTATGAATTAAAAGAGGGGACTGCTTTTGAATCGTGTTTGGTGTGGTTTGGGCCAAAGGATTTAAAAGGTTCTGCATAGGCTTTGCAGAGTATCAAAGGAGCTTGATATTTGAAGGCTACGCACAAATCAGTTTGGAGTCATGGCTGTCTTTGGCCAAGTGTGTGATGATGTGTTTCGGAAATAAAAAGCCTTGACTTGCCTTTCTTGGGCATACATTACTGCTGGTCAGTACTGCCCCGGGCACTTTCGGGGTGTGCTGGGACGGAATGCTGTCTATAGACCTTGCTGCAGTAACCTGCAGGCGTGAGCCCCTACATGGCACCTAAAGGCCCTTCAATGCAGTGTGTTTTTGCTGAAGCTGCCGGTTTCCAGCCCCGAGGCAGGCCAGCCGAGTAGGCATGTTGTACTTGTGGTTCACAGCACCTTGCTCACACAGTCTTCCTTTTGCCTTCCCCTCTCCGTAGATCTAGTCAGAGGAAGTGCAGCTTGGGGAAGCCAGACCAGAGGGAGCTGAGTGAGAACCTGGCAGCAACGCAGGGCTTGGCCCACATGATAATGGAGTGCAACAGACTCTTCCAGGTACGTCACTTGCTGTAGCAAAGCAAAAGCCCTGAGCAGCCTGATGCAGGTGGCCTGCTTTGAGCAGCAGTTTGGACCAGAGCCCTGGCGAGGCCCCTGCCAGCCCAGCTGTTTCTCTGAGCCTGTGATAGGTGTGAGTCCTGCTGACACCAGTAGAGAGAAAATTAATGTCATTGCAGATTTTACCGCAACTATTTGTAAGGGCTGTGAGAGCATTCCTCCATTTCTCCCTCCAAGCCCCAACTGCTATGGGGGTTTGACTCCCTGGGCTTGGGGCCAACTTAGAGCGTACCCGTGGGGCAGAGGCTGCCATACACTCTTGCAGGGAGGCCCCGGCCAGGGCCGACCATCCCGTCTTGCGGGAGTAGGTTGAAGTTGAGGTTTTGCTGCTGGGGCCTGGCCGGAGCAACAGCCATGCCTGTGCTTGGCCATGGACCCCAGTAATCGGGATCCGGAACTTGACCCACAGACTGACTTCCCGGCTTGATCTCGGCCTTTCCTCGTCATTATGGACTTGCCTGGCGATCACTAGGCTGTGGCTGACCCTGGTTGCTGTCACTGGACCTGATCCTGACCTCCCTTGCTGACTCACCTTCCTAGCTCAACCTCAGACCTCATCACCATGGACGTGTCTGATGATCCGGACTCTTGGCTGACCCTGGCTGCCATCCCTGGCCCAGCTCAGGTACTGTGGGACCGGGCGGCTGCCCTGCCAGCCCTGTTACCCCACTCGACTCCCAGGCCCCTTCCCTTGGGGGCACCGCTGGTCCTTGGTGCACCCCGACAGTCAGCTCGGGCCTTCTCGCACTCCGCTCCAGCATCATGGCTGGGCAGGAGCCGATGCCCCATGGCTCCCCTGAACTGACACATGGCCCTGCCTCAGGGCTCCCCCAGCACCGAGACCCCCAACCAGCCTCTTGCTTCTGAGTGACACCCACCCCCCCCAGCCTAGCCTGGGGTCCGATCTCCCCATGGCATCAATTCCCAACCTGGCTAGGGCTCCTAAGTGACACCCTTCACTCCCAGCCCAACTGTGGGTCCCCATTTCCTCAGTGGTGGCCTGAACCCCTATGCCCAGCCCTAAGGACCATTGGGGTGTCCTGATGCCTGCTGCCTGCCCCACACCCTACAGTCAGCCCTGGCAACACGGGAGCTAGCCCCATCCCTGCATGGCCCCCCGAAATAGCCCCCCAGGGACTCTGAGCGGCCCTTGGACCCACGGACATCCTGCATGCTCCTGCTACGACCAGGGCACTTCACAACAAGCGCCGCTGATGCCGTGCCTGTGAGCTGTGGGGCTGCCCCTCACTGAGGGGTGCCAGGACCCTGCTGGTGTGCCCCCTGCCCTCTCAGGGGAGGGGTTTGGTGCCAGCACCCAGAGACCACCTGGAGAGGGCTGTCCCCCTTCTGCTGGTGACCTCGAGGAGAGGCTGCAGGCAGCTCCGCCGGGGGGCCTCAGCCATGCCCGTGCCTGGACACGCACCTGCTGCTCTGGACCTGGACCCCGACGCTTGGCCCTGCCCGGTCACTGTCGCCGTTGCTGGCCA
>NW_008824283.1:6635716-6639383 GCF_000699105.1 Pygoscelis adeliae | reverse complement strand
TGTTACCGCCACCGGACCTGACCCCGCCTGGCTTGGCCTCGTCCCCACCTCGGCACTGATGGACGCACCTGCGACTGGGACTCTCGATTGGTCGCCACTGCCATTCCCGGGCCTGCCCTGCGTCTCCCTCAGGTACGGTGGGACGGGGTCCTGGCTGAGCCGCTGCCCAGCCCCACCCCATGGTACTGCACTCAGTGCCTCAGTCCCCTGGAGCAGCCGGCCCCTGCTGCTCCCTGACTCCATGGTGGGTGCTCCAGAGGGGCCTGGCCTCCTGCCTGACCATGGCATGTCATGCAGTTGCCAGCGTGGCACCAGAGCTAGGTCTTTGTGGGCATTGTTCAGCCAGCCATCAGCAACGCATGTGTGCACAGGTGTGTGCTTGTTTAAGTGCCAGACCCATGCCCATTAGGTGCTAGGCGCTGTCTAAGTGTCACAGCCGAGCCCTCCCCCCAGCTGTCTATATGGGAAAGAACCTGGGACATCAGATAAATAGATACGTGTATCTTTTGTATCTATGTATCTGTATATACAGATATACATGTATATGTACATATACACACACACGCATACGCCAGTGAGCACCTAAATCAAGTGCAACACCTACTCTCTAGTGGTAGCAAAGCCGCATTTCTGTGCTGCTCTACTTCACACAGTGCAGCTTCCAACAAATCCCAAAGCAAAGGCAGGAGCCGTGGCCCGCTGCCTTGTAGTTGGCCTTGTGGTTACTCGAGATCGATATGCACTCAGCGAAGAGGTTTGCCGACTCTGTAGGGATTCAAAACATTGCTGCTGCAGGGAAAGGCATTTCCCTTGTGTCGTCCTCTGAGGGAATGTAGTTAATTGATCTGCTCCTCCCCTGGGCTTCCTGCTCCTCCAGGTAAAACCGCTGCCTGCCTGCCTGCCTGCCTACACCAGCATTGCTGGCAGCTGTTGGTGCTGCTCCCACAGCATGCAGCCGAACACTGCTGTCCTCTGAGAGGCACTCAGGAAGCCGCCCCTTTTTTGAGGGCTGGTACAGGCCACCTGCACAGGGCAGTGATGCGGATGTGCATGCTTGCTTGTAGGTGGCACGCCCCACAGCCTGTACTCCATTGTCCTGGTAAGTGTGTGTTGTTTCACACCTCCCTGGTGTGTTACATTAAAGTTCAGTCCTTGAGTGTGACGTTCGGTCTCTTTTGCAGGTACCTGACTGTTGCCTTGATCAGCTCCCTAACAACTTCCATGAGACAAGCATCCTGAGCACCAGGGCCTCACACTGCTAGGCTGGGATGAGACTGCTTGGCTCCCTTGAGAGCTCTGTGCTCTGCTGAGGGATGCCAGATATGACATCAAAAGCTGGGTGATCTGCTCACACCTGGCAAATAAGGTAAAGAGGACGGTGGGAATCATCAGAGTTAGGTTGGCTCTGGCAGTGTGGGTGACTGCACTGTGGTTGGAGGGTTTCCTGGAGGTGCTCTTGGGTGTTCTGACTTCTCTCAGTCCTTAAACTCTGCAGGCTGAAGCAGAGCAGGCCTGGGCATGGGCCTGTGGGGTTTGGTTCCTGCACAGAGAATTGCTCTGAGCTGTGCCCATGAATCCTTTCTTTCCTTCTTCCCTTACTTGCTCCTTACCTTTCCTTCCTTCCTTCCTTCCTTCCTTTCTTTCCTAAGGGGGTGCTTCTCCCCTAGAGTATCTTCCCTTACTCCACCCCAACAGACACAGACACCTCCAGTTCTTTAGTCCCTTTATTGTCACCCCACAGGGAACAGCTACATCCTCTGCACAGGCTTAATCCCCAGGATGTCAAATCCTTTGGCCATGACGGTGGCAGTGGCTTCGCACAGCAGCAGCCTCCACATGTTCACCTTCACGATCTGGCCTGCAAAACACCAACGGAGGAGCTGGAGGAGCTGCTCAGAACAACTAATGCTGCCTTCCCCAGGGGAACCCCATCCGCCCACAACCTGGCCCTGGGCACACTGAGCCCCCTCCCGTTCTCCCCAAGCCAGGCAGACTGACCAGCCCTCGTGTTTCCACGTGCCTGGTTGCTCGCAACTCCCTGCTCAACCCTCCTGCTTCACAGGCAGATGATGACACAGTCTGTGCCAGCCACCTTCAGTCCTCCCACATGGACAACACTAGTTCTGCAGCAGCAAGTAGTGTAACAACAGCCTTCCCAGCACAAGGAAACACCCCGCAGATTGTCTGTACCACGGTATGTGACACAGGACCATGCAGCACCCCTAGGCCAACACTCACCACTCTGCCTGTCCTTCTCAACGCAATAGCAGTTGTCGTAGAACTCGGTGAAGGTGGTGGCCAGCTCATAAAGGTAGTCACAGAGCGTGTGCAATAACAAGTCCTCCAGGATCTTCTGCAATATCTCAGGGAACCTCAAGATGCACTTGCCCAGTTTCCACTCCTTCTCATGGTCAAGGATGAGCACTTCCTCCCTGGCTGCCTTCCGCAGCATCTGCTCGTCAATATTGGCCAGGCGAGCAATAGCCCTGAAATGACCCAAAACACAGTCTGCTTGTGAGGGTCTCTCTGCTCAACCTGCCCCAGGGCCAGCCCGCAGTTGGTCAGGTGTCTGGCCTGTCTCAGGGCTAGCATAGGCCACCCACTGATCTCCTCACTTGCCCAGTCCTGGGTTACCAGGCCAGAAGAGAGCAATCAGCCCTGGGAACACACGGGGAGGCGCTGTCCTCGGGGCGATCCAACAGGGCACTGCAGAGGAATAGGGAGGGATGTGCTCTGGGCACATGCGTGGGCAAGGACAGCTGATGCTGCCAAGCAAACCAGGGCTCAGGGTGCCAGAAAAACTGTGTGGGGTATGGCGACACCTGAGGTGAGCAGCTGCTGGAACACAGGCTCACCCCTCTCCAACCACCTAAAGCCTCTAATGGAATTACCAGAAACTCCTATGGTTCCCTCCCTGCTAGCTAAAAGCCTGGGATGCATGTCGCACGGAGGAGCCCTCTTTCAGATAGCAGAGGACACCATTTCCAATGACAAATAAAACCTTGCCTATAGCGCGTACCACTGTAGCTGGCTTCTCTTACCAACTACCCCTAACAGCACTGATGCAACAGTCGCCCCTTTCCCCACGATAAAGGGGCAGATATCTCCCTTTGCAATAAAGATGCAGAGAGCATCAGAGACGAACTCCAAGCGACTCTCAGCACACTCAACCTACCTGATCCGCGTGAAGGCATACAGCAAATATGCAGCTGTGTTTCCTCGGTCATCCAGCATCTTGTCAAAGGAGAATACGTAATCGTTTAGTCTGTTGTGGGAGAGATCTGCATATTTAATACATCCAAAAGCGACTGACGTCTGGGCAGCTTTCAGCTCTTCTGCCGTGAGAACCTGTTGCAATTTCAAAACAGGTAACAGTCATGAGGAAGAATGCTATGTTGGCATCACAAACCGCAACACGCAGCCTCGGTCACTCAGCACAGCTCAAGAGGAAAGCCCAGGCTGCTGAGGGGATTTTACTCACGTGGTACTCAGTGAAAGGCTCACACCCACTTTTCCACCTTGAGACACCAGATAACCCCTATCTACCCCTCGCTTCTCCTGCAAGCAAATAGCACTGCAGCCCTGCCCAGGTTCAGGCTGACTCCCTCTACTCCTAAAGGCCTGCGGGATTTCTGTGCCCTGTGATGCCATACCGGTTTGACATTCC
>NW_008824283.1:6619555-6635700 GCF_000699105.1 Pygoscelis adeliae | reverse complement strand
TTCCTGCTTCTTACAAACTGCGCGTACATATAACAAACGCTTGGCCCTCCTATCCTTCTAGAGCATTTGGGGCAGCCCAAACGCTCACAAAACCCCTCCCTGGTGGAACAGCGCCCTGTCAGCATGGCAAAGCACTTTGTGTCTGACTCATATGAGCCCTTGGGATATTTTCAAGGTGGTTTTTTTCTGTGCTTCCTCGTGTTCGTGTTTAAAAAGGGACTTTCACCCTACGCTGCACAGCACCAAGGAGCTGCACTTCCCAATTCCATTGCCTCACACAGTGCTTGGACAGAGTTTGGTCCTTCTGTTCCATTCCACGTCCCACACTGTCCAGTTCTCTCCAGGCCATCAGGATCCAAGACAGACAGAAATCTCATTAAGCAAAGGGCTTCCAGCAAACTCAGCCACAGCCTCCGAGGGAAAGGGTGAAGCCTGATGCCAAAGCCCCCTGCAGATCCCCAACCATCCATCACCAGAAGTCACCGCTAGCCCAGCAGGCCAAGGCTGCAACTTTATATTCTGCCACCACCTCCTGCATCCTGGGGGAGTCACCGCTGTTGCCATCACATCAGTGAGACCTGATGGTACCTGCAAGGCCAGCTATGCTGCCAGGCTGAGCTCTCCTCTGCCGTCCTCAAACAGCTCTGCAGTACCAGCCAGAGGCCAGCATGCTGCCTGCAGCTCACATTTTCTCACTGCTATGTACTCAGGGATGCTCTTCTTTCCCCATGACAGCACCTTGCCCGAACTGCTATCGCAGTACACACTGATTGTGTACACAACCCATGGCATCTCCTGGGCGGTTTGGCAGTGTCCATATTCTCAGCTCACGTCCGGAATGCAGAAACCATAAGTCTGTGAACAAATCTGGGAAGTTCTCAGGAAAGATAAGCAATTTGTCACAAACTACCTTGTCCCGTTCCTTGTCTTTCAGCTTGTCCATGGCTCGTTTCAGCCCTTCTTCCAGCAGATCTATAAGACGCACTGTATCCCCTGAACGAGTTTTGAACTTCTTCCTGAAAACACACAGCCAAAATGACCACCTGCACTCCCACAAAACATGGGAATCTCAGAGAACACCCATGGGGTGGCTGGGAGGGGTGACCAACAGTCAGAACTGTCCCAGTTCCAGACATCAGGCAGGACACAATACCAGTGCCAGACCCCTGCCCATCCCAGCAAGTCACCTTTACTTTTGTAACAAAGCTACAGCAAAACCACCCAGTCCGCAACAGCACGTGACCATCAGAGCACACTGGTTTAGTCACACCTTCACAGAGACACAAGAAGAAACAAGAAGACACAACTCTGGAGCACAAGGGCCTGGCTTACAGACCAGGACACAGAGGTTCTTTTCCCAGCGTTCATTTCACCCACCATGAGGCAGGTAGACAATAATGGAAATCATGGCCTTCACCGTTGCCATCACCCAGTATTCACATCGGCTTCCACTGCACTTCCACCAGCCACTCCCAGTCCCCCTCCCCAAACGCCAGGCAGCAGAAGCCAGGCCCAAGAGGGAACCTGACTACAGCACCAGTGACTATGTGGATCAAGGACCATTACACACAATGAAATGGCACAGTTACGAGTAACAGCATGGATGTGGTGCTTTTTTTTTTTTTGGCATGCCACATACATACTTGTCAACAAACGAGCAAGTCTTCTGCATTCACTCAAACATCCCCTTCAGAGCACATACAGAGGAAAAACTACATCCAAAGACTTACTTGTCTTCTCCCAGCACCACTCCAAATGCAGCATGGGCCACTCTGGTTACTTTGGGATCATACCAGCCGATCATCTGTCCAGCTGCAAACACTGTTTGTAAATGCACCGACTGCAAGGAACAAATACCAGCAACTGGTTCTCAACCCACTCCTCCAGGTACAGTTTTCTTCCCAGCTTTATCTCCTTCACAATGCTGCTTCCACAATTAGACTTAAAATGTTTCTAGCTCCACAGAAAAATTCCACTTCAGAAAGTTCAACCTTTCAAAGAGTCTTCCTGTCTTACAGAAGCAGCAACCGGCAAATTCCCAGCACTGCTCAGGTACAGAGCTGACAACCTTGCATTTCCTCAGGTAAGGAGAGACCCAAGCATGAGCAGTACAAATCTCATTCCAGATCTACTGAGATTTAGGCTTCACCCACCTCCAGCAGTAACTGGGTCTCTCCCTAACCAGTCAGTTCTAGGGGCTTTTCATGGAGGCCGCCAGCCACCAAACTAGATTCACCATTACACTGATAAGGACAAGAGTAAATATACCACACTAAAAACCCTATGGCGTTCTACCTATGTTACCGTTGCATCTGGCATTTAATACACTTTCTGATGATCTGTACCAGCAGTGACAGCACAGGTTGGCATACTCACCTGGCCGCTATCGACAACATAAATAAGGATATCAGCCTTCTCTTCGCACAGCCTGTGTTTAAGAGCAGCTAAGTCAGATGTGTCGTATGTGTAACCTCCATCTGATTTCATGATCGTCAACGGGACAGGGAAACCTGGGACAAACATGATCTTCCGGCCATCATCGACCTGGACAAATCCTAGAGAAGCAATGGAAAACATTCTGTGTCGTATTGAATGGAGAGGTTTGTGGGCCAGAGCAGGCAGAAACACTTGCCTTCCTGCATGCTACCGGAAAGCACTCACGTTATCAAATAATTACTGGCTCAAAATATGAAAAATCCTAAATGAGAACTCCCTCGCCAACCAAGTCACATTCTGTACTGGACTTCTAGAACTCACACTTTGCACAAGGAAGCGGATCTGTACAGATCTGGCCTTACCAGAAGAGACCTAATTGGATTTACAAACTCCTGTCATTGGCATCCAGATCCACCTTTGCAGCCACAAGAACAGCATCACAAAGTATGGCATTAAAGGCAACAGAAACTCTATGGAGACGCAACGAGGACTTAGCACAAAGTCTTTCAGAGATAAGTCTAGTCAGAACACTTCATATGGTGAGATTCAACAACTGCCAAATCCAGACAGGAAACACATAAAACTAGGGACTTGTTATACTCCATTTGGCTTCTTGCCAGTCTCAAAGTCAACACAATCCAAAAATGCCACTGTCTTCACAGAGATTTCTCAGACAAAGTTCCCATACAGGCACAACACTAAGACCAGGAAGTCTGTCATATATTGCTCCTTAACTATTTACTAAGGATACAATAAAATCCAGTAGTACCTCATGCTATTGCCTACAAATATCACAGACAAACTGCTTTTGGTGTCAGCAAGAAAGATTCAAGCTTTCTGGAATGAAACGTACAAGAATCAATTCTGCTAATGCTTCTCACAGAAGATCCACTCAGGAAATGTGGTTGAGAAAAAGAGCAAGGGTGGGGAACATTCAACTTCAAAAACATCAGTCCTAAGCCTCGCTTAAGAGGAGTGAGGTTACCTCGCTCATCCTGACAGCTGCAGAATTTCTGATTCTGAGACCAAAAGCCTCACCTTTATCTTCAAATTCTTTCACAATGTCTTTCATCATCTCATGGTAGAACGATTCCCCTCTCTCTATGAGTGTGATGTCCAAGCAGCTGTAGATTTTCTGGAACTCTTGAGGAGGGAAACAGAACAAAATACTTCCATTAAATGCACACAGTGGGAATTAGTGGCATATGTTTACCAATGGGCACAGCAAGTGCCTAAAGGCATTTTCCATCTCTTGGTGAAGCCATCAAACTAGGACTCGGGAGACAAAAGATTTAGCTGAAAGCCTCCACAGACAGCCCAGTACTTTGGTTGTATCGGCTTTTTTCTTTAAGCTTCTCATAGCAGCGTGGCAGTGATTTTCAAAAGAACACTAGAGGATGGACTCAGACATAAAGGTGAGGAAAGCCACACTGTTCTACTGCTGAGACATCTTTCCAAATCTGTCAAAGTCACCTTTCCGCGACACGTCACAGATCAGTTCCCACGCTTTAATGAAGTCTGGGTTTTTGCTCTGCAGCAGCACCACGCATTGGTAGGCACGTTTCTTAAATTCCTCTTCTGTGTCAAACCTCCTCTTGGATTCCTACGGTAAAACACAGTACATGAAAAAGCACCTCCTTCTGCCCTGAAACAAGCTAACATTCGTAACAGGCTCTCCAAGCACACTCATCTCAAAAGACAGAGAGGCAGCATGCTTACAAAGTCCTTGAATCATGCCCCATACAGACAACTCAATACCAGATACTGCAATTCATTACCCAGTGGCAGGTTATTGCAATAATCTATTAACAGTGATTCAATTCTTTGTTCCTCCAAAACTACGCTGCAATTTGTAAAGCTCCTCAATCTGCTTTTCAGATGTTGACATAAATATCACACTTATTTGCCACAAATACCTTGTAAAAAGCTTGGAGATCCCCAATGGGAGGAGAAACAGTTAAGTAATCTGGAAATTTGTCTTGGAGGTGAGCAATGAGCATTCCGAACTGGGTGCCCCAATCTCCTAAATGGTTTAACCTTGAAGCAATTGAAGAGCACAATAATAATGATTTCTCAAACATATGCTTTAAAATACATGCATTTAAAAAGTATATATTCTAAAAGAAGAAACACACATAATATCAGAAGTCAAAAACAGGCAAACCCCCCTAATTTCATTGCAGTGAAGCTGCTGCCCATCTTGATTCCTAACCTTGCTACGCTTGCTCAGCTTAGTATCTTACTACACGTAAAGGATTATTTGTTATGTGCTTATAAAAAAAGACCAATACAGACGAAAGCATAGAGATAGGTATTGCATAAATCTAGTCAAACAAGCCCACCCCACCCAAAAGTCGACTCTCACCTCAAAACATCATAACCTGCAAATTCAAACAGTCGGCACATACTTTCTCCAATGATGGTAGACCGCAGGTGGCCAACATGCATCTCCTTTGCAATGTTAGGGGATGAAAAATCCACCACCACCTTAGAGACAGTACCAAAGGAAAAAAATGAATAAAAGGCAGCAGTCATTACCACACCCCATGTATTTAATCTGGGGTTTGGGGGGGTGGGTGGGTGGCGGCAGGGGGGAACAAGGCTCGCCTCCACTGACCCTCACCCCCTCTTTGCTGCCAATAGCACACAGCAACAGAGAAGGCCCAGCGGGGGACACCAGAGCAGGCTTCCAGCCTGGGACTCTGCTGCACCCGCTCAGCAGAGGGTCAGGGATCGCTCCCAGACTGACCTTGGCACAACATGCCGTCCCCAGGGAGCCCTGTTCCTCACCCACCAGGTACATGCGGCCTATCCCACGGCCCCCAGTCCCTACGTCACATCCCATTTACTCCGCTGTAACAACCAGCTGACACGGACATCTGCTCAACAAATCACTTCGGGGGGAATTTCAAAGCTACCTGCAGTCCAGCGCATTTCATCTATATGGGAGGAGGATGCCTGTGCGCTTACTGCCATACCTTTTTCCTTTTGCCAACAGCTGGTGGTTGAACTCCATTCATCAATAAACTGCTCAGCTGCTTCGATACAAAATCCTTTCTCAAGTGGACATTGATAAAACCTTTAGAGGAGAAAACCAGCAATGAGCGCTGGGGCTGCAGAAGTGCCTCAAACCACTTTTTGTCTCCTTCCCCCTTGGATTTCTGTTTCCTCGCATCAAGGACAAGAGCATATGACGTTATCTTGACAAAACAAATAATTTTTTCAGCAACAGGACAACAAAGCTGCCACTAGAAGACAATTTCTGTTCCCAGATTACAAGAGTCTGTTTCCCACCACTATAGCCCTTACTGTAGGAGTTAGATTCTGCAAGCTAGTCCACCGACATAACTCCTTTTTGCCCACTGTCACTCAAAGGTGAATTTATAAAAACTTGTTTTAATGAGAAAATAAATAATCTTGCCAGGGTTTGCAGAATGCAAAACCAAATCCTGCTTGGTCTCCTTTTTTTAAATGAATATGCTAAAACATAGTTACACCTGGGATAATCCATGCTTGTGGAAACACGCTGTTTTACTTCTGCTTTGCAGAGCTAATGAACGAGCTTCTGCCCAAGCACTCGAAGGGCTGTGCCATGTGATTTTTGTGTTTATGCTGAAGCCCTAAGAAATATGAGCCCTTGTATTTCTTCCTGGGTCACAGGGACAAAACAGATGCAGCAACTAATAACCTCCTTGCTAGTCCAGCATCTCTGGAGATGGAGAGGACAAGGTCTCCTCGCCATGCAAACAACAGCAACAAGGGCATATCAATTTTTGCTGTCATTTCATGACTGTGGCCTGACACCCAGCACCAATATTCGAAGGGGGAAAGCTGGTCCCTTGAGCTAATTAAAGGGCTCAGGACTGCACTTGCCAGTTCTAACAGAGGTAGATTTTCTGCTGCTGCTCAAGTCTGAGGGCTACAAAGCTCACCAGGACAGAAGCAGCTAATTCACACCGTAACAGTTGAACTCAACTCAGCTTCCCCGATCACCATCCAGTGTAAAACTGCCCTACCAGCTTTAAAACATACAAGTGTGTAACATGAAACTATCTTACCAGGACCGGCAATTTCAACCTTCTCAATGCATTCGTTGGCAGGAATATTTTTTGATATTTTCTCAGCAATTTCTCTTGGGCTAACCTTCTGTTCCTTGGTTTTGAGCAGTATCTGACAGACAACAAGAAGATCAAGTAAAATTCAATCCTCCAAAACATTCTACAGAGTGAAACAGAAAGCATAGATACTGCGGCATTGAAAGATCCTCATGCTCATGATCCTTTAGCTTCATAATGCAGACACACACACAAAGAATAACATCTCTAGCAAACTTTACAGATTAGATCAGCTCTTTCTACATAGCAGAACTCTAATTAGACCCAACACGTTCACTCCTTTCTGCTAAGGGCAATTAAAGGGTAGTCCTTATGTCAGAAGAAAATCTTCCAGGCCATTTTTCAAAACCTGTTAAGTGGTTTGGCAAATCTGTATTTCTCTAAGCTAGTAAAACGTACAAACTCTTTAAAAATCAACACAGCCGGCACAGTCCTTCACATTGCTTCAAAATCCTGTTCATCAGTCTCACGGGTATCTTCAGCTCCGCTAGCATTCATATTTGAAGTTTTTAACTGTGCCTACAGTAAATGCTGAGTGTGGTTTCAGAGCAAGTCGGGTGATTTATGATTAAAAGCAACCAAAGCAAAATGCCTTCAGTCCTAACTTAGACTCAAACTTAATAAATAAGTAAATGAATAAATAAATAAAATCCAACAACCCAAGCAACCAAAGATAATCCTAACACTGCCCAATTTTCTTCAAAGAGCATCAGAAAAACTGTTGGTAAAGTAGCTCTCCTTTTCCCTCCAGACATAAATGGCCCACTGTGAGGAACTCCAGTAACACGATGCAAGTTCACATACAATGGTAGAATCAGAATGGTTTGGGGGTTGGAAGGGACCTTCAAAGATCATCTAGTCCACAGTTTCTCTGCCCTTTCCCAAAGCATCTTCTCGCATGGCTTTTTGCAAATCTTAGACAACACCCTTTAAGAGGACTCTGTGAGCTAGCCCAACCCGTCCCTTGCAAAACACTACATTCACACCGTATAGAATTATCACGACTATTTGTTTTTGAGCACATGATTTTCTATTCTTACTGTGATGTGTTTGAAAATAACCTATCACCTCACTCCCATCAAGGCCGCAAAGAGCACGCACCTCTCTCAATTCAGGATTTACACTCACTACTGCTTGTATATGCTAACTTGCAGTCTGCTGCAAAATGTGACTTCTGCTGAAGTTTCAGCCTCCTGTTTAACCTGTCATACAGTTGATAATAACGGGATCCTTACAAGATGGTAAAGGCTTAGAATGCGCAAGAAAAGAAAACCTCTGTAGCCTTTAATGCTACTCAAAGTGCAAACTACAGGAAAAATAAATGCAAAACCAGATTACGGGCATGTTATACCAGATTACATGTATCTGAACCATTCCAGAAGCAGTGACAGTACTCCTATTACTCTAAGGAGCAAGCAGAGCTCCTGGCTCAAACCCCAGGCATTAATATGCTAACGAGCTCCCAGGAAAACAATATGCATTTGTGAGGGCTGTTTCCACATCGGCGCATTGCAGGGAGAGGTTGCTGCCTGGCACGTACCAGTGCTGCCCGCGAGTCAGGGCACTTCCTGCTCCTCTGGCGGTCGGGGTGACCCGTGTTCCAGCTCTGCGCAGGGGACACCCTGGGGGAGCAAGGCTCTACGGGCAGACGTGCACCACAGTCAAGTCCCTAACACTCAGGCCGATGGAAAGTACATAACGTGCTGCTCTCGGAGGGAAATGACTGCACTGCATCCCCTGGTTCTGCTGTGCTGATACACTCTCCAGTGTGCTGCATGTGCCAAGCTCAGGCCCAGCTTATACGGTGTGCCTTTCCAGGGAACAAACTCTATAGCCAAGCCCAGTACTAGGAACCCTTATTCACCAGTACAGCTGACAATCTGGAACCTGAAACCCTGGCTTGAAGGGGACTGTTCAGACACTGAGTTATGTGAACAACGTCAACACTGAGAAACCAGGACTGCTCGAGAATCCCAACCGCAACTTAATTGGGGTAAAGCAGTGGTCAAAAAAATGGGAAAGCTCTGAAAGCCTGTGTCAGTGCAGTCACCCAGGGTGCTCCTCTGGCTGGAGCCCAGTCACAATATGCTAACGAGACAAAGGGAAGACGACACGTATTTGTGTGAGGGCTGTTTCCGCCTTGGCACTTCAGACCAAGAGCCTGCTGGCTGGCACGTATCGATGCTGCCTGGGAGTCAAACTCATTGTGGCAGGACAACAGACAGTGGTTGCAGATGACAACCTGGGAGAGTAGAATTCCACGCGTGTCAGTGCAAGTTCGATGTCAAGATTACTAGTCTAATTGATTAATAAAGGTGAATTGACAACTGAACACTTAAAAAATGTTGCTTCTGTTGAGATTGCAAAATAAAAGATCTGTAATTACAAGGAGTCTACCTATTTACTCAAAGGCATCAATGCATTGAAAGTTTGGGCACTGTAGCACCTAAGCTAGAATGCACTACCTTCTTTCTCCCTCACCTCCTGGTTTTACTTCAGCACAGTCCCAGCCCACTGAGCAACTCCTGAAGTGCCTCTTACTCTGTTTGGGTCATCTTTGGCCAAATATCTTCCAGAAAGCAGCAATGCCATAATTTGCAAAGTAACTATTGATACCAGCCAGGTTAAAAAATCCCCACTCTTCCCTTTCCACACGCTTAACAGGAGTTCTGTAAACTGGAACCATTCCTACAGTTGCCTGAAAACCTCAAAGATCAGAACAGCATAACAAAAACATCATGTTTCCTGCCGTTTGCTCAGTTAAAAGAAAATATAGATGCCACCAACCACAGACATGGGGATGCTCACACAGCCTCCCCTCAGCAAATGCCTGGATAACAACAGCCAATAAGTTAGGAACGCAAGCACAAAAAGTGTGCGGAACAGCGCACTCAAATCCGTCTGAAAGAGCATTTGTCACAAAACTGTAAATGCTTAAAGGAACACAACAACAATCAGCCAAATTCAGCTGTAACCAGGGAATTAACCAGAAACTTTTGAAACAAAGGAGTCAGCTAGAGCAGTACGAAGGACGGTGCCCGAGCAGTAGTCTACACCTGGTTGGACACTGTGAGAAGGTGCTTCACGCGCACCACAGCCTCTGCGCAGGCCCGACAATGACCCGCGCCACCAGGTGCCGCGAGTGGCCCGCGCCGGACCTCACGGAGGGCAGCTCAGGATGCAGCACGCAGGGACCCGCGCCCCACCCGGGCGCACGGGGGAGCGCCTGGGCCCCTTCTCACTGCCGTGTGCATTAGTGGGCGGTAGGAAGCTGCAGCACCCACACCAACAGGAGGTGTGTGCAACGAGGGGAACCCACACTCCCAGAGATGGGGTGCGTGTTTGTAACCCACCTGCCCTGTGAGAAGGGGGTGTGTGCGCATAACTCTGTGCAAACGTGTGTGGGGACGTCATGCTTTCCTGGCGTCAGAGAAGAGCATTTAGAGATTTGTAGGTGTTTATCAACATTTCGTAACTGTCCAGAACTGTGACTTATTGTTTCACTGGTATTAGTTCCAAACATATAGCTCAGTAATTGGTAGTTAATTGCACATCATTAGTAAATCAATGCAGCACTTAAATCCCGATTTGATTTAGATCCCACGAACTGAGCAGTTTTTCTGTGTGACACACGCGTAACTCTCTCATCCCAATCATCTAAACAGGTTTAAAGGTCTACTCTGTGAAGGCCAATGCTTCCCCTAAAATGCCATTACACACACACTGAATTCTCAGCCCAGAGGCCTGCAACAAGCCTGAAACAGGTCCAGTATTGCAACTCTCACTCTGCTGTCTATCACTTAGCTTCCAACAGACAACATCCCCATTTTTTCCTTTCTTTGTAAGATCATTCAGATTTACCTGCGTTATGCCCATGGCGCTGTTACACTGGTAATCCCCAAATTTGGGCTGCTGACTTGGCGTCACTACTAGTGGAGGGTTTTCTAAATCTGGGTAGGCAGCCTGAATAGCCGCTCCAAAGATCTCCTGAAGACAGCTGTTGATATTAATCATGCTTTTTGCTGTTTTACTTCTTTCCTCTTGAAGGCTCTGAAAAAACAAAATCCAGAAGGCTAAATTCACAGCACCTGAGGAGCCGTTACATCCCCCTTTTTTCCTTGGCTGCCTGGCAAAGCATGGCTGACAGATTTGGCTGACGCCTCTAGGCAGACGAGCAACATATACAACATAAAAATGATGTGATTCAAGAGCTGCTTCCCCCTTTGAACCGCCCAGCACAAACACTTCCCCTGAATGCAGGGCTGCATTACTTCTCACGCCTTTGTCAGTGATCCTGGTAGAGGCCTCAGCTGGGCTGCCCGTTACATGACCAGCCAAGACCTGATGGTGTGGGCTTATTAACCTACTGCCATTTTTCATAAAGTAGGTTTCTGTTTAAGGAACCAAGAAATATCCGATGTGTCACCAACAATTAAGGCGTCAGAATGCAGAGTGAGCACGCTGTCACACATCACTAGCTGTAACAAACTGACATCATTTATTTAGCTTGTCTTAATGAGAACAAAAACACATACTACAGCATTAATTCTTTACTCCCTTACCTTTTGAAGGAAATTTAACCGATACTTAAGTTTTGCGTTTTCGTCTCGCAACCCTTCCAAACTTGGGGAGACTCCCAAGCATCCAAAGTTTTTCAGACGCTCAATTTCTGCAGTTAGCAACTTGATCTCGTTTTCCTGAAAAGCAAATTAAATGGTCACACCATAGTTTTTGGAGTGGGGGAGACAGAAGGTGAGGAGCTGCAAGATCTCAGGTACAGTGCTAGTTTTGCCTCATAAAGGTAACAGCAATGACAGGTAAGTTGAATAATTCCAAACAATTAATGTTTAAAGGTGGTTTCTATTTGTGTCAAAAACAGGGATTCTGAAACATTCTTAAAAAAAGTCAGTAAGATAATAATCTCACTAATATCACGACAGAAGTGCAAGAAAGACAACAGGTCATGCTAATAAAACATACTCCCAAAATAAGCTCTTTCTCCGGCTTTTTAAATCTAATAAAGATGTAAAATGTTTTGACTCAACATTCCCTAAAGCCTCCTTCAGCCTGTTTCACCACCTCATAGGCCACAGTTTCTCTTCCAGAGGATGAAACCACAATCACTTACACAACCCCAGCAAGCTCTAACGCCAACTGGAGACGGGAAGGCCACGAAGTACAGCGTGCTGCTTCACAGGGGAATGAATTCATCGGGCCATTTCTGCAGCGTGCACTCACTTCCACCTCACCACACCACCTTTCCTTCCCTACCTCCAGCGTGGCTTCTTCCTTAAAACTGACATAAGGCATTCAGGAATCATCAGGAATTTCAGGTGGACCTCTATGCTTCAAATAAACAAACTTCCCCGCGCTTCCCTGTGCCCCTCCAGACTTCACAGCCCAGGACACAGGCAAATGCTTCAACAGGCAGTCTTAGCCCAATGGTTGGAAGCTGCTACAAGGAGCTGTAATTTTCCTCACCCCATCGCCTAAAGAAACCAAATATCTGAAACTTCATCTCCGTTGTCCATCCCTTGTCTTCCCCCATAATGGGCTTTGTGCCCATCAGCCACAAACCTGGCTCACAAACAGAAGTCTGGAGGCTATTGAAAATTTAAGCGACGCAATGCCGCTACGGAGGGAGAGGCAGCTAGAAGCAGCAGCGAGCACTCCCCACCCTGGCTCGCCAGCCCCTCACCTGACCCATTCAGGCTCTCCTCTACCAGAACTCCCACAGCAGGAGGCAGCTCAGGCTATTATTGTAGTCAAATAGGCCACCAAACCTTATCAAAAAGGGCTCATGTACTTTCTTGCTCTGGAAACAATCAGAATATTTAATTAAAGAAAAAAATTGGGCCATCAGATCTCCTGGTCTTGTATGTCCACCTGAACAACAGCTCCCACAAATGCCACTGTAAGTAACTGCAGATGCTCAAAAAAACCTAAGCTGAGCCAAAGCAATCTTAAGATTGGGCTGTTTGCGGAGCAAGCTCAAAATGAGTACTTTGGAGGTCATTCTTCATTTGCGCTTCTGCTTCCAGCACACTTTACAGCCTCAAGGTCTCCTCTGCTACAGGAGAACAGGATGCTCCCCGCAGGTTCAGACGTGAAGGAACAGGACTTTTAGAAAAAAAGAACACCTTTATCAAAACCTCTGGTTTGGCATTTAGCCAACTAAAATCATTGAACAGCACAGCTGTATCTCAAAAATAACTCACTTCAAATAGTCCATCGCAGCTTTTCCTTTTGCAGCCTATTCTTTTTTTAACCCAAGGCAGACCCCCCAAAAACCAGACTGTTTTTCTCTCACATACATATACCTACCTCCCCCCACATAACCAACAGAAAATACATTTCTTTTTGACTTTTCTTACTGGCCTGGCCTGGTAGCATTTCATATAACTTACAGACCAATTTGAAAAAATCTCAGACTGAACTTCAAGTTTAAAATAGCGCAAGAGAGATTTCACTGCATTATTTTACAGTTGTTTCACTGTAAGTTTAAGTAAGCGTTATTGTTACAGACTGACTTAAAGGAACATCAGAGCAGTGACATGCATAACTCATCCCCCTCCACCCTAGAATGTGCTTTAAGAAAAGCACAAAGATATGTTCTACTCCTAATATCCCATTATCTGTAAATTCTGTGTCTACCCAGTATTACCTTCTCTCTAGCAAAGTCACCAGCTTCAGGACAGGTTAGCAAGTCAGACCCTTAGGAGAGTTTTGCAGTGAGGACAAACATTGTCCAGATCCAGAAATTTGCATTCTGCTTTTTAAATTAAAATCACTACATACCCAAGCCAACAAGCAGCTCACATTTATTCCTCCTGCATTAAAAGATTCCCCAAAAGCTCTAGCCACTGAGATATTTCAGTACCATTGGCAAACTTTTCAGAACAGGAATTCGATTTGGATTTTCCTCCATAATCACAGATGCCTCTGGCCACCCAAGTTACGACTCGCAGGAGGCGAGATGACCAGTGTATTACTGGACCGTCTTTCCATATTGTTAGACTACAAGAGAGGATGAGGAAAGAGGTTTATCCATGTGCATGGCCAGAAACCAGAACAAGGGTTCTCGGGAATCACTGACCCCTGGGCAGACATCTGGCCCAAACAGCTTTTCCCACACAAATATAGGGTGATGACAGGCATCCTAACCACTTGGATTTGGCCAGGAGGTTAAGAACTCTAAAAGAATGCCACAGTTCAGTAAGTCTCCTCTACTTCTTTCCCATGACTGCATCAAAACAGTAAATTCACAGCACAGACACCTGCAGATAGGAGGCATTCAGGCTGGCCCCATTTCATCTTTGACCAAGCCCAACGTGTCAGCCCAGACTGGCACATTTTCCTGTCGTGTTTTGTGCTCCTCTTCTGCAGAAAGTTTCAGTAGCAGTCTTTATGTTACTCGAGTGTGAACTGAAAGCAAAAGGTTTCACCATGGTGGTCTAGCTGCCTATCCCAATATTGCTGCTGCCATTTGATGGTTACCCTCAGAGGTCTTTTCCAACCTTAATGATTCTGTGATTTAAGTCTCCCTTTTTGTGCTCATCAACAGCTAATACAGATAATGAAATTTAACTTTTCATTCAAAACCACCCAGCAGAATAGCCTGAACTCAGCAATGATTACACCGAGTTCCAGAATCAATGGGGTTAAGATCACAACAGCCGGGCCGGGACAGCCACACGGCTGAGTACAGGTAACGGCTCCAAAACTGGAGACAACAGCACCCCGGTTCATGGGCTAGTCAGGAGGGGAACGCCACTCACAACCCTCCTCTCTGGTGACCAGCGATAGGACACGAGGAAATGGAATGAAGCCGTGTCAGGGCAAGTTCAGATGGGACGTTAGGAAAAGGTTCTTCACCAAGAGGGTGGTCGGTCACTGGAACAGGCTCCCCAGAGAAGTGGTCAGAGCACCAAGCCTGTCAGAGTTCAAGGAGCGCCTGGACGATGCTCTTAGTCATATGGTTTAATTTTAGGTAGTCCTGCGAGGAGCAGGGAGTTGGACTCGATGATCCTTATGGGTCCCTGCCAACTTGAGATATTCTATGATTCTATGACTCCCACACCCAAACCCACGTTGCCAGGCTTGCCTGGAAAAAGGTCTTTAGACGTTCACGTGTTATAAACGCCCCTTATCACAGCAACCTGTGATAAACCTAATTCTCTAGCGAATCACCTATGAATGCTACATGTTATTAAAGGGATATTATAAATTCTACATTCTTTCTGAAAAACAAACTACTACATTAAACTACAGATACCCCTCGTAACTCCTCTCTCACAGTACCATCCAAGTGAGGAAGGGAGGCAATGCCAGTACATCCCTGATCTACAAAAAGTGTAACTGAGAAAAGGAAGGAAAAAGCTACTGTTCAGGACATAAAGATTCACCCCCTGGATTATTCTACCTGCACAGCCCTGGACACATCACAACTTGTCAGTAAAGGGTCATACCTGATGACCACCTCATGAGAAGCTGCGGGAATTACATGAGGCCATGCTGACATCTCCAAGGGCTCTTTGGTCAGCTGAGCACTAGAAATCTTCCCCTCACCTGTGAATACAAAAAAACTATAGCTTTTTCAATAGGACCAAAATCATCCTTACATTTTTCCCTTAGCACATAAGAATGTCTTCCAAAGACCCCAACGAACTAACATGAAACTTGCACAAGCTTCTGTCTCTGGGCTTTAATGCGATAGAGCTTTTCTCCATCACGTTTAAACAAACAAAAAAGAGAAAATGGCCTGAGAAAGCATGGCAACGGGGTCACAGCACCTCTATTCCTTCCCCTCCTCCTTGCCTCCTGCATGGTTTTGTCTCTCCTACTACTCCGCCAAGCCTTTGCAGAGCCGGCTCAGTGCAGTAACTAGGCACACACTCTTTGCTCTTTGTTGGGTTGTTTTCCTGAAGAGCTAATGATTCCTGCCAGCCGGCTCACAAAGGGCTCCAGGGCACGCTGGAGCTGGCACCAGGGAGCAAGGTGACAGGTAGATTCAGGCTCAGTAATTCCACATGGAATTCACGGATTCAGCCTCCTGGACTTAAAGAGCTGAACACCGTCCCTCTTGCTTCGCTTCAGAGTGACTGGAATTTGTTTATGGACTAAAGACCAGGTAGCAGTGACGGCAAAAGGAGAACCACCTTGCCAGAATACCCGAGATGCCCTTCCTCTCCTAGCAGCTACAGAGGAGAAACGCAAAAACAAAGGCAAAAGGGAGTTGCAAAGATTCAACAGCCAGATTTATTATCTCAGTATTTTATGACAGCGCTTACGGTATGTTTGAATTGTGAGTAGAAAACGTACTGAAAAGTTGCTTAAGAACACACGTGTACGGTAGGCAAAGAACCACAAGCCAAGTGTCCCGACTCTCTCAGTGACATGCGCTTGGGGCAGTGTATGAGAAGTTAACCTGCAGGATTCAAAGTTTTCCTGAAGCTGCCACTGTTCTCTACTGCCAGCATCAGTCACTGCCTAGGACAAACCCGACAGCTGGATTATTCTTTTGACCCACTGAAAAGGGAAAGGGTTGTCACCATCTTTTTTCCCAACCTGAAGCACCTTATGGCCGCAATAATC
>NW_008824283.1:6619013-6619471 GCF_000699105.1 Pygoscelis adeliae | reverse complement strand
GGCTCCCGGGACCCACCGGACCCGGTGCTGCCCCCCCCCAGGGCAGGACAGCCTTCTGCCCGCGGCCCCGCCGGGCAGCAGGGCGATTCCGGCAAGGCAACGGCAGCGAGCAGCCAGCTAAAGTAACGGCACAAAGCACTCGGGCGGCAACACACAAAACCGGGTTTGACGTCTTCCTGTTGCCTTTTTTTCGGAAGTGTTTCGCAGAACTTCATCCTGAACCCTCCCCCTCGCTGAAAGTGCCGGGAGCGGAACCACCCCCCCGACCCCATGACGCGGGGTCTCGGGAACGAGGGAGGGCTTCTGCTCTGCTCTTCGTCTGAAGAGAAATGAAAGCAGCTGAGGAACGTGCTTCAGCCCCTGCCTGCTTTCCGCCCTTCCGCCCGAGACCAGCCCTCCGCCCCCCCGGCACCCCCCGAGCGCACGGCGGGCCCCTCGCCGCTGCCCGAGACCCGCCT
>NW_008824283.1:6543758-6618433 GCF_000699105.1 Pygoscelis adeliae | reverse complement strand
CCGCGACCGCGACCGGCTCTTGAGAAGTCTACGGCGACGGGGAGGGGTAGTGTCGCCCTTGGGCGCAGGCTTTGGGAAGGGAGAGGCTCACCCAGGGCCCCCCGCGGCCCCGCGCCAGGTGAGGCGGTCACCAGGGACTGCCAGGCCGCGGACGTCGGGCTTTTAGTGCATCTCCTCGGCGCAGCTGGGGCTCTGCTCATGCCTCCCTCCAGCCAACGGGGGCCACCACCGTGAGCAGGGGCACAGCGAACGCCTGGGAAGAGGCAGTCAACGGGCAGAGGCAGGGAGGAGAAAGGAGGTGCTGCC
Organism: Pygoscelis adeliae; assembly: GCF_000699105.1. Lineage (NCBI taxonomy): Eukaryota > Metazoa > Chordata > Aves > Sphenisciformes > Spheniscidae > Pygoscelis > Pygoscelis adeliae. The sequence goes on along the minus strand of NW_008824283.1, from coordinate 6,618,127 downwards.
AGGCACAGCGTCTCCCGTGACGTGTTCGCGAGGCTTTGGGGGACGGTGGTGGGGAACGTTCCCTCCCCGAGCCGTGAGCACAGCGAGAGGAGGCTGTGGTTAGCAATGATGCTGGGGTTAGCAATGCATCAAGTGGCTTTCACCCAGCTATGTGCAAAACAATATTCTTCTGTAACAAACGGGGGAGCAGGTGAGTTACAGCTCTAGCACCTTGAGTAAAACCTCTATTCAGAACTAAAGGGAAAATCCCAGGAGCACCCCTTACTCCAGCGTATATCCACCAGCTACCTCTCAAAAACGCCTGGTGTGAAGGATTTACAGAGCAAGACACATGAAAAGCTATATACTTCCAGCCAGTGACAGAAATAAACCCCCGCAATTTAGGTGCCAGGGAATGAGAAGGGTCACACAAGACAAAAAGCGAGAAGGCAGGTTTGTCCAGAAAGGTCACTTTATTGGAAAAACCTAAAATGGACTTAAAACCTGCAGCCCTCCTCCCACAGCTGTGGTTTCAATGGGCTCCCCAAGTTACCTTAACAGACCCATTACAGACATGAGCTGCAGTACAAATGTTAAAAGTGCAAGTATTCTGAACTTCACACCCACTTTTATGACCTGGCAGGAAACACAAATGCTTCACAGCTCACAGAAAATTCGTTCACAGCACTTGGGAGCCAAAACTGGCTCCCTGCATTCCCCACAGGATACAAAATACATCACTCGGAGGAGAGTCCGATGCAGAGCATCGTAGAAGGTAGGGGTGAGGTTCCTTCAAATTTATTTTATTGCAGTAAAACCTCTAAAAGGTAGAGCTGTACAAAAAGTCTAAACAGCATTATTTAAGAATAACAGCACCTTACGCCGCATTTGTTCTTATTTAAAATTCTATTTCCCAAAAATACATTCCTAAATATACAAACTATACAATCTTGTCACTTTAATGCTGGTTTCTGTGATGATATAACTTTAACCTAAAAATCTTCAGAACATCCACATACTGACAAAAGCTCTAATATACAAATGCCTTGGTACCTTCATAAAACCACATAAATAACTTCGAAACCCAAACTGCATTTGTAGAATTGTCCAGAAAGCAAATACTTTATGGTGATCACACATCGTCCGCAGAGAGCGTTGGAATATTTATCCTCGGCCGTGTGAAAAATGCCATTTTCTCTCTAAAAAAAGATGATCGGTTGTTAATGCAACAGAAATCTTGCCAGAAACGTCCATCATCCACATTAAAATTTACCTCACCAGCTGTCACCACAAGGAGCAGCAGCATCCTCTCACAGCCTACACCTCTTATTTACATACCAGACTTGAGGCATCCTTACAATTAAACTCACAACACTGACCTTATCAAAAAGCCATTTCAGGAAGGCTCGGGCTTTTGGCTTTCTAGGCATGTTACTTAGGGAAGCAAAGGGCTGCTTCTGTATTAAACAAAGGATTTGTGTATTTGTTGCCAGGTGGGGAATGATTTGGAGTGCCACCGGTTGCTTTGAGGTCACATGCAGTGCTGCAGCTAGTTTCCTCAGCTCTCAGACCTTATACTTTCATATAAAAATACAGAAACTTTTGTATTTAAGCAGAACAGTTTACTACTACTACAAAGATTAGCTTTCCTCATCAGCATCTTAGTCACCCATAGAAAAATCATGGTAGCAGTCAATTTTTCCATCCCTTTACCAGTGACCTGTACTTACCTGAATGACTGTACTTCCAGAGGCTCCTTCCGACTCTGCCCTCGCAGCCTGTGGACATCCTTGGCAGCAGCTCTCATCATTTTATCAGCTTTGAGCTCACACTTGTGTTCTGTTTTTTCCACCTAAACAAATAGTGGAAAAAGCTGTTTGTGTTTCCAGGAGGAATCATTTTATCCCAACTAGTCTCCAAATACAGCAGTATTTCAGCTGCAGGTCAGAGGGGCTTGGAAACCGTTGACTCTGGAATCGCAAGCCGCAGAAGCTAAACTGAAGGCTTGTCTGCTAACCATTGTAACGGAGAGAGCTTTTTGTAAGGTCGTCTTCCAGCTCTTCGGTAAGAATCACGGGTGCTATCTGCACCTTCTTTGTATCTTGTCGATATTTTTTTTTAAGCCAGCAGATCAGCTCACGCAAGAATGTGGCAACCCACATTCCAGCTGTGCCCCAAAGAGCACCTTGTACCAACTCACTCCTACACCCGGTGCCCTAACAACTTAGTTTCTGCCTGGTGTCAGCAGAAGTGCTGACACCAATAAATCACAGAAGTTGAGAAGGAGCCCTGTACACGAGGGAGAGTATGACGTAGGCAGAGTAAGGTAAGCGCTAACCGTGACACACCACAGCTACTATGGATTGGGAGGCTGCACTTCACAAAACAGATGGCATTTGTGACTTCTCATGCTTGCACCTGTGCTAAGGCAGGAAATCTTTGTGCTGGTAAATGCACAAAATGGTTTGGGACTAACAGAACTCTACAGGAAATTAAAAGGGGGTCAAACTCCAGCAAAAGTGATAATGCTTTCAAAGTTGAAAGACAACTTTCATAAAAGAAAACAAAATAGTTTAATGGACTGTTTGTTGAAATTCTTGGTAATTAGTTCTGTCTCCTTTCCATCCCTGCCCTGCAGTCCGCCCTTCAAAAGCGGAAAGATAGACACTATTAAGCTCTTAAAGCCAGGAAGTCTGCTGTCATCTGACTTACGTTGTCACTTCATATGCATAAGGATCCTATTCTAAAGGCAAGTGTCATCCATGCACGAGGTTTTATGCAGCCATTATTTCTCTTAGAAGAGGCAAGAGGCATAACTGCTATCTTCCTAACCCTCCTGTCTGTGGGAAGGCAGGCACAGACTCTGCAGTTTGTAAATACCACACCCGAGAACAGCCAGACACTCAAGGACTGCAGCTTCCATTATCAACCACTTGCTTCATGGAGCCGTAAGTGGAAGACACAAGTGACCGTAGTGCTAAGGCTTCGTTTCCTGACTGTCCAAAGTACCCTGGTTTCTCAAATCACGTTTCTCAAACATCTTAAATAAAATCCAAGGGCAGGTATTACTCACTCGTTTTTCCACTAGCCTCAGCAGCAGGCGAAATCTCTCATCATCCTTCACCCACTGCGGCAACTCTTTTTCACCCTGACTTTGAGCTTGTTCCAACTGTTCCTTCAGTTCTCTCAGCACCGAGATCTCCTGAACCAGCCGATCATGCCAGGTTTTTGAAGCTTGCAGGTCCAGCTCCAGGTCTAGCGAAGTGCGGATTAGGCGCTCCGTACCGAAGGACTTGATTGAAGGCTAGAAAAGAAGGGGTGTATGAACGCAGTGATGAGAACTGTCCTGACCACTCCTCCATGAAGGGCCAAATACATCATGAGACCCATCTTTCCAGAACTTGTCTTAGCACAAAGCGTCTCTATCGATCCTGCTTTCCAATCCATCTTGAGACAGAGCACAAACTCAAGTCTTACAGATAAGCCTTTTGATTTTGGTGTTTCTACTAAGTTTCTTCCTTGGCAGCTTCTCCAAATTAAACAAGTCTTGCCTGCACACCTTGCTCTTAAGTTTAATGTCTCATCTTTAGATGAATCCACAATGCAGCAGAAAAACCTGGGTTTGTTTTTTTCCGGTAACATATTATGCTGCCTTCTGCTAGTTTCAAATACAAGCTGCCTCAAGAAAACCATCTCCTTAGGAGCTCAGCATCAGTATCCTGGGGAAATTTCAGTGACTGCCATCACAACTGGCACGGGGGTTCATTGTGTGCCACAGAGTCACTACAACAGGGTCACCTAAGCATCTGAGACATCATTCTCCTCACCCTCTTCCCCAGCTCCTCACATTTATTATGAGTACTTAAGAATCTCACAACAATAAACACAGCAAAACTCTTTGTGCTACTTCTGCTCTGACAAGATGGAAAATACCAGAAACCATCTTCCTAAATTGATTGTTCTAAATGAGTTCCAACTTAAAACGTTCCTGTCATATTCTGATCTATCAAAGAGAAGTAGCCTTGAGAGACTTCTCACACACAAAGAAAAGGTTGTGAGTGAAGTCACATGGCAACTGATTTATGTTTGCAAATTCTTCCTTTAAAACAGTTTTCTGGTGTTTGCAAGTGTCTATGCTAGAGAAAAACACGTAAGTGGGGATGTTTTTACCCGTTTCACTCTGACACTTTGTCTCTCCATTGCATTTCGAACGAAGGGGGGCTTTTTGGATAGCGTTGAACTGTCACTATCACTGCGATTCAGCTGAAAATGAAAACCACATTTTTCATGAAAGAAATATAGCAGTGCATACACACATTATTAGGAAGATCAGAGGGTTCTGTAAGTGATTATAAGCGGTGATGTAAGCAGAACTATGAAGTTTCGTGAAAGGCTACAGCAGACAGCTGCCACCCCAGTCTGAGCGCACAACATGCAATCCATTTGGCACAGCCAGATCCTGCCACAAGCCTTGAACTCTGTCCTTTTTTGGGAATAGACTGCATGGAAAGAGACGCTAAGTTGAGGTATAATATGGGAGACTACCCCACTGCCCTTCTCCTGTACAAGTAACTAGGCTGGGCTAAACAGCCGCAAAAAATGAGCTCTAAGTAATAAAAAAATCTTTTCTAGCATCCATAAAACATGGGGCTATTTTCTTAGAGATTTCTCTTTTCTAAAATCACCTGTATTTTAAGCTAGCGGTGCATAAGGTTTACCTGTAAGCTGTCCCCCTGGGTTTTTCAACTTGAGTTGTCATGTTACACACGTACAGCCTGCCTTCTTTTGTGATTGTCTCTAGACCCTTAAAAAGAGCTCAGCTCAAGTTGGGTTTAATTCCCTTCTCATGTTCCTTCTCAAAGTTGGGGGCAGGTGGGTGAGGGGGAACAGGCATGTGGGATCTGCATGTGCTGGGACACAGTACCTCTGCCATCCAAGCGCAGGCCACTGCTGCAAATTAAATAAGGTTTGTTTCTATGGAAGCACCTGCTTCTGAATCGGAGAAAACCTGCACATCGAATCCGGCGCAGCTGTATTAAGAGCATGCCCACTTAGGACAGGTCATGCGTGATAAAAGGCAGTGCTTGCTTGTTTGCCAATTCAATTTAAAAGACGAGTTATAGTTTAGGCTGACCCTCAGTCCAGGAAATAATTGTGAACAAACATTTTGACCCAGTACATGGCCTGTTCAGTTACCTTCAGACAACACACACTGGAGACTCTCAAGCTTCCACAATTTTTTCTGCTGACGTTATCAGGTACTTACCTTCCCATTTCTATCAAGCTTTCATGTTCACCTCATCTAAAGTCAGGTGGACACAGCTAACTCAGTTCAAGTTAGCACAGAACAGTCTTAAAGCAGCAGGATATGCAGCTTATTCATCACATTCATCTCAACATGCTGAATGTACCACAAATATATGCGCACATATATATTTTATAAATTTGTGCTTAATAGTATTAGTTCCAAAGAAAGATACTGTCTAGGAGGTGAGGACAGAGCAACTTCTGAAGTCAAAGTGTGGGAGAAGAAAGCAGTGTCAGATCTCTCTGAAAAATTCAGACTAAGTGAACACTGATATCATGCATTCATTAATGAAAATCAGCATTTATAACCTGAGGATTGCGTTTTCCTTACCCGACACACATACTGACTTTGCGGTCCTGGTGAAAATGTTTTTGAGCGGATGATAGTGCTACCTCTGACAAACTGAGTTTGGGGTGGATTTGCTGCTCTTTTGTCTTTCGGACGAACTACAGTAGAAGACTGTGCAAGGCTCTCTGTGTTTGTCTCTTTATCCTCCTGAAAGACAGATACCGCAGTGTAAATGCCAGCTTGCCGTCTTACCGATGACACATACCCAAGGCTGTCTGACAGCCATCTGTGATACATCTCCGCTTTCAGTCCCAGAGGCATCAAATTCAAAACCAGATATTCTTTAGCCCTTTTCATGCAGGGTGTCCTGACACTTCGCTCTTTTAACTCAGTAGCTGCTACATTAACTGTATCACTCCCTAAGGGCTCCCCACCTATTGATCGCTGTACCACACAATTGATTCCAACGAGCTTTGCCTGTTGATCCAGCACATCAATGTGACCTGGCAATCTCACACAGAACAGAGATGATTTTAAAGACCATTCCCTTACTTGTGCATCTGCAGCAAAGATCCAAATCGCTGTATGTACATGCACAAAGAGCACGTGTACAGCGCACGTTTGTTAGACTACAACTACAGTCAGAATTGAACAAGGTCAAAGCCACAATCACATTAATGAAAACAGTTTTCACAAGCAGCAAAAAGAAGGCATGAAATGATGCTGTATTAACTGTGGGACAAAATGATCATGTAGAGGTATTTAAAAATATTTCAGGGAGGTAAACATTTAACCATCAATGATGAACTTTCAAAAAACTGCTGTAGCCTTGCCCAGCTCAACAGCAACCCAGTCAGCTGAGCAATGGGAAGCTTAACTCGTCTTTCTGTTCAAAAGGCCCTTGCCTTTACCTTCACTGCTATTTCCATGTGCAGCTGGGAATTCAGACTTTCTTCTGTTTCCCACAGCGATTTTCCAGCACAGAATTCTTCCTCCTCCTCTGCTTCATTTTCACTGATCTCGTCCTGTTCTTCCTGATCAGGAACCTCTTCGTCTTGCCTGTTAAGAACAGCTTTGTTATTGAACTGGCCTGTTGTGCACAATACTCTGGTGTTGCAGCAGGAGTTACCTCCTGTAAGCTGCTGGACAGAAACACATCCCCAAGGCAGCCAGTTGTACCTGGCAGGTCCTGTAGCCACTGAGATTATACGAACACAGGCTTATAAGGGAATAATTGAAACTGGAGTGAAGCTGCACCAGAAGGCAACCATTAGAGCCAAAAACTTCATACTGATCTTGCTTCAGAAGAAGCAAGCTGAGGGTTCAGCCATGTGGTCTGAGCTTAAGGTGAGTGCATCTTAAGGGGAGCTCTCAGGATGCCATTAATCTTAGCTTAAAAAGTGACGCTGGACAAAACTGAAGCATTGTTTTAACATCCTTTTCAGCTCCCTTGAACTCACAGCTGGCTTCTCCATCAAACCCATTGGTCAGGCTTGCTTTTTATTTCAAATGTTGGGCTTCATTAATAAAATCTGAATCTGAACCATGTAAACAACAGCCAAAATTAATATTCAAGCAAAGCCTTGCACCATACAGTGGCGCTTTCATGGACGTCCATAGAACATTGTACAAATAACAAAATTAGCGTAGTGCTCTTGACTATTTTCAACATTTATCAGCTTTGTTCTCATTTCCCAAGCACAACCTCCAGAACAGAAGAAACAGGATTTTTCACCAAAACAGAAAGAGACAGAAGCAGCCTCCCACAGCTCTGTATCATCTGCTTTTTTCTCTGCACTTGAATCCCCAAATGCTCTGGTCATCCCACAACGCTAAGATGGTAGGATGCTACCTACCAGCTCTCTCCACTAGTTAAAGTGCTTCTGCTTTCCTCCAGTTTCTTCTCCACAGCTTCCAGTTCAACAGCTGTCTGCTCTAAGAGTGCTGAGACAGAGTCCTGAGGAGATCAAGAAGCTTCTTGTGAAAATACGATTCTCAAACTGCAAAGCGCCCAGCCATTCTGGTCGGAACAGCCCCAACCAGCTTTCCTCTGGTGGCAGGAGACAGTCGTAGTCTCTACACCCGCGTTGTTCAAGCAGCCTATTGCACATACAGTGCTCAGTCAAGCCTGTGTGAGCACACCTGGCCCACCTCCCCAGTTACGCTAGCATATGCACGTGTGCAGCTACTGGCTGAGCGTATTGCATGCCGTGCACGTGCAAAGGTAAGTCTGCACCTTGACTCGCTCAGCAAGTCCACTGCAGCAAGGTGAACGGTCTCGTGGGAAGAAAGGCAAGAGCTCACACGTCACTCACACCAGACCACATACCACATCCCTCAGCTTCGTGAGAAGCAGATTTCAGTAAGTATTTAGCCCAGGACAAGGGCATATCTGTAATAGGCATGTTAATTATTTTGCTGCACTTAACATTTTCAAGTTCTAACTATAAACACACCAGCCTTCACTTCTCATCTACTGTAATAGTCCTTCAGCCACATAAACCCTCTCATTAGTGCTGTTTAGAAGAGGTTTGTTTGATTTAAGCAGTTGTTCTTACTGTTTTTTCAGTGCAGGGTACTTCAGAGTGAATGTTTCCTTGTTTACTTTTCCTGTTTTGCTTCTGCAGATACTTATAACTAAGGAGGTTATACCAACGGGTTGATTTCTCTCCGGATTTACATATTTCAGCAAGGCTAATTTGTGCTCCACCCTATTGAGAGCAAAACCACAGTTTTAGTGTAATACTAAAATGAACCACTACCACACCAGTAAGAAGAAATGAGAGCGAAAATCCAGGACTACTTGACTTCGGCAAGTTTGACAAAATGAAAAATTGCCCTGTTTATCCCCATTTCAACAGCGCTAGTAATGCTTTATGTTTAATTATTTTTAACTTTATCTAGGACTTCCAATCCAAGTAGCAAGTGCTTCACTACAGCTCCTGTGTACAAGAATCCAGAAGTATGAACAGTGCTACTGCAGCCAGCATAAATTACAGCCAGAGCTTCAAAGAACAAGAGAAAGGAACAGCAGATGAAGACTCCCTTTCAAGAAATCTGCAAGGCTGACAAAAATGACTGCCTCAGACTGAGTTGCTTTAGTTTTGTATATCCCATTCCCCTTCATCTGCCTTGTCATTTTTTACTGCGTTACATTTAGTACGCATCCTGACATATTCAAAACCAAAGTAAAACTGATTTGCGATTTATTTAATCCACGTCTGAGTGTACTCCATTGCACCAATGCAGTCCAGCAGACTGCATGCTGAGCACACCTCTTGCAAGTTAGTGTGCTCCCACCCGGAGCTCAGGTACTGTAGGTCTGTACACGCTGCCAATAGGGAAAAACCCTATTTGGAAAACAGATGCTTTCCTGAACCAAAGTGTGCTTTGCAAAGCAAGTGAAGGAAGACATGCGGAAGCACCATAAAACACGTACCCCTCCAGCCGAGGGAGATGCTACAAAACACGTGCAGGACAAAACATCAACTTTTCTGTAACTTAATAGTTGCTTATGTCCCAGCTCAACACACCCTACTCACGTTCTGGAGTACAATACTCCAGAAATAGTTCTATTAAAATCAACTTGCTCAGGTAATACTGAGCAACAAAAAAGCTCTTCTAACAATGGGGGGCGGCTGGCTTACGGCAATACCAGCACTCAAAAAAACTATACTCATGTAGATTTTAACAGTGTAGATTAATAGCAGTTTTTAAAAATTCCTTTAGAGATCTTTAATATTCTACAGCGGCTTCCAAATTCCCCGTAAGAAGTCCATTCTCAATTACATTACAACAAACGTTTCCAAAAGGAAGAAGAATAGGTAGGGTTTCACATTAGATCATGAAAGAAGGGAAATCTAGTAGTCTGACAAAGTCACCAGTAGTTCTGTAACAAAACATTTATCTACTAGATTATTTTTTTCCTGATCAAAATCATTATTTGCAAAGAATGCTATCTGGGAAAGATCATATAGCTAAGGATTATCAAGAAAACCTTCACAGAAATTGCCATACTTCAGAGTTTAAAATTTTGCCTAATTCAAAAGAGGAAACAAACACAAAGATATTAGAATAGCGATTAATACTAACCAAACATTCTTCAAGGTGAGACTTATCTACAGTGCAAACATCGACTCTTAAAGTCTTCTGGCGTAAAGCTGGGTAAGAGATAGAAACCCAAAATAGTTCATTGTACACAAGATTGTCTGAAGCTTCCACCGGTCTTGTGCGAAACAAGCAGCTTGTGCTTTCTGAACAGGGCAGGACAGCCACGCGAATGTTCCTATTGAAAAAAGCATTGCGATCAGTACTACCGTACACTGCGGTTCCCTCCATTGCAAGAGCTCCATAAATCTGTAAGTGAAATCCATCCTAAGCACTGTGGACATTACTGCCCTATCCTATTCTTTGGAATATCAGTCAACTGAGAAAAAAGGAACATCTCATCACAGCAGAGACATGAAGTGGCATGAGTTGCCATAGACTTCATCCTTCTGAACTTATAATCGAACATCACGGGATTATGTTTTACATGGTTGTTTACATCTGTGCAACTTGTCACGCTGCTAACAAACCCTTCTGTAGGTAGAAACAGCTACACAAAGATGAATCAAATTTTTGTCAGCTTATTCAGCACACAGCTGAATTTAAAAACTTGTGCCTAGAAGGGGTCTAGCAGAAGCTGTACATTTCCCCACACATGCATCTGTGCAGGTGTCCAAGCTGAGTTCTGTAGCAGAACGAACGCCCCCTCTCCACTCGATGCAGTTGCTCTGGGCACTGCTACAGTTAAGAACCTTGCTGGCTAGGGCTAATTCCAGGCAAGTCCTTCCCTAGTCAATACAGACCTTTAAGGAGAAAAAACTGTATCTTATTTTCAGTTTGTGGGTTTATTAGTTCATAAATGTTGCTACACAAAGTGTAGAAGCATTTCAGAAAGGCTAGATTTTTAAGAGTGTGAAAAAACAAAAACCAACTCTGTTTAATTCCCACTGGAATCTCATACAAATACTTCAAGCATGTTTATTTCACCCACTTACACTTTTTGATCTTGTTGTAACAGCAGTGCTGGAACATTACTCAGCTGGATGACCAGTATCGCAAATTGTTTATTTTTGTCATCATATCTGAATTGGAAAGACACAAAAAAGCATTATTATTAGAGAAGTCTGCCTTGCACTCCATGAATGAGTATTCCACTTGTTTCATTAACACAAACAACCAACGAAGAATTTACAAACGGCACAACACTATAATGGGACCATGGCTTGCCTATAGTTTGAAACAAAACCAGTTTCATATTACATCAAGTTTTGCTACCAGAACATCCAGAATTTAGAACAGTCCAGAACATCCAGAACTTAGGAATTCAGATACAATGGACTACAGATTTGTCCTAACACACATTGCTTTTCCTGGGGTCTAGCCAAGTTGCTGTATTGTAACTAAAACCTTTTGAAAGGCCTTATATAATGACTGTAATATAAAAAAGTTACAAGTAGAAATACCTGAAGTACAACAGTGAAGATGTTATGGGTCACCATTGTTTTACCGTTGATGGCCATGACGAGAGCTTTGCGCTACTTATTTTCCCTCAAATCATAAATAATCTTCCACTAAGTCATTTAAGGAAGATGCCTCTGTGCCTACCTTCCTATGCCTTACCCACTACTTGTGGGATTAAGGTTTGGTCAATGATTATGATTGCCATTTACTCTCAGCAGTTTTTCCCCCACAAGCTGCACACCAAAGGAGACTGCAAGCCAGCAGAAGGCTTTCTCCAGCCCAGCACTGTCAGTGCTCCCATTGCTAGTTTGCACCCTCATACCACACTATCACCAGTTGATTTCCACTGACCCTAAAGAGGATAACCGGGCCAAGGACCTCCTAGAGTCGAGTGTAATTCTCCATTACACTACAAAGAGGGCATTAGTTAGTTAATACTAATAGGGCAGGATAAACAGGATAAGAAAACAGAAAGCACTATCTTTTAAATCCCATATATCATTCTTTCCATTTGAAGGAAAATCCAGTAAAAATGTGTAGTGCTTACCTCATTGCAATTTGCACTTTAGCTGTCCCAACTGCTTCTGTATCATCACTGTCAAACACCATCACTTCTGACACACGTGGTCTGAAAGAAATCAAAGACAATTAAGGACTTGATTTCCCTCCTATTGAAGTGCTAGCATTTAGGTGATACAAGATCTTTTCCCTTCCATGCAGGGGTTGGGTATATGGATTTTGTAAAATTAGCAGCTAAAAGAAAGCCCATTTAAGAAGTAAGTGCAATCATCCTTAGAGGTATGTATTACAGTGCTTATCAGCAGAAAGTCATATGCCTTCCCCTTCACTGCCAAAAAAAGCCACACAAAAGACTGTGCAAAAATAAGGCAGTGGGGGATTTTTAAAGGGTTCCTTTGACTGGATTTTAGTAAAGACAGCTGACTGCCCAGCAACAGAAATAAGACTTAACAACTGCAATCCTGTCCTGCACCATGACAGCAAAAATTCTCAAATTTGATTAGATTTAAGTCATTCCTTTGTTTCTTTAAGAAATCAAACTTCCCTAAGCACATTAAAAGTGACAGAGTACACTGACTGGTCTTCCTTGAAACAGCTACCTGCATCATTTTCCTCCCAATGTACTCCTCCTCCAAAGCTTTATGCACTGAAAGTCCCCAAAGCTACATTCATTGTCTAATTGGCTCAGAGGCTATACTGCAGCACATTAAAACAGGATTAGCATTCTTCTCTTCGAAGTATTTTCCATATTACTTAGCACTCTCTTGTATTTCATTACATTTCAGCTACAGAGGACAAACGCATTGCTCATCCTACCCTCACCATTTATTATAGGCATCAAAATGCTACTGTAGTCCTTAAAGGTTGGTAAGTCAACAACCTAAAGAACATTAAGTAACATCAGGCATGCGAGTGTGCACGGGATGCCTTCTGTAATTGTCACACATTATCCCTCCTCCCCTGTCCGCAGAGCTCCCTGTCCCGTTGAGGGGACACAGGGGCCCTAAGACACCCAGCTGTCTGACTGCCTGGCTTGCACCCATGAGGTCTACTTTGACAAGAATGTGCAATGCTTCTGTAAGGTGAATCGTGCTGGAAACAAAAAATTACTCACTTATCTAGAGAATTAATGAAGATAATGAATGAACGAGGGGGATACGAGATGAGCAGTTTTTCACCTCTACAGTTGCGTCTTGCAACGCATGACCCCATAATTCTTCTCAATGCCAATAAAATAGTGAGAAAATCCACGTTAGATGCAGCCAAACCAGGTATCAGTAAGATCAGTACCTTCCAGTGAACTTTTTGTCAAGCTACCCCAGATAGCTTTAGCAAGCAGTAAGGGAGGTCCAGAAACCCAGCAAGAGCAGTGACGCCCAGCTCCGGCTATAAGCTATGCACTTAGGGGGAAAAGTCCTGCAGAAATCACATACTGGATCCAAGCATTCGGGAACTGCATTGCAGCACGTACACATCCATGAGGCAGTTCAAGGTGCTTCTGCTATCTTCCTTAAACATCCCAAAGTCCTCTCACACTGACTGAGGGCTGTCACTGACACCAGTCTGACTGACAGGAGGGGAACTTTACACCTGCCAGATGGCTCCGCTACCCCCGTCAAGACAGCAGTCACAGCTTACCAGCACCTTCACAAACAGACCAGCTGTTCAAACAGTTCTCTGTGAGCTTGCTTTCAGCTACTTCATTATGGGAAGCATGGGTCATTTTGATCATCAAATTCAACCCGCTCCTAGTTTTTTCAGACATATTAAGAAATCTGAGATTGAGAACTTTAGCCACCAAATTACAAAAAAGATCATAACCAGCATTATTCCAGCTGACTCCTGTGTGCAAAGCTGAGTCATTGGCTTCTTTCTAGAGAGAAATCTGATGTCTACCTTTGTACAGACGCCTCATATACCCCGCTATCTCCAGCAACAGATTCATCAGACACTGCAGCTGACACACACGCCACCTTCAGTGCCGTCCCTCCAGCTGTATTTATACCTATCAGAAAAGCACAGAGGAAAATCAAAAACAGGTGTTAATGAAAACAAACTGTCTGGATCAGGAGCAGCTTTTTTCTTATCTTCCCCTTGAATTGCATTTTTTCCCCACCCAAGTATTGTTAAGCAACAGCACATTTCTGAAGACAGAGAGGACACAGGTAGGGCAGGCTGTGCTCAACAGCCACCGTCAAGTTAGTGCTTCAGGAACATGCCCGACTGCCCTGGAGAACAAAAAGCCCAGAGGAACAGCCTGTGTGGTGGAGGCGAGAGCAGGGCTTCATTGCACAGTCAGTGCCCATTTAATACTTGGGTCCTGCAGTAGCGTACCCACAGGCTGAGGTTACACACTGGTTGTACTGAGTGCATTACAACTGGATACCCCTGGCACCTCCATGGGTGCGGGTCCTCGCAGACAACGCGAGGAGAGGCTTTCAAAGCACCTGAAGGGCAGGGAGGTACCCATGACAAGATGAGCAACATGCAGAAGAAGCAGAGCTTGTGAATTCCAGTGAAGTTATAAATATGAACCAATAAAACAGCTTCTACTGCAACTCACCCTTAAGCAGGCAGTAGGCCTTCTGGTCCTAGCTACCCAGAGAGCAGCAGCAAGGCAAACGCTACTGACCAAGCTCTGGCCAAGTACGGATTATGCCGAGGGGTATATCCCACCTGGAGAGCTTATACCAAAAATTTAGCTTCAAGGAGGGGAAACAGCAAAAAAATACACCCGCCTACCCCTGAACCCAAAAGGCTGACGTACACAGGTCAGAAGATGGGTCCAGAAAGACCAGGTTAACTGGCTAAACATGGAGAGAAAGAGATTAGAGGATTCAAAACAGCAGCCACACACAGGAATGCAGGGAGAAGGAGATAGGAAGAGAAACTGGGGAAGTTGAAGCATGGAGTTTTGCAGAGGTGTTACTCACTTTCTTGGGCTACAAAACAGGGAAATATATGCCCTGGAAACTTCTGTAAATTCTGCATCTTTTCACTTGAACCATCACATTTCCACAGGTGTATGCTTCAGCTGAGAGTCTGGAGAGCTCTGTCTGCCAAGGGGGCTAACAAGGGCTGGGACCTACCCAGCTCTTGGCTCTCCCTCTCTGGCAGGGCTTTGGGGCACCTGCTCCAAGGACAAGGAGGCGCCACATTGTCACAGTGGGAGCAGCTGTAACCCCATAGCAGACATGTGGCAACACACTCCTCTCCAAGGGGCTTTCATCTTTCCAAAGTGGTCCCTCTCTCCCATAGCCTTAGGAAAGCACATGCCCCCAAACCAATATATAGTCTCCATCCCATATTTTCTTTATTACAAAGCAGATTGCGGAGGTTTTTTTTGCATGGACTCAAAGTCACTTAAAGAATTAAACATGCATTTAAAAAAAACATTGCTGCAAAAAGTGTGCAAGCTCAACATAGGCTTATGGAATAATATAAGGACTTGTTCTACAATCAACAGTAGAGGGTGCTACAGGTAAAACCAATATATTGAGTGCACATGTACAATCTGGGCCTATTTATCCATGTATTTTTTGACACCACCACTGAATGGTATTTTTCATCTTGGTATTCCCATGGAACTGTTGGACATAAAAAAATGTCCAGACCTTCTCCCCACAGGCCAAACCACATGAATAAAAGTTAGCATCTGTAACACAATATATCAGTCATTAACTGAAACAAATGGATCTGTTTAACACTGGCATTCCCAGTTTAATCCATCCTCCCTCCTGCCGTGTGCAAGGGCCTGGCCCCCGCTGCACTCCGCTTGCCCTGGCCTGTGCTGGAGGTATGCGGGCAGGGTCAGAACTATGTCTCTTCTTTCCTCAGTGCTGCTTTGTAGCCCCCCATTCCATGGTTTTAATATGAAAATAATTTCTTCCCCACTGGCTGGCTTTCTAGATCAAGTTGTTTGAGTTTTACGCACCGCTCCCAGAAACGCCACTCCGGGAATCCCTCCGCGTGAGGCTTCCTTACCAGGAAGGACACCGCAGGTAGGACTCCAGCAGGCTCAACCTCTATCTCCCTCAATTGCCAATGCCGTTTACTCATTTCAACCCAGAAAGTCTTCATTTTTGACCATTTCACCCAAGCACCTTGTGGCCAAGGGAGGTGAATACAGAGGGTGCACAAAACCCAGCAACGAAGTGGGTATCTGTTTGTACAACAGAATGCTAAAGTGTAAACCCGAATAAAGATGAACGGGTTCCCTGAAAAGGATTCATCGTGCAGCCATCCTTTTCCTTACTTTTTTTGCAAAGGACTTGGAAGCTCAGCCCTGCAAGTTTTACAGACAGACTGAACCTGTAACTTTTTCATGTGACTAATTAACACAAAATTTGGATTTTCTGTTTTAAGTCTCTAAAGAGGTATCACGCTAAAAGAAGTTTATGGAAGAGTTCAGAAATGACTCAACTCCCTTCTATATTTTCAAGCAGGCAGATAGCACTTCCTATGTTTTTTCACCTTTTTTCCCCACTCATATCAGGAATATAAAGTTTGCTCTTCACTTCCTGCCATCTCCCCTTCCGTGGGCTCTCCTGGACACACCATGACAAGGCCCTGAAGAACCATGCCATGCACTGGCCTCACATCCGCGCCATTTCCTCAGGGAATGCCAGACTCTGCCAGATTCCAGGGCTTGCTATTAGTTTCACCTACATCGCTCAGGTACCACTCAGGTAAGAGAAGAAACCTTATTTCAGCCTCAAAGGTAGCAGGGACATTTTCTAACAGAAACAAAAAGCAAATCCCTCAGATATATACAATTCAGCTCTACTTACAGGAACACGTGAGCATGCTTTGCCCATGAGGCCAAGTACTGACCACCCCAGATCCAGCCACCACATTTCGGGTGTTCCACTGAACCCCCCCCCAAAATGCCTGAGGAATAAAATCTCATCTCATTATTGCCCTGAAATAAACTACTTATGGTGATTATTTTGTCTGCTGACTGGCTAACAGTAATAATCACTTAATCTGCTTAACACCTGAGCCTTGACAAATCTTGAAGAACTAAAAAGGTTAAAACTAATCAGCGTCCAGTTCTAATAAGAATAATTACTGTTTCCTACTCAAAAGCATAATACCTTTTGCTTGTAGGAAAATGGTAGCTCAAAGGGGAAGAACTGCACTCATGTCTTTTATTGTTTTTTAAATAGTATCAGCCTTCCTAACGCAGAAGGCAGTGATAACATGGTGCTAGTTCCCTTTATTCACATAGGCTGTTTTATAATCCTGTGAAAAACAAACTGCACTGCTGGTTCATACGGCTATAGCTGGCAAGTTTATATTGCCTTCAAAGCTCTTCTTCACTGCAGTTACAAATCCAGTCATTTCACTCATCTCCTTTGGATTTAACCCAACTACAGTTGCAAGGGCTTCAGACAGGCCCTAGCACGAGTGCCCTGACTGCTGCCTACTGCTTTCCATCCGCTTCAGCAGGGCCATCATTCTAAAAAGGGATGAACCCTTCCCACCCACCAATAAGCCATATGCACATATGAGAACATCCACTAGCTCTAAGTGTCTTATTTTATCATGCTCACCATCTAAACACATTTTTGTTGCTAAGAGACCATCCTCCTCAAAGCAGCAGAAATTCAAGTACAGCCTTGACATGTCTGCTCAGCTGAAGTTAATAAATTCTTTGCAACTGATTTACTGGGAACCAGAGCAAGATGTTGTGTATGCTGAGGTGGCAAGGAAGGATTTTTATTATAATTTGTTAACTATTAAGCTAAATGCCTTTTTCCCAGTCTTCCTCAAAAGCTTGGCCAAAAAGTTTGTGTCAATATGTCATTACATGCCTCCCAATTTCAGACCCAAAACACTATATGACATTCTGAATAGTTAAGTGCCAAATTAAACGAGGCATCCCACCACAACCACATTATATTTGCACATGAAATCCCTGTAATTTGTGTACACATGCATACAAGTACACTAAAACCACACCTAGATAGAGCCTTCTGCAAGACTCATCAGATCAGCGGTATTTTTTGTGTACAAATTAAAATTACAACCCTTTCTCCCAAGCAAGGTAGAACACACAGTTGAATACACTTTTCAACACAAAGGTATCAAGATGACTCAGTTTTTTTAAATACTTGCTTCTCAATGCTTTATAAACTACATTAAAAATAAATGCACACGTGTGTATGCGAATAGTTTGTTACCATACCTTGATCTAGATGTTTATCTCCTGCTCTAGGCTCTTCCAGTCTACAGTTGCCACTCCCAGTGTTTAGGGTGAGTTCTGAGAGATTTGTACTTATCTCTGCATCATCAAAATCCATATGGCTTGAAAAGGCATCACCAGTTAGGAGTGGGTCTATCACCAGTGGAGAGCAAGGTGGAGATGGAGAAGAGAGAGATGACCTTGGAGATAGCGATGTCATGGATTTTGGAGTACCAGACAATGATCTCAGAGCCTGTATGCGACTGGTGGCATCTGCTTTGTGTGTTTTCGCTACTTCATTTTCATGAATAGTGGTGATACAGCCTGACGGTCTAAATCCAGTGGCTCCTTCTAAGAGCAAGTCAAGCTTGTTTTGATAGTCCGAGTCCAACTGCTCCAACTGCTCTAGGTGCTCGTAGTAGAGATCAGTGAAACTGGCTGAGGTGGATGAGTCCTGGCTGGAGGTGGCAAGAGATCCTCTGCTAGATGCAAGAGAACCAGGGCTGCTGCTCGAGGAGAGGGAGAGCATGCTGGTGGAGAGACTGAAGGAAACAAGTCAGAAAACCATTATACTGTATCTCCTGATTTCTCAGGAAAACACTGCAATGTCACCAAATCTCTAAGCCCACGTGGTACATTTTGCTTTGTTAGGTTAGGCCATATGCATTAGTCCCCACAATGATCCTGAACCAGTCTACCCAGCAGAAAAGTTGGGTCACTTTTCAGTAAAAATAATATAGTTAATACACATTTTTCTACTCACCATATCAGCCTCATAAGAGTCCTTGTTTAGCCAAAACAACTCTAATGAATTGTTTCAAATTAATTAAAATTAGTGACAACATTCTCCTCCCGCATCTGCCTGGGAAAAAAAATCTATAGTTCCTGTTAATCTCCAAAGCAGACCACAAAAAACCAACAAGGCCCATGCAAGAAGACTAAGTTATTGCAACCAACTGTCTGTCCGTATGGAAATTTTCTTCCATTTGCCTCAATCTTGGACCCCCAGCCAAAAGGCAATACCACAGCTGCCTGGAGCTGGCCCCCAGAGATCACAACAGCCAGCAGTTACCAGAAAACTGGCAGGATTCACCTATGTGAAAGACTGCTACATGAAATCCAGGGCCAGGAGAGGAAGGAAAAGAATTGGGGCTGGGCTGTGAAATCAGTTCACACAAGTTATTTATCCCTAGAAATCTAGTTTCAGAACATAACTGACAGCAAAATTAATTTTAAGCAGGTGCTGAAGTCTGTTCAGATGAGAAAGCCCAGACACCACAGCACACTTTTCTGCTCAGAAGGCCCAAGAAATCCTGCGGTACAGACTACAACATATACCATCCCTAGAAATTCCATTTAAACCAAACACTCCTGCTCCAGACATTAAATACCTTGCTCGTTCCTGACTGTTTAAAGACCTTTAAACCCTCAATTCAGATATGGATTAGCTATTGAAAAATGTCTGCATATGTGTAAGTGGCTTAAGTTGCCCCACTGAAAAACAGTGAGGATGTTAATAAGCCTAATAATTCCTTATTTATTATTTATGGGGTAAAAGCTAGAAGCTGTAGTCATACAATTATGCCCATGACCTTATGCGAAAAAGGCAAGTACGCAGAATTTAGTGTAACTTTGGCACAAAATGTCTTCTGCATTTGTATGACAGATGTGCACTGCATCACGTTTCTTCAAAAAAGCTTTTGGATGAAACATAACTGAAACATGGTAAATGTTTTCGCATTTTGGCAGTATAGATAGATCTGGCAAGGACTAATAAATTTACAGCTTGTCAGTGTATTTCACTATCAAAAGGGAGGTTTTTTAATTAATCTTTGCCCTATCAACAAACTGGGCTCAACTTCATTTGGTGCATACCTTTGAATGCCAGACATTTTGCATTATGGGGTTAATAACAAATGCTTATTCTTATGAAGGAGCATGCCAAGAACACTGGGCACATAGTTAGGAAGAAATTAGTTTCACATGCTTCTCGGTCACCTCAAAAGATCCCTAATCAGCTAGATGAAATGAAAATATGATGCATTTCCACTGCATAAGAGCATCACAGATAGCTATTCTCCATGGTGGCTTATTTACATGTCAGTCTCGCACTATGATTTTTCCAGTCTTTTCGGTGTCATCTTCACAAAATGAAACAGAATCCAAGTGGAGCAGAAGCTACAAACAGAGTAAATTCAGTACACACTGATAGGAGAAACCTCAACCAAACAAAACCCCCAAACTCTCTTCCTAGTCAAAAAAATAAAAACATAGTTTTAGCTAATGATGATTTGGCCTTACTGCCTGCAGTCACGCATTTGTCTGGAAAGAGTAATCCTATGCTCTTCCAAAACTACAGCCTGAACAACCAGCCCACATTACGACTGCAGAAACATTTCTATATACCACATGAACCACAGCAGATTCAGCGATATCTCAATACATTGTCTACATTGCAAGCAACAGCACACTTGGAATTAATTTATAGAAGTATCAAGACACTCATACATTAACAGCAGTTGCATTACTAAGATTCACTTCACTTGCTGTGTGAAGCGTTAAGCTGTCTTTAACATATTTATTAATACTTCAGTAATTCAAACATTAGTAAAAAAATCTCAACTATCCTTAGTCACTTTAATGTTACATGTCCAAAATAGAAGGGATTGCGGAAACTCCTTCTGTTGTCAGACAGAGGCACCACCACAAGGTTATTTATCCCATTCTAAAGCACCCATCTAAACTGAGTGGGACATATAATCCTCAAGACTTCGTTTTCCACTGACTACACAGGGGTCTGAGGTTACGACTGTAACTGAAAGGCCTTTTAGACCTCTCTGTTCGGAGATGAAATTGTTAGCAGAGAAAGGCAGTTACACCATGTGCAGTTAAAGCACCTACAACTTCTGTAAAAGGTTACATACCTTTTCAGCTGAGTGTGCAACATTGCAACTAACCGCGTTGTTTCTTCCAGTTCTCGGACTAGCTGATTTCTTTTGCTATTCAACTTCAATCTAAGAGAAGATAGAAGAAAAAGATGAGCTAAAGCAGCATTTACTATTTAAAATGAAGAGTATAGGAAAATTCTATTTTTTCTATGAAATCCTACAGAAGTTAATAAGAATACACAGTATAACGTGGGACAGAATTTGGTCAAGATGCATAGGTGTTTACCAAGTTCGAATACTCTTAAAACGCGGAACTCAATCCTGCAGACATTCACAACAGGGAAAATAATTACAGCTAGTACTATGAAAGTTAATGTTCCTAGGATCAGGCGTCAAAAAAGTCTAGCAGATTTTGCTTGCTATACACCATTGCATTCTTATACTTTCTGTGCTAATAAAGGTGTAAATGCTTTCATTTGCTTTCAGTAAGGCCCACGGATGACTAAGGTTTACATGATTTAGTTATTAACCATCGCATTACAGCTTTACATGAATTATGGACTTTAGCAACATCTCAGTTTTATTTCACACCTGAATTAGTTTAAGACAAACACGTGCACTTGGGTGCTCATTCTCTAACTTAACAGGCCTCTGGACAAGAAATCCTTCTCCAGAAACATACTGTTTCTTTGGGACACTAGAACTGGACCATATTCCTAAAAATCACAAATGGAAGTGTTTGTCTTACAGCAAGACCAGAAACATTTGTCAAACCACAGATGTTTCAGGCTGGTAAAAGTCCTGCAGCTGAAACATCTGAGATGCCTACATTTTTCCAGCGTGATAAAAACATCAAAAGACTATGTAGAAAATTGGTGTAGTCTGGATACTGAGCATGTAGAAGAAATGAAAATATAGAGCCACAGAGAGAGTGAAAGCAACACACCTATTCCATATATATTCAAGAGACTGCAGCTAAAAGTAACATTACCATAGCCACCCACATTAATACATCCAGATTGTAAAGCGCTTGTAGGCAATGCCTAGCGCACCACTCATCCTCATTATACATCCCCATGAGATCTCCCCCTGCAACACAAGTAAAATTAGGGAGGATAGATGGCATTTTTTTCAGCTAGTTCAGATGCACAGGATATTCCATGCAACTCCCACAGCCCTGTCAAATACCAGTTCCTACAGGAATTGCATACAAGGATGCTCAGAACAAACAACAATTTTTTAAAATTTAAAATTCCATCTGTTGACATTTACCAAGCTCCAGACTGCACAGCAACTGTAGAAGCCGCTGCGAGGAGCTGGCTGCACACAGAAACATTATCGTACACTAACATTATACTGGGCTATTTTGAGCATTTCTTACATTCTCATACAGGATCCATTTGTAGGAACAACCACCTTTCCCCACTTCGGGAGTAAGACTTGCGGGCGGTTTCTTTTGGGAGATGATTTCAGAAACCTTGTAAGCAGAAATGGTCTCCTGGAAATCTGAGGGCACACTGCTATCAGCATTCAGCCAGGGGATGTTGCTGCTTGTTCCCAATTACCTCTCATCCAACAAGACAAGCTCTGTCCTATGCCCAGTAACCCACCTCTCAGTTAGAGCTTTGCTCTGAGTGTCTCTAGCAGCCTGAAGGTCTTCCTCTAGGCGCCTTCTCTCCGTCTCCAGCCTCTCCACCTCTCCTCGAGTCCATTTTCTGGGGCTAATAAATCGCATTTCTTTTAAGAGCTCCTCTTTCTCATTAATTAACATTAGACGATCCCGCTCAGAGTCTAGCACACCAGGCCAGGCCTCACTGTCAAGCTTAGCCAGTTGTATTTTCAGGTTTGCTATTCTGCAGAAAAAAAAAAAAAGGCAGTTATTCCACGAGGAGTGTCTGGGCTACTGCTCCAGACACACAAAGGTGCACACGACCAACCACATCTTCCATTACCCTGAAGACAACTCTCAGCTCAGGGACAACTACCCTCACCCTCATGCCCTCCTTGCCAGGGCACTGTCAAGTGATGGCACTGCCAGGAGGTTGACATGCAGAATGGGATTTAAACTCAGGTTTGCTCCCAATGGTAAGCTACGTCTCTAGCTAACCTGCAGTGCCCACCAGTCAGGGAATAGTGTAACAGAAGTTCTGGATCTTGAAAAAAGCTGTCAGATATACTATAGGGTGTTTCACATGCCTTACAGCTAATGACCTCACAGTACCTGGTGTGGAGAGTATCACGTGGTAGATATCTGATCTTTAATCAGTTTTATGGAAAAGAACTGTATACTCTCCGTATACGATTCAGATAGGCTGATAAAAAACAGTGGTTACTCAAAAGTTTAGAAACTAATTTTGCCTTTACAATGAGGAAGTTAATCATCTGCATGCTGCTACTGGAAGAATCCAACTATTGACTCAACAGTAAGCGTTTTGGACACATTAAAGAGCTACGCTACTTCTTGTGCAACACACACCTGAGGATGTGAAGAATTGAAGAGGCAATATGAACCTACCTAAATCCAGAGCCACTTATTTGCATGAAATTTAAAGTCCATTTTCATTAGAGGTATCATTCCAGATTTCAGTTTAAAGTCTGGTTCACTAATCCTTCAGCACCGTACCACATTATCTCAAGCAGGAAGATGACTACTAAAAGCAAGGGCAACACACATCTAGAATTTAGCAAGAGCTTTGATGGACAGCAGAGGAGAGCACAGCTTGTGGCAGGTAAGGAGGCTTGCTCACTCCAACTATCTGCCCATTCCCCAGCTCCCAAGTATCTGAACTGCTCAGTTAGCTCCACAAATGATCAACTTTGCAATGTAACATACAGAGGGAAGCAAAAAAACAGCAGCAGGCCAGAATACAGAACCAATGGTAGTAACGTCAGTCTTCCCAAAGCAAGCTGTCTCCTTTGAACTCACTGACCTACAACTCTTCATGACCTGATGGGGTGATCATGGTAGTCTGGTGAGAAACAATAGTACCGCTTAAGCTGAATAAGTTACCAAGGACTTGCATTTCTAGAACTCGCACAACCAAAAATGATTGAGTGAGGAGCAGGGAATGGGGAGGGAAGAATGGGCTGGGGTGGAAAAATTACAAAAACTTAGAAGGCAAACAAGGAGAAAAAGTATTTTGCAATACAAGGCAAATTATTTGCAAAAATAATTCACCTGACTGAAGGCCAGAGAGCCAAGGCATACATGCCCCTTCATGTGATTAACTCAGGCTAATTTCTCACTCAGGTTTAGCAAACGCAAAAGAAATGGAAGTGAAATGCTGTACATGTAAAATGAAAGTCCAATATTCATCTCCCTTTGAAATGGCTTTGTGATCTGGTGACAGAATTACTGGACTTAAATTAGGCACAACAAATAGTTGCGGGTACTAATCTCTTTCTAGAGATGCGGATTTCCAGAATTTGGTTTATGCTACAGAAACGCACAGGATGGTGCACACTTCCTCCAGCAAACCAGCACACATGCAGGCACAGAGCAAACTGAATGCCAACTAGCAAAATCAAAGTGTGTGAAGTAATAAGATGCAGATCTGGGCAGCAGCAGCTACACGACTGCTGAATGGCCTTGAAGAATAAAGCTTTGTCTTCCAAGCTCCGGAGGCCAAGAAGAACTCGATCCCCGAGACAGTCTGTGAAGGGTTAGGCTCACACAGACTGACCTGCCTCCTCCATCACAGGAGATAGACTAGAGATCACCTTTCTGAAGAGAAGCCTCACTTTCTGTAAACCCATTTCCCACAGCAGGTTGCTTACTCTAATTAAAGTTCCATAATTGATAGATATTCAGCTCAGCTATTTTTAGGTCTTCCTAGGAGCTGTTTTGTTTTTGAGTGCCTGATTAAGTGCAACACTGTGCTCCAATGAAGAATTAACAGTGGCATTAATTCATAATCCAAGAATTCCTCTGTGCATTTTGAAGGGATATGAGTTTAAGAGGATCGGTTGGCATTAATCTGATCACTTTTGGCATACATTTGCATGGATATGGCTTTTCCACTGGAATTTGTTCCCTATGCATTTCCGAGTCTAACAGCTTTGTTAAACTAGCCTCAAGTTTTACCTTTTGTAAATGATCATTTTTTCCCCCTTCTCAGTTAAAAGGAGGTTTATATATTCTATTTTTCCAATAAAACAGCATCATTACAAAAGAAATGCTTTGCAGACTGCCTGGCATTTGGCTGAAGACTCCAGCCCTTCGGCATTCACTGACCGAGTCTGAAATATATCATTGCCGAGCCACGCTAGGTTTGCATTGCAAAGAAACCAGCGATACTGGGCTCAGGTCACACGGTCTTTCTGAATAGCCACTAGCTTGCAAGACTGAACAAAACACAGAACAGGAAGCTCAAGTTTTATTTAACTGTTTTCTTCTTACCTGGAAAAGGTAGTTAGATGATTTATTCATTGTCATATCAAGTCTGCTTTTTTTTTTTTACTGGGGAAAGCTGGCACTTATCTGTGATAGAGGCATAACATGTAAAATTTTTAGTCTCTTTGGAGATCGTTCAGAGCACGTGCATCTCCACAGAAGCGTACATAAAGATGTGCATCCACAACCAGTAATTAACGATCCTATATCAGATCAGCCTCTGTTCTTCAGAAAAAAAAAAATCAAAGTGGGAGGTGTGGTCTAAAAACTGACCAGTCAAATACCCACCATTGTTGCAATGCTGCTAAATGTGACTTTGAAATATTCTATCTTAGGAGATTATAAAATATACTTTTAAAAGCTCAGCATTACCACCAGTCACACAAAACCCAAGCTGACAGTTTAACTGTTGAAGGAACTAAACCAGTGCACAGAGTGCAAGTGCTATACAACCGAGTTACTACTGTATGTCTGAAATTATACAACACAATTTAGTTCCATCTCTGATTACATTTATGCTGCAGTAGCTATCTCCTTGTTAAGATGTAGTACTGACATTTCTTTTGACATGATACCCATTATCAGTTTCCAAACCAATTAAGCTAAAGGTTTGTCACTGCAGTTGCCCTTTGTTCTTTTTTGCAGGTTTAACATTATTTGCTCTAGGGCTCTTGTCTCACCGAGTTGTGAAAGAAAAGGACTTAGTGGTAGGTAAGGGAACAGGCAGAATCAGGATATTCACCTACATTTGTGGCTTTAGTCTGGTCCATAACAATACTATAAACAGTGTCTGCTACAGTCCACTTTCAAAATCACCATCCCTTTATAAATCTAGTAGTTCTAACCTAACTAATATAGGATCATCTTGATTTCAAAGCCTTAACTTTTACCTTTCCAGATATTGCAGAGCTAATAGAACAGACGTATTTCCACTATTTGGCTCCCTTCATAATACGTGCATGGGCAAAGTACTTGCTCTTCTGTTGTGTTTTTGGAACGTATTTTAATATGGTGCTGTGGGGACAGGAAATACTTCTAACATCACAAGGAGGAACTTTCACAGAAGCAGAAGGTTCCTTGTGAGTCACTATATCCATAGTATTGTTCCAGCTTAAAACCAGTTAAGGTATTTGTTTCTGCAGCTCCTACTAAAGACTATGCCAAAACCACAGTGCTCTGATAGCTGGAGATCTTTTCATTTTAGCATCAATTATTCATGCCTATTCAGACCCATCTTTCCTCATGATCATGTTTTTTAAACTCTGAGAAAATCTATATCTATAGATAATCTAAGACAGACATGAGATATCAAACCTTCTTTAACTGCAAGGCAGTGTTGTGTGCCCTTCGTCATTACTTCAAATGAATTATTGTGCTGCCTTTATAAAGTTCTGTCTCTTTTTAAAGAGCGTATTAGTGATCTTCTCAGGTTTGTCATTATTCACTCGCCCCTCCTTGGAAAAGATACAGGCTAAAGTAAGAGTGCTCCACTTCAATCTGAAGATGTAAAGTCAGTGTGAATTAAATTGCGATCTTGAGCAAAGCTTAAAAGTAAAGAGCAGTTTTAACATTGAAAAATTAACTACTGCATCTGGGGGCTTAATATTAATGTTGTTTTAAAAAGACACAGAAAGATTTGAATGTCAAGGTAGATGTTCATCTTGGATTGGCAAAATATACAGTTCTGATAAAATTAAACCTAGGAAAAGTGTAAGCTCATGTCAAAAAGCAGCTGGGCACACACAGTCTTTGACAAGTGTCACAGATACAGATCAAATTTTACGCCACTGAGAAACATGGCCTGTTGACCATGCCAATATACTAAAAAGAGAACATTATGAGTAACCTCAACCTTAAAGCTCTTATCTCTAACCAGAAACTGGAGAAAAAACCCTTCCCTTTGCATATATCGCAAGTACAGATTGTACCATGCATCTGAAGTTTGTTTTTCTGGAATTGCAAAGTCCCTTTAGAGCAGTTAAAATTGAAGTCACCACCACTGATGGTTACATTGCTGAACAAGGACTAGCCCAGCCAAAGTCTAAATATCACTTGGTGGTTTTTCGTTTAACTAGAGTATTTATCCTTAAAAATACCGGTACTATCTAAACAGTTGAGTTAGCTATTACCTATTAAAAAAGTAAAGCCCAGAAAACTTTTGCCTAAATTAGCATGCTAAGTAGATATGAATTTTTTAAATCTATTATTCATTCATCTCAGATCAGAGGGCAAGGGTGAAAACATACATTCTTACAGATAAGCAGACAAGCTCTGAAATTGTAGTCATTGACCATATTTTGATACGTTAGGTGTTAACACAATATACATTCCTCCTTATCTGACTTAAAGCCATGCAAACATTCATTTCATTTTGAATAAGGTAAGGAGATGCCTTGCAGTACAGTCTCCTTATTAGGAATGGGGAAGCATTGGCAACAGGTAGCAAAACCACTTATGTCCCCACAGGTGTGGCCAGACTGAATTCTTCATGTATTAGTCACTCCTTAGTAATTTCTATGATGGTTATTTATTTCTTGAATGATAACATTGGCCCAGAAAGCCTATTGCCTCACTTGCTCAGAAGTTACCATGTTTGTTTAGCAGTAACACTAGGTTTCAATCTGAGTGGCACCTTGTCTAGTGAAACATATCTTCAGAATAAGCTGTGTGACAGCCAGAAGGTACAGTCTAAAGAATTACCTTCTCTTTGCTTCTTCATATTGAAGGCGTAATCTCACTTTCTCAGCCAACTGGTTATTGCTGCTGGTAATAAACTGAGACACAAAATATAAAATCAGCAAGTTAGTAACCACTCCTCTTTTGATATTCCCTATTGAAATTGATGACATTACAAGTTACACTTGCTCTTGTCAAACTCATTTACTAGTTAAACCAATCACAGAATAGGAAAATATTGCCTTTGATTAAATTTTTCATGATTGCTTCAAATACTTAAAAACCCACAAGATTCAGAGGCTCTTTTTGGCCTAGTTTATCAGAAAAAGAAAGTCTACCACATCTCTCTTGGGCTTCTACTTCCATGCAAACAGAAATAGCTTTGTAATTTGTCTTCTTAAATGCTGTTTGCAATCTTTAAGTGCTGCGTTGCATTTTGTTTTGGATGATATCTTGCTTTGGTTGTAAAGTCTTGAAGACAAGGGACATCCCATCATGCCCAAATCCGCAGATCTTTAGTCACATGTGTGGCCCTGACTGAAAGCGGCTGCAAACATTTAAGTGAAAGTTCACAGGAGAGGCTTCCGTGATGTCCTGTGAGACATGTGATGTACCCACAGCACTGATCGAGTCCTTGCTCAGGCTGGCACCAACCTGACAGTTATGATCCTGTTGCACAAGGGGGACTGAAGGTTTATGAGTACTACACATTTGATGGCATCAAAATATCTGCACATATGCTATTGTTCTCCCTCGTAACACACTAAAAGCCAAATGCATTCTTAAGGGAAGAGTCCTCATTAGAGCTTAGCCCATATGTAGCTGCTGAATGTTTCTTGCCTAGTAGCATATCACTGCTACAAAGAGCTAAGGGAATATTTGTATAACAAGAAGCTACACCTACAGGCAAAATAAAACTCCCTTCCCTTTTATTCCCACCTCGGTTGTTCTAATAGAGGCAGTGCGGGGAAGCAGCAGGTTGCCTTTAGAGATACGTTAACACTGCACACAAAAATGAATGTCACACTGAAGTTTAAACCAGGAGAAGGTACCATTTCATAAATACTTGCCCATGCTTGGAAACTCGTACTAAGGCAGTACTACATATAGTTCAGAGGAATGTCTCCACATGCACTTGGTTTCTCACACATTACTCACGTTGCCCGAAACATCCGTCTGGGAGCTGACATCCAGGTACTGCCGGGGTAACAAAGGGCTGGAGCTTTCCACAGACACGCTGCTGGCCCACAGGTCTGACTGGGATCCTCTGTCATTCACAAAGCTGTCTTTTAACCTGGCTAAGCTCTAAAACCATAAAGTCATGAGGTGAGCTCACTTCTGCTCAAAGTACCTCGGCAGCTCCATAGCTTTAGCCTAAACTACATGATTAAGATCTGACCGTGTTTACTGTGGGCACTCAGACCCCGCAAACATGAGGTCAGGCATGGCTGGACTGCACCTCCCACAGCACGAAGCAGCCCACAGGCGTTAGCACACCGTCTTGCCCAGACAGACAGGCTCTCTTGCTGGAGATGGCAGACCAAGTGAGCCACAGTGTTTTCATGGCTTCTCCAGATCTGTTCTTTGACAGCAGTACAGTCATTCTTGACCAATAAACCCTGAGACAAACACTCGTCTCTAAGCAAGTGCTCACTGCTGTTAGCTGCTATGTTTTATACTTCTTATTTCCAGGATCTGAAGAACAAAAAGGCTGCAGTCCAACCACAATACAGAACTAATTTATGTTAATAAGAATCTCGATCACATATCTGAAATACAAAATACTTAAATTACTTCTCAGAAATTCAATCTGATAGCAATGGAGATAAAATACTATAAAGTCATCCTGTTTCAACACCTGAATGAGATCTTGTTTTTCCTTCTCCCCTGATGTGATAGCCTTCTTGAGAGCTTTCATTTCACTTAAAATGGCTTGTGCTTCATCAAGTTTGTAGCCACCTTGAGTATCAGACATTTTCATGTCAATTCTGCATGGAAATGTAAAAAAATACAGTAAGCTAACACTTCACAGTCCAGTTAATGTAATCATCCCAGATGCACGCATCTTGACATTAAGTTTTAAGAAAAACACACTCCAAAATATAACAAAGACAACAGAAGGAACAAAGAACCCCACTCATCATCACCTAAGTTACTCCACTCAGAAGTATGTTAAGCTTCAGAACTCTGTTTTTAGCCATATCATCTCTTTGACTCCTTAGGGAGGACAAAGATGCACACGAAACCCCCAAAACAGTATGTTTGGGCAGATTGCTGCTAGTTACCTTGTTTCTAACCCAGAGAGGATCAACTTAGCCATCTATGATAATTATCTTATTTTCAGTCATGATTTCAAAAACCAGGCATAGATCTCACATGCACAGATGTATTTGCTTGCACAACCTAATTACAAGCTACCTCATCCTTCCCTCTTCTCAAAGGAATTCTACCACTGTTGACGTTTATAATAAGTAAGATATTAACCAGTGACATTACTTAAAACATGCCAGATGTCTATTCATACAAAGGTAAGTACCTGAAACTTTTCCTCCCCTTCCACTCCACCCCAAATTTTTCCTCAGTGCCCTAAAACAATAGCTCTTATAGTTAAGACAATAGGCTGTACTGTGTCATCCATATTGAGCAATACTGAGTAAAACAGAATACCATTTAACTGGCGAGATCCTGGTTCAAAATCTTTTTGCCATGAAGTCAGTTATGATGCAGTTGATCACACAGAGGCATTGATTTGAGAGAACTACCCCCATGTCTGTGTACTGCTTTCAGTTGCATATGCCTAAAGATAGCAGCAGCAACGTACTTCAGCTTACGTTATTTAGGCAGCTATTTATAAATGTAGAGGGGGATGCATTACAAGCCAGAGATGTTCTACACTGAAAATAAGATCTTGAGAACAAACTCACTTCTTCAGTGTTTGAAATCCATGCTCTTTGTACTGAAGCTCTTGCTTCATGTGAGCTACTTCTCTCTTGAGTTTATTAACCTGTAACAAGGTGCCACATTTTTAGAATGATACTTTACATGAATATTTAGGTACAGCACTATCCATTCAATTCAAAACTTATTCAGTGTAGACAGTACTCCAAACAAAGTTTCCAGATAATCAGTTCATCTCAACAGCAGCTAACAGCCCTGACTGCATCCTCATCAGGACATTATCACTGGCTAGGGATTTATCCAGTACCCAGATATTACACCACTTAATAAGGGGCTCAAGGGAAGTTTCAATCTCATAAGCAGAAAAGCTGAGAAAAATTCAAGAGACAGGAATGAAACACATGTCGATTTTACTCAGTAATGTTTAAAACCTTCCCAGTCATTAAAAAAAACGTTAAGCATCAGGACAGGAGTTACACTGCATCGATAGAAGCCATCCTGCAAGATACCAAAATGAAAGGCCCCACTGCATGAGTAACACAGCAAGATGGTAATACATATTGTAAATCCACTGACCCTACAGCTTGCTGTTTTATATTCCTCCACAGAGGCCAGACTGACCTACTTTACTTTTGTCCTTTCTTCTTCCCAAACTGAGCTCTGCATGAGAGCACACACTGCTGCTGCTAACAACCCTCACTAAGCCCAGGACAAAACAGCTGCCAGTCTCTGGAGAGAACTCTCAGCTCTCCAGTGCTGCGGCACACCGAGGAGCCAGCACGCAGCTAAATACCCCACAGCGTATCTGTATAGCAGTATGTACTGCCAGCTTCCAAGGAAGTCTAAAGTCTAAGGGAAAAAAGTGTTTCAAACTCTTAAGACTGCAACATTTGAGAATCCTGGTAATTTATCTCCTAGATTAAGAATGGCAACATTAGCTTTTTCAACTGCTTTGGCATCTCCTTTTAGTATTTGCCATGAGGTTTGGAAATATCTGAAGATTACTCATGGCAAGCAAAGGTCCGTTCATACCACTTACCCTGGATTTTGTAGTAGCAATCTCTGCTTTGAGGATCTCGGGGTCATACTTGGAACTCGATGATGAGCCAGAGAGCACTAGAACAAGTACAATACCCAGTTTAGCAGCTCTACCTTCCTCCCTACTCTTCTACCAGCCCTACCACAGATCAAGACCTCCCATACTCCTGCTCACCCAGATCTCCACACATTGCTGGTGTAGGCCTTTTACCCATTGTCCAGATCTCTCCTCACCCTTCAAAAGGCAGGGAAAGGCAACAGTGCAGTCAAGTACTCCGTAAAAAGTGTATACTAAAGAGGCCAGAGCACGTCCTGCATCTCCAAAGTCTTGATTTGTTCTATGTTAACACACTTAACTCAGGCTCCCAAACATGTTCACTCCATGCAATAGTGTGGCTTCCTGCATTTCCAAAGGCATTTAACAGAACAGAACTTTTTTTTAAGACTTTCTCATTGAGTAAACAATCCACTGAACATTTAGAAACAAAGAAAAGCAAAGAATGAGAAGAAACTGAAAAATGCGATGCAAGCATCTCACAGCCTTGAGGACATGACCAATCATACAATGTGTCACACTGGATTAAATCCATGTCTCATTAAGAGCAGAATTCTCTTCTCAGCAGCAGTTAAAACCCTTCTGCTTCAGAAGGTACAGAAACTCCAACGTGCAATGCTGTTAGAGGTAGCTGTAGGCAAGTGAGATGTTTTGATCCTTGCAGCCATCAGTTTATGCCCTATAAAACACGGGAAAGCATTTCTAGTTCTTTCTGTTTGGCTGTATTTTTAAAGACAGATCGCATTACACCAATGTAATTCATGTTCACAGCGTTCCTAGTGTACTGCTCTGGTACACCAGTACTTAGGTAGAGTGCTCTTAAAAGACCAAAAACTGTACTTCAGAGATGATGGACAGGACCCTAGTCAAATAAGAATCCTTCAGTTGACAGAAAACTACTTAAACACTTTTTAATATCAGGCACAGCATTAGCCAGTGGAATTCACCACCATAAGATATAACTCAGCAGGAGTGAAGCGGGGGAAGGTCAGTGCATTGACACGGCTAGCAAGAACAAAAAAGTTTGTGATACTAAGGATTATAAAAAAAAATTCTAGGAGACTTGCAGGAAATAAATCCTCCTCTGGACATTTTCCAGCTCCTAACTAGTTAACAATAAGGAGGAAATTTGGCCTTCTATAGGCATTTCTGCACCAACTCTTGAAGCAAGAGGTATTGATATTTCCTGTGTGACAAAGAATATGGAGCACAAAACAATGTTCTTCACACACAGAGAGCTATCCACCAATGTTAGCTTTTACATGGCATAAAATACAGACCCTTAGCTCCCCGAGACAGTCACTCAACTACCTGGGATGTTAAACTCCCAAAGGGCCTGGGAACGCTATCTGAGATGAGCCTTCTTGCCTTGTTTCTATACTTTGGACAGAGAAATCAAGGAAAATACCACATAACTTCATTTTTCCACGTTGAGCCAACCACCACATTTTTGCACATTTGTTGAAGCCCATGCTGAAAATCTGCACACTGGCTCCAGTGACTGAGCCAACCACAATAGTGTTTCATAACAATTATCCTTTACCAAATAGGTGCTAGGCAGCTATTGCTTTTGAGACAGACTGAGCAAGCGTGGAGAGTGACCTGGCATAACACATCCCAGTGCTCTATCAGAGGACCAGCTTCAAGCATTTTACTGTCCTAGCGGGTTCAGGATTGAGAAAGTCACTGGATAAGAGTTCGCTAACTACTCACAGCTGGTCTGAGAGCCCAGTTTGTGCTCCCAAACATCATGCAGCTGCCGATATTCTTGCTGGGCCAATTCAAGCCTCTGCTGTTTCACTTGATAGATCTCCTTCTGTGCAGCAATCGCCTCCTGGGCCAGGACAAGATAGTCTTTCAGCATATGCTCCTGCTCCCGCCGCCATTGCACACGAGGGTCTTCTATCTGTGTAGTTTCTTAGAGAGAAAACAGAAGGAGGCAAGATCAATGGAAAGCAGGTTTGTACTGCTGCCTGGAAAAGCTCCACCATTTATGGAAATATTTTAAAATAGCCCCTTGCCCCATCCCCTAATAAGAAAGTGGAATAAGGACATTCTCCTTTTTTCTTAGGAGGTGACCATTGATCCACAATGAACTCCAATAAGCTCTGCATGCTGAATCACTGTGTAGAACAATTCATGACCAAATCATCATACAACTTGCCAACTCCTCTGCTGCTGAAGCCATCCTGGTTCTGCCTCTTAACACATCCACACAAGCATGCGAACACAAAAGCTCTAAGATACTGACATTGACTGTTAGACTTATCTTTATTGTAACTGCTTTATAATATTACTAATAAAATACCTCTACTATTTCACTGATAAACTTTCAGAAAACATCATTGCCACGACTGCATTATACTGCATCTGACAACATGAAAGCGGTTACAGCTCTGCCTGTCCTCTTTGGCTGCCAAGTGGCTTTTATTAAAAAGGGGAAAGAAAACCTTCTCACTCAGATTCCATAGGTAAGTAAAAATAAAGACTCATTAACTCACAGAATGTATTCATGAAAGCATCTCAAATGACATTATATAAACAGCATCTCAGAAGGGGAGTAAACATTTCCTTCACTGAAAGCAGGCACAGCAGTAAATCACTGCAGAATACAGGAGGCGGAGTTTAAGGAAAATATTTCTTGGTAACATAGGCAACGCAGTCATGAACAGCTACACCACTTCCATCTCCATTACCCCAACACAACCAACACATTGCTTTTCAGGTTTCTAATCATGAAAAAGGCATAAGGTCACAGACATGCAGCTAGTCCTAATACTAATTAGGCAAATTTATTGTCAGTATTTGTCTCAGTTTTGTGAAGAAGTGTACAAAATATTTTTCATTTCTCTTTCAAAGCTATTATGTTCTTGCTTGGAACAGGTTCCAATGTTCAGTTGACTAAGTGCTCTAAAATGTCTAAACTACCATGCTTGAATAAAGATGCCTAGTTACCACATAATGAATAATTAATAAAAAGGAGCTGCTTGAAACTATCAGTAGGAATCTAATCTGCATATCTTAAGAGCCTCTTTAAATATTTAGTAAAAACTGCCACCATGGAAGGTATGAGCAGCTCTTAAGCAAGTCAGGCATAAGACTAACACTGCAAT
This sequence comes from Pygoscelis adeliae, assembly GCF_000699105.1. Classification (NCBI taxonomy): domain Eukaryota; kingdom Metazoa; phylum Chordata; class Aves; order Sphenisciformes; family Spheniscidae; genus Pygoscelis; species Pygoscelis adeliae. The sequence goes on along the minus strand of NW_008824283.1, from coordinate 6,583,277 downwards.
ACGCAGGATGTAGGGAAGAGAACAGTTTGACAATAATCCCAGGAGCAGAACTAGAAATAAAGGATTTTACTCAAGGGATGGACACTCAACCATTTTCACAAGCTGTCCATGATCATGCTGAGGAGAAAATTAACAGGACACGCCAGCAAAAGCTTGTTTTAACAGTATCTCAAGATCCAAAAGAACACATGGCATTTCAAGTTACATAGCGAAACCCAGAGAAGCTGCAAAAGATGATTAAAAAAACCCTTTTAGACACTAACAGTATAGTTTGTAGAAGCATTTCAACAAAGTCCTTTATAGGTCCTGCTAGCAGAAGCAACATTTCAACTGATGTAATATTAAAGCTAAGCCTGGACCTGAAAAACTGCCCAAAAATAACTTGAAGAAAGTTCAAGTTGTGAACTTAGTGCCAACTGTAGGTGCTGGTGCCCTCCCAGACAGCACTATGGTTTCTTTTGCTCCCTCTAAGAGAGAAGTCAGGAAGACAGAGCAGTGTATCAACTGTGACAGTCCGAAAACCATAGGCTCCTGTCTCTCGTCTTGCCTCCAGATCCTATTTTCCAGATAACCATTACCCACACCCAGATGGAGTAACTCCCTTTACTCCATAGTTGAACCAGAAGGGGAAAGTCTGCTGCGAGTTATGCAGAGAGCTGCCCCCCCATATTCCCAGACACGCAGCTTCCCTGGACCAGACTGCGTGAACAAGCACCAGCGACCATGACTCAGGACTCTTAATTTCAAGCTTAATGAGTATGTTGGCAAAAGTACCCACAACTCTGGAAGTCTAATTCAGGACACTGGGGCACAAGTCTACCTGTGGCTTCTTCAAGCTTGGTTATTTCCAGCTTTCCCTTAAACTAGCAGCCCATTCTTCCTATAATCGCAAGAAAGGCAGTGGAAGCTGCTGCAGGGAAATCCCTCCATTTAAGTGACTAGGAAGACGACTATAAAAATCTGCCTCATCCTGTACACCTCCGTTAGGTGGTGAAACACTGACACTGCCCCAAACACACACACCACCTGACAAAGTGAACACCTGGCAGCCAGCTCGTGGAGAGGACGGACAACGCACTTATGTACTGAAACGGCTTTGTTCCCATTTTTCTAAATATTCACCTCAACCTTTTCAGTAATCACAGCACTAACTGTTCCCCTTGATTGCAGCTCTGAGCTTTGATTTTCAAACATGTAATAACAATCTATGAAAATATTGGCCAAGGGCTCTCGATCTGTCCCAGCTACTGAGAAATGCAAAATACATTCACAAGTCAGATGAAAGGACTACAGAAATGCATGCTGTTACATCATTTCTTGTCTTGTGTATTTTTAATTTAATGTTGAGCTTGTCATAAATAAATCTGATTGTTTCATGTTTGAAGAATGTAGTCTTACTATGCTTGCATCAGCATCTGGCAAGAAAATCATCGTTTCTCTGTGCAAATCAAATTCCAAAGAAGTTCTCCCAGAGAGAGAGACTCAGGGCTATGCATTAATACTGTATTAGGAATATTCTGGGTACTCAATTAAATTTAATTGTATTTATTTTGCCTCCGAGAGAAGGTTAGAAGTGTTCTCCATCTCGCTTTTTTTAATGCTCCTGGCTTTAGATTTAATTTAGGTTTGTCCTTGGGCTTCTTTATGATAATTAGTCTCAAATACTTCCAGTGTGCAGCAAAAACCAACATGCCTCCATCCCCTTCACACCCTCTGATGACGGTTCCTTCCTGCACAGGGAATCTGCAAGAGACCTTGGAGAGGAAGATGGTTTTGGACACTCTCCAGAGGATACTTCAACATAAACCACAAAGATGAGCCTCTTGATTAGCTGAAGGTAAGTAGATATGGTTTGTTTTATCATGATTTGGATTAGAGCTGGCATAAGAAATAGGGTCATGATTTTGTTTCTCTTCTTTTCAACCTTTTAATTGAAATTCTAGGTCAAGTCTTGTAGCCTCTGGCATCCCATAGAAGTGAAACTTTTTAAGAGCAACTGCTATTAAGTAGGTGTCAGCGTGGTTTGAAGTCTTCTCTGCATGCCCTTGAAGCCTGTGGTGCTTTCGAGTGGCACAGAGCAGGTGTAACTACCCCAGACCACACAGGGCTCAGACCTGGATCTTTGTGCATTCACCCTGGGGCCAACTCAAATGTACGATTAAGATCATGTTTGGTTTGTCCCACCTACATGCTGCAGTTACTGCCAGCTGAAACACTCAGGAGGTCCGACAAACTTCCACGTCCCCACAGCAGGCTTCAGTTCAAGGGGTTTTTCCTGTACCTGGACTGTGTGTCCCCAGGACCACAGCTAGCCATCCTTGTTTAGGCAAAAGCCAGTGGAGTAAGTTAATGCCCCAGTTTTTGCTAGGATGGGCCACAGTGACAAGCGCTCAGCTTTCTCCAGTGTGGATAGGAGGGGAAGACAAATGAGAAGATAAAAATACATCTCAAACCGAAGTGAAAGTTCAGAGGGAACAAAGAAGAGACTCTTGGAAACATCCTCTCATTTTACTTGAGCCGAGTTTTTCCTGTCATCAGAGGTGACCCTGATGTTTACTTCAGAAGGTGAGCTGAAGATTATTTCTTTTGGGGACAATGCCAGCTCCCACAGCACCTGCAGAGGCTTACATCTACTGCAACAGTCCGTGTCACTGCCTGATAAGCCAGAGGAGGGAACTGATCCAAGGGAAAAAACCACCGAGCCCCACAGACATTTCACTAGGAAGGGACAGGGAACAAACAGCTTCCCCAAAAGCACTGTGCAGGTAAAACTGAATCGGCAGGAACCTCTTAATCCAATGCTGCTGCCTAACACAGCAAAGCCCTTCAGAGTCCCTGGAAGGTGGCACACCCCTGTCTCTGGGACTGGAGCACCCTGGTAGGCACCTCCCACATCCCAGCACCTGATACAGCAAACCTCCAACCACCAGAGAAGGGAAGAGAAGTCCAACCATATTTTTGACTCCTCTGGAGAGCTTGCCCAGGCTCTTCTCCTTTCCTTGGCTGCACACAGTCATGAAAACATTCATTTGGAAGGAGGTAAAAAGAACTCTTACCAAGACTTCTAAACTCAGCTCTTACTCCTTTTGTAAGTGTGGTCAGCACAGGAATAACCCAGTCCCAAGTGAGAGTAGAAAAAGCATTAAGATTCCTACTGTCTTTAAAAAGCAACCTCATCATTAACTCTCCAGAGTGCTTTCTTGTGGAAGCAAAATGGACACAAGACATGGTCTTACAGACCTATAGGAGATCCCAATTTGTCTTGCAATTTAGCACCTTTTGTCCAGTCCTCTCCCCTGCAGATCTGCCTTGTGTGATTCTGTATACTTGTCTACCCCTTCTTCCCCACTATCCTTTCCTGTAAAAGGAAAAATCAACATCCCCTGCCTCACAGAAAAATAGTTAGGATAAAGCCATTTAAAGACATGTAAACACTGTGATATTGGGATGACATAAGCTCTAAATAAAAATTTGTGTCACCTTCACATCTGGAGATGTTTGATTTTTGTATTGCAGAGGGGAGTTAGTGCTTTTTGAGAATAGACCTTCTTCATTCTGCATTTTTAATAACCAAGAGAAGTTGCTAAAACCTGGAAGGTGCATTCTGAGCCCAGGTGAAAATGTGGCTTTTCTGAAAAAGGGAAGGGTGTGAAGATAGCCAAAAAAGAAAAACCAGACTTCCACATTTTTATTTAAAAAAAAATCTTGTAACTTGCAGGGAAAAAAATTGCCGAAGTTCTCAGTTGAAGTCCTAGAAGCAGATTTAAAAAGAAAAAACAAAAACAAACCCAAAAAAACTTCAAAGCACTTTTGTCTTTTAAAAGTTTTTCTCTTTGCATGAGTTACAAACACCCTCAAAAGGGCCTGGGCATGGTTCTGCTGTGAACTTCTGGACTACAATTGGAGCTGTTCTCTAAAGAGAACCAAAGTCACTGATTTATTTTGTTTGTTGCTTTTTTCAGGGGATTTGTTCTAGCACAACCCAATACACATTTCCTAACAACATCTGTAGTCATATATCAAGTTCTGTATTTTCTTATAATTCAAATGAGCTCATAAAGCTTAACACTTCTGGTCTATCAAGCAATCTAACAAAGACAGTAAGCAGTGGCTTAGTTTGAAGATACAGAAAAAACCCACCACAAGCCTGAACTTAACTCTTTTCCAGCTTGCACACCTTTCAGGATATCCCAAGCCTACTTGAGAGTTTCCTCTCCAGTAAAGGCAGTGCGAACTGCTACAGCTCAGGGAGCTCATGCAGTTTATCCCTGCCAGGGGAATAAACACAAGACCTTTGCACTGTTTCCAATGGTCTTGCCACAAGGACAAATTCCAGGCTAAGAACAAACTCCAGATCATTGCCACCTAGTCGGACTCCTCAGCAGAGCCAAATCTTACAGAGGTGTGTCCATAGTATCAGCTTGAACGTGACTGCTGATTTGAGGACGGAAAACCAAACGGTCTCAAATTCCTGTTTTAGAGAGGGAAGTAATTTGTACGATGGAGGACAAGATTGGATTTCACAAGCTGCAGATCTCATCTACTCTAAAGCATGCTGTTAGCGATTTTGTGGTTTTGTGTTCAGTGTATTTTAAAACAGGCACAGAACAATCACTCTGTAAAAATACAATAACGTGTCACTTACTGGTGTTGTGGTCTATGTAATAAACTCCAACCTGAGGGTCATAAGCTTCTTCCCATCCTAAAGGCAATTCATCACTAATGCAGTCTGCAAAGGTTAGTGGTTTGGTATACCTGAAATGCAAAATACTTAGGATGAATAAAAGAACACTCCCACATGTCTATTCCAAACAACTGACCAGAAAACAAGTACTACAAGGGCTTCAGTATAGAAAAAAAGGTGCAGTATAGAAAACAAAGAAAGTTGAAAACTATTTTAAGGCTTTTGTTCTTATCAAATAATACTCCACAAACTCTTCCCTTTCTTCATCTGAAGTTACAGCAAGATGAATTCATTTTGACAGAGCTCCCAAGCCCTGCCTGGCTCAGCCAGTACTTGCTCGACAAAGGAACATTAAGAACTTTGCCAGAAACAATCCTCGTCTCTCAACTGAAAGAACAAGACTGTTTGCAGGCAAGTCCTGTATCAAAAATATGTAGACAAGAAGGAGCAAGATGAGAAATGCAATTTGCATAGCATGAATAATTAAGACTGCACAATCAATAGCAAGTGCTGAGGACTGTGGGACCACTTGTCATGCAACTCCACTCATTTGCATTGCAATATGTTCTGTTTCATTAATGACAAACTAGATTAGTTTCTCAGAATCACGAGAATGTGTAACCCACTCCATCCAAATGAGGAAGTATTTCTGCAATACTGCTCTGATGAGTTTTTCCTATTAGAGACCACATCCAGCAACAGTCTGAAGGCTTGTATGGCTAAAAACAAAGCTTAGAGTACCCGTTCCTTGGGTGACCCCACAGATTTTAGTCACCAAAACCATGCCCCTTTTCTCCCTTTGACTCTGAGCTAATGAGGTTCAGCTTGCACCAAAACTACTAACCAAGTGTATCACTGCAGGGAGGCACAAGCCAGGAAGAATTAATCTTGCAGGAATCTCACATATCCAGCTGCCAAAAGCATAGTATGCCACAGGCCCACAGGTCCATGACACAACCACACCGCACGTGGCCTATCTGGAAGGAGGGTCATGACTTCATGTTGGGGCCTGTGAGTCGAACTTACCAGAAGAGCCCTTTGGGCAGAAAGCGCAGGACACACCGTAAACCACCACAGCCCCTCTCTAGCAGTTATGCTGCACATACCAAGAGCAACTCGGTCAAAAAGCAGCCATGGAACTGTACCGAACTCTGCCACATACAAGCGGCACGCCACAGGAAGGTAACGTGGTTAAAGAAAGCAATTTTCCAACCCACTGTAAGAGACCAAACAGGTTTGCAGAAAGTCTTTCATATCCAAAGGTAATTCAGCAGGGCTGGCAGTTAGATAGATAAAGAGTTTTTAAGTTTTGAGCACACTTGAGCATACTTCATCATCTGGAGGCACTGAGCAATCAACTGGTAGCCTCATATTAACATCTTACAGTCACTCATTAGTGTAAAGGGGAATTTTAGGAAAAAGCCTCCAACCATAAAAGGTTCGACACAAAATCAACATTTAATGACTAACAATTCCCCCCCAAACCATGACCTGGAAGTCTGGTACACGGTAAGAACGAGGTGGAAACATTTCTGTAAAAGCTACATAAGCCACTAAGATCTCTACTTACCTGCTGCTGCTGCATTTCACTTTCAACACATTGCCTTTGCCATCTGAAGCAGTGCTTGAATCACTTTTCTCAGAAAATTTCAATTTAATTTAAAGCTCTGCAGTGCAAAAAAGAACTCAGCTTCACAACACAGAACTGTGAAACTTTCTCAATGAAGTTTCACTGAAAGGTTTATCTTTACTGTTCTTAATCTAGACTGTGTACCAAAAGCACGTTTGTATAGAAAATAGAGATTACTTGAAAGTAAAATAGAATCTCAATAGCAATCTCTGATTGCTGTCCCTTATCCCATGTTTTTCCCTGTGGATAAAGCTGTTTCTTCAACCCAAGAGTAGCCAGTGTGTGCTGCTCTGAGTTGATCAAGTCAAAGATGCACAAGGGTAAAAACGCAGAGCAGGGTCAGATACAAGTAACTCTCTGGAGATAACACAGATGAAAGTGCTGTTGCAAACGTGTTGGCAATTTTAACTTAAACACTAGGGTTAACACTTTCACCTCTCTGAAAATGGAGCTGCTAACATGAATAAAAGCAAGTGGAAGCAGAACAGGTAGGGAAGAGGGAAGGAGCAGTGCTGAACACTGGACTCCGGAGGACCTGCCCTCATCCCTTAGAGTAGCACAGACACACTGGGACGACACGGCAGGTAACGGGGAACACAGCTTGCCCTGCCCTGGCTGCCCCGGCATCTCCACTGTGCCACACGGCAGGGCACGGCCACAGCTGAGCTTCCCTAGGCAAAGCAGGATGGTGCCTGCAGACATGGGGGTGCTCCTGAGGTTGCCTTCTCCTTCAAGCCCACCAAAACAAATGCAGAAAAACCTTGGTGTCTTCAGGATGGTCATGCATTTGCAAAAAACAGAACAAGAAACAGCCACAAGAACTGGTCTCCGCTCATTTTCTTGTGACTTAAGAATCAAGCTGACTTTTAAAAGGGCTAAGGGCTGGTCTCAACTTCATACACATCAGGAAAACCAGCTTGATGGTATTTCAACATAACTGCTGAGGACTTTGCTGTAGTAAGTATTTCTTGCCCTGATAAGCATGACATTGTTCTTCCATGGCCAAATATTTTGTAAAAAAAATTCAGTGAAAAATTTTCACCTATGGTCCGTGATAAAGCCTAGATTTAATGCTTATTAAATGTTATTTGGAACAAGGGAAAGGAAGAAAAGTTAGTATTTATTTATTTGTAAAAATATATTTGAAGTCAGCAGGGATAGAGTGTGCCATCTAGGCCACGCAAAGTCCAAGTGGTCTCTTCCAGTGCATCATTTGATTAGTAACACTCAAAATATTGCTGTGAATTGGTTTTATGATTGCTGTTTTGCTACTTTTATAGAGAGCTCTGCCAGAAGAGGTGTCATATCATCCTGGGTTTGCACAGTCTCTAACCCTGCACACCAGCTTCTATTCAGCCCTATGGACTGATTAAACCAGAAACCATGCATTTCCCATGTCCCAGCTACAGTGGTCAACATTTTTGGTGAGTGATGCAAGCAAACATCCCTCAACATGGGGCAGTAATTAAACCCATACTTGAAGTATATTAGGTGAGGGTGTGCTGCAGGTATAAAACATAGCTCAGTAGCTTAATTTGTATTACACACTGAGCGGAGTTTTCTGCAGCAGAATTCTGCCCAAGAATCACATCTAAGATGAAAATCATATTTATTTTTTTAAAAACCGCATTGAGCTGCACTATCAGCCCCAGGACTTGGGACTACTTTCATCAGGGAATAGCGCTGTAGTGCCAACTTCGATGCTCCAAAGTTTAGTATTAAACTCAAAGCTTCTGCTCAGCTTTTGTTCAGTCCTACTTTCCTAGAAGCAGCTGAATCCCCTCTAGACGTGCTCAGGAACTGTCAGACTCAATAGGAAGCCAGGACCAAGCAACTCAAGGATGCTTATTCCTGTTTTCCATATGAAGTGTAATGCATAAACTACAGGCAGTCAGTTCTTTCAGTTGGAGTTTTGGAAAAAGGGGAGAAAAAGCAAGGCAGGATCAGTCTGGTATAGCAATGACACAAGCCAACAGGAGACTTGCCAGTTACTAGGGCTCAGAAATGGACAATAATTTCACCTCTGAGATTCAGATTTTCAGCATATCTCACAAGGAGCACCCACCACCAAGCACGGACTAGTGCTGTCATCCCTGGCTGACCGCAAGCTTGCAACTATCCCGTTTGTATGGAGGAGTAAGTATTCATTAAAGGAGAAATCTGTCATTCATCTAGCAAACAGAAGAGTAATTAGTTTTAGAATTAAGAGAGTAATTCCATTTATTACAGAAAACATATGCCATATAGCTATTTCCCCTAATAACTGCAGCTTCATAACCAAATTAGTTACTCTTCTAAACTCCTTTCCCTTGCTGTTGTGGGAAAAACTGGCACAAATCAAAGAAGCAATGCTACAATTACAGATGAAAGACATGCAATATGTTGTGTAGCCAGACTATGAATAAAGCATAAAAAGAAAAAGATTATTTCCTTGTTTTAAGATATGATTTTAGGGGTTATGAAGACTGAAATAAACTAATTTTCCAGAAGGGGTCCAAAATCAAGCATCTCCCCTAAGCACACTCACAATGTAGCATGACAGATTAAACGAGCAAAAGGTAAAGTTTCTTTCTCACAGCAAGACATGATGCAGTTAGTGTATTATTTCTGCATAAAACAGGACTGTTTCTGCATTTGGGAAGTTAAAGCTAGGGCACATCTGCAGAACTATTCCTTTTGAAACATCTCCTTTGCAACTCAAAGCTTCCTAGCAGCCTTGGAAAAATCTCATCAACTCAGTCAAACCATGTTATCACATAATAGGTCCCCTCTGTAGCTAGGCTCAAAGCAGCAATCTAGAAAAACCGCCCCTTTCACCCACTGTGCTTATAACTAAGGAAGGAAACCTACAAAATGGTTATGCATCCCTTACCCTCCTCTGTTTGGGAAACCTCCAGATATATTCATCCAGCTTTCAAAAGAAAGCAATGCACCGAAAAATTCAGAAAATCCTAACTTTGACTTCTGATCTCCAGTCACAAAGAAGGAACCAAGGGGGAAAACAAAGTCTGTAGGTATAGCATTTTTTATCAAACCCAAACTAGTCTAGTTAAAAGAGATGACACTTTCAGACACATGAGTTTGTCTGCATCTTCCAGCCATGCTCGCTTTGCTCTAGTACCCTTTAGAGCATCAGTGAGACCAGAACTACCCCTGAAGTGCTTCATCTGCTTCTAAGCTGGAGGCTAAACTTGGTGTGGAGTTCCTACAAGAGAAACCAGCTTGAGCTAGAGAAGATACTTGTAAATCATAGCCTAACTCTGGCCTTCTAGCTCACCAAGAAGTAACTCACATGTTCATCTCATATCAACTCACCTGTATCTCATGTTCATCTTACCTGTGACTGCCCTTCCCCCATGAGCTAAGTTTTAATCAGGGTCATTTTTAGGAACATTTAGTGTTTTGAAAAGACACAGCAACCTAGATTTATCAATTTCCATCATATCTTCTTAGTTTTCAATGTTATTTTTTCATTTGATTTCATTCAGGAAATTCAAATTTACTCAAGTGCAATTGCTCATTAGGACACCTGGAAACCAGGTACCCTCAGCAACCACCACACACACAGCAAGTCAAGGACACCATTTCAGAAAGTAATCCTGATAACAGAGGTAAAAGATAACAGCATCACCCAACTTCCTAACCTGAGGAGTATCTTATGGTCTTCAGGCAGAGGCAGGCTGAGGGGAAAGCCATTGCCCACCTACCAGCCAGTGAACGCACTGAGACACTTCCATCTTTGCAAAACGTTTGCCCCAAATAGCTCAAGTATTTGTATGGCAAATGATGTTCAAATCCCTTTCCCACAGTAGGAAATAGAAAGTTAGTTTCCTAGCTCTAGTTTATAAGTCACATCATTTTTAAATGAGAAGGGTTTCTATACTACTTATAGTTTTTGATCTATCACCTTCAGCTTCTTCCACAGATAAAACTGGAAGCCAATGTTATCATGTGCAAACACTATTAAATGGAAATTTGCTCATCTCTGATTCAGAAAGCCTTTCTATAGTCTTTAACTCCACTGTTGTCAATCAAAAACCTCATTACACAGGAAACTGAAGGCAAATAATCCTTGTATAATAAGTTTTTGATCGACAGAAGGTTTGTTAAACACGGCTTTAAGATCACAGAGGTTCCTGACAGGAGCAGGAGATGGGTGAACTGTGCCACTTACAAATCTGGAGCTAACTACAAAGGTAACAGAAATCAGTTCTGAACTTCTTAAACCAGGAAGTGTTATTTTTGTAATTATTGGATTTCAGTGCCAATTGGTGGCCTACAGCAAACTAGCAAACCCACACGCAGTTTTTTAGTTAGGCTTATGGCTGTGAGTACGTATGTGCATGCACGTACATGTGCAGACAGCAAACAGTGCGCTTGGGTCACCAAGATGTTAAGCATTTATAAACCTACAGTAGATTGTCAAGTTTCTATGCTGTACATAAACCCACTTAATCCCTATGTTTGCAGGGTTCCTCAAACCCCCATAACACAGTGAAACCATTTAAACAGTAGAGCCTTATTTTAATCAGTTCAATACCGATCACATGGCCTTATATGTCATCCTTCATGAGTCTATACAGGCGAAACTACAGACCAGGGATTTTCCTACAGTTTATTGTACCAATAGCAGCGGCTCACTGCATAAGGAACAAAGGTAGCACCTGGACCACTCAGGACCTTCACGTCAGCTCCTCTTACAGCTACAGCATTAGCCACCGAAACCTAACAGCTTAACAGCTCCGTTCATTTCACCCCTTCCCTCCGGCACTCACAGGTACACAGCAAGTGTATGAGGCATACAGGTTTCATGGGCAAGAAGTCAAGCAAGATAATGAAATTTTGAGTTCTGGCAGATATTTCCACTCATACCATCTCTCTTACAAAACCAAATAGTTTTTAAACCCAGCATTTTGTGGGAGAAGCTTGGAGTCAGGTTTTATTTTCAGTGGCTTCTACTTCAATTTTTTTTTTTAAACACAACATTTCTTCATTTCTCATTTGAATAAAATTCACTGCTCATTATGTGCCAGGATGTGCTACACAGACTGGGCTAGAGAACGGGCTAAAAGCACCTCGATTCCAGCTGCGACACTGGGGTAGCTGTACACAAAATCCCCATGGGTCTGAGTTTTGAGGAAGCTGTTAATGGGTAGAGCTCCTACTGTAACTCAGAAGGCTACTGCAAGAACCACTGCCAGGAGTCTCGACACAATGACATACAAGCTTCTTTGTTTTTAATGAGGTCATCTCATTCTCAAGACAGACAATGATTATTTTTAAACTTCAGCATACAAAAACCTATCACTTTGCAGACAAATTTTCTAGGACTACAGCAATCTCTTCCTCACAAAAGATTTTAAAAATAGACTCCTACACATTTATTACTCAACTTGGTGATCCAACCCTCAACCACACCAGGGCTATCCATCACTATAGTAACTATTTTCCCTGGGAGCATCTTCTCTCGCTGCAGGGAGAATTGCCCTTGAAGGCTGGAGGTGTGGCAGCGAAGAGGCCCTCGTTTATGATCTTGCTGGCAAAGCTTTCCTCACCCCATCACCACACACCCGGGCACGATGAAACACTCCCTTGGATTCCCACTCCAACTGCAATTTAGGGAAAAGGTGATGAGAACAGCTCATCCTTAACAGCCAGTGTCCTCAGCAGGGACACAACAGGCAGCTCTGGGCCAACGACACCCTCAGTTGCACCAAAACCTCAGCAACTACAGTGGTTTTAGAAAGGGAGACCTCCACACCGAGGGGAGAAGAAAGGAGTCATTCAGGACCACCATGAGCAGGCAAGAACTATGAATGGGAAAGCGCTTCCCAGGTAACAAAGAGAAGCCTTTAAGAAGTGCCCATAAATTTGGGAAGCTTCTTAACTGTGCTCCAAGCATTGCAGCCTGGTCCCGGTCTTGCTGGGATAAAGGATAACTAGGAACAGAACTACACCCCTTACAGTAAAATGCGATCAAGTCTGAGAAAAACAGCTTACTTGAAGTTGTTGCTGTAAACCAAACAAATTTGCTTAAACTACAACCTAAATGTCACCAATAGCAACACCCTAAAAAAGCAACACAACATCTCAAGCAACTCAGACTGCAGAGCTGTTTTCTTTTCAGAAGTGGTTTCCTTTGTTGCCATGGTTATTGAGCATCTTCTCAGCCTCCCAAAGATCTCTCATCTTGCATCTCCCTCCTGGCCCCTGGCACTCCATGCATTGGGCCACCTCTGGGATAAGCAAGCCCAACATTTATCCTCAGAGCTTATTTTCCAAGCTATCTTAATTTTAAACAGTCTTACTGACACTCAAGAACTCAATGATGTCCTCTACTGCTCTTTGGCCAGCACATGAGAATAACCCCCGCACCTTATTAAGGTGATCTTGAGTTGTATGTAATTTGCCAATTTAGACCCTCTTTCTTTCGCATGAGCAGGTAACATCCAAATTCTTCTTTTTCTACAGAAATTAGTCATGTGCTGCCCAAGTAGATTCTACAGAAAGCAGATCAGGAGACACCAAAGACACCTGAAGTCAGGCAATAGCCTGTATTTCAAGCATTCCAAACAAATACATTTATACTTTTAATAGTAATATATTTCTATTACTGAGATTCACGGAAGCATTGAGCTATAATAGACAATTTACCACCCCACCGGCATGCCTCCTATGTATCAATCTAACAGTTAGCTGTTGGAGAGGGACTTTTTACAAGGGCATGTAGTGCTAGGACAAGGGGTAACGGCTTTAAACTGAAAGAGGGTAGATTTAGATTAGATATAAGAAAGAAATTCTTCACTATGAGGGTGGTGAGGTGCAGGAACAGGTTGCCCAGAGAAGTTGTGGATGCCCCATCCCTGGAATTGTTCAAGGTCAGGTTGGATGGGGCTTTGAGCAACCTGGTCTAGTTGAAGGTGTCTCTGCCCATGGCAGTAGGGTTGGAACTAGATGATCTTTAAGGTCCCTTCCAACCCAAACCATCCTATGATTCTATGATATGATTAGCTGCTTGCTTGTTCTATCCACTTTTGAAAAGGCTTGCATGTTTACAAGCTCCTCTTTGCACACAGTGACAGTCTGTTTGCCCATGCATTTCTTTTCAGTACAAATCATTTACCCCTGGAAGTGAAGAACTACTAAGGTATTTGCGAGGAGAAGACTATCAAAAACCACTTACAGATTTTAGATCATTCCCAGAGATTAACAAACTGGTTCTGCTAGCAGGAGAGAGGCAGGAGGTCAGTCATACCTTCTTAATCACTCGAACGCAACATTCCTGGGATAGTTCAAGGTTAAAAAGTCAGGAAACGGGAGCCGAGGCTTCTCACAACATTAACTTGCCTGCCAGCCTGTATATCCTGCATACTTTCCTGAACCGATTAAGCAGAAAAGATATAAAAGTGTAAGGTACAACTCAATAAGAACAGTGCAACACTATTAAACTAAAAGCATGCAAGAGTTGGAATTTAACCATGCAAGTAACTCAAATGTCTTTAAAGTAGTTGAGGTTTAAGTTTGCCTTCAGTTCTTCTAGGATGAGAAGCAGCCTTGCCACCTGCACAGCCTGAATAGATTAACTAAAACCAAGTCAGCTCCCTCTTCACTCAGAGGTTCAACTGTTCTCAAAGGCAGCGACTGGTCACTTCACAGTAAGGGGTAAATTGTCTACCAAACATCCAGAGTAGTTAAACTAGTTTTTGACATATTTGGGAGATTATGAACTGGAAGGCTTGTCTCTGTTCTTGCAGCCTGCACTCCCACTTCTCTGAAAGCTGCCTACAGTGTGGCTGGCAGCAGTTTACATTGGCAAGATGCCTCAAGATAAAGAGGTGTATAGGACAGACTCCCCCCCACAACACAGCTCCTATAGCAGGGAACCAATAGCTACTGTCAGAAAAAGATAAACATTTGAGATTCTGGCAACGAGGCATGTATTGAACAATTGCTGTACCTCAGCATTCAGGAACACGTTATCCCATGGATATGCGATCCAGAGGGAGCACTGGGCTGACCATTTGGATGTCTATAGAGGGGAACGGATCTGCGGTTCACCCCACAACCTGACTTCATCGGGCACTGAATTGTCACTTCATGTATGGTGATTAAAAACCTTAATTCTTTGAGAAGCAACGCATGTTGCTATATTTCTTACCAGCATGTTCTATCTCTACTGTGAAAAAGAGCAGTATGACAGCAAATACCTCCCGCAGTACTACCAGCTCCTGTGCCCTTTATTCACATGGCATTTGAAGTTGGAAAATAGACAACTCTAAGATGGCATCACTGGATTCGTCTAAGCTCCCTAGTCTATCCAGTGTAGAAACCAAGCATTGCTAGTATGGAAGCCTATTTAGAAAGGGGCAATGGAAGCACAGGAAACTGGTTTTACATGCATGTAGTTTGTACGCTGCTCCCTGGTTCACCTACTAGCACTGGGCTAATTGCTAACTCTGTACAGTAGCTTTAGTAGGACTGCCTGCTTGCTAATTCTGCATTATAAATGTTCTTATTGAGTTATATAGCTATTTGATGTTCTCGATCCCAAACAGCAACATTAGCAGGCTTTGTTCTGCATCACTTGCAGAACATAGTCTAGGCAAGCAGCAGGGCATCACCACAGCCTCTTCTGCTCTTTGCCCTCAGATCAGCTGCAGCCACTTTGCTTTCAAGCAATGCCTAGATCAGTTCTGGAAACATTACTTCACTGCTCTCTGATCTGACAGCAGCCTGTCAACTCAGAAATCTTGTCTAGATAGAGCTCAATCCAGCTACACATAGGAAGCTACCAAGTCAAGCGAACCCCAAAGAGGCCTAAGTGCAGTCATAGGAGGACATGGGCCCCTTCAATGCTGTTGCAAACTCAGCAGTACCAGATACTAACAGGAATATTTCTGGCTGCCTGTAAGAATCAGTGGAGATGCCTGGTCAAGATGATCTTGGAGCAGTGGAGAACACAGAAGAACAAAAATCCTTCTAGTTGCAAAGCAATTGTGAATTCAAGATAGAGAACACATACTTAAGCATAGGCATTGCCCTGCAAACTGTAATCCATGCCATATCCTTCAAGAGGGGCAAACCAAAACTCTTTCAACAGACAGCCTTGCGGCTTAGCACTGAAGACAGCCTTTGGAAATGAAGGCATGGCACCTCACTTCTGGTCTGAAGAGGAGAAAGGCCAGGTTACACAGCACTCAGCTCACGGATGCAGCAACTGCTGAAGTGCTTAAGCAGCTGGAATTCACAATATCAGCTTTACTATCTACTAGTGTTGATGCAATGCCTTCTCAGTTCCTGAAAGGCCATACTGTATAAAAATAAACAGAAATGTCAAAACAAGAACAGATGTCTAAAACCACCTCAGGAGAGTAAAGCTTTAGGAGATGCAAAGAGTTAGAAGCGTAAGAGTATAAAGCTAATAGGTTTAGTACTTTTTTCATCCAAAGTAACAAGGCCTTGATTTACTATGTAGTTAAGCCACAAAAAATTATTCCAAACTGTGTTTATAGACAGAACTGTACAAAGCACAAAACATAGCTCAGTACTTCACACATTGCAAGGAGATAATACAAATCAACAACTATTGAAGTTTGCTCACTCGTTTGAGGACAGCAAAAAATGAGATTTGCATCACCAAGTGAGTTTAACTGATTTACTCTTACAAACATCATTTATTTTGAATGATCCACTATCAATATATTTTGCCAACAGATTATATTTGTGTTAACATAGAAGTTATAACAGCACTTGCTCTTTGCATTCCCTTTCCCCACCTGTCTCACACAGCCTAAAGCCTCCTTGCAGTCCTTCTGCCAGCTCCAAAGTGGCACAAGCAGCCTGCTGAAGATCTGCATGCCCAGCACTCAGCCCAGGAAGAAAGAAAATAGTCTATCTGCAGAGAGGCACAGGCCAGAGACTCAGGGACCACAGCTCAACTGGGAGAAAGACTATGGTTTTGGTACTGTCTACTTTCAAGACTCTGGAACAGTGCTACTAAGGTGAAAGTCGTCTTCAGGTTCAGGACAAACAATCATTTCATCACAGGCAAAAGTCAAACATATCAGCACCACGGTATCTTGAAACTGGGACACTGCTCGTAGCACCCCTTGCAATTCCCAGCTGCCAGGTCCGGGAGCAGTGTGGGAGACCCCCGTGCACAGGGAGTCTCCACAGCTGGAGTGTGTGTGACACCAGGAGAGCTGCCCACTCCCTCCCGAAACACCAGCCCACAGCCAACAGTCTCCTCCAGGGACACTGCACTCCGGGGGGTGCAGACCCTGGCACTGGTGCTATAGTACAGGAAAGTTTCACCTCCGGGGGGTGCAGACCCTTTCCCTCTTCTTCGCATGGAATTTACACAGCCGCAGGCAAAATAAATGAGTCTTCCTAAAGCATTGCGTATGAGACTGAGAAAGGGGATAGTAACTCTTGAATTCAGCACAAGTTTCATTATACTGAGTTGCCTCGTCTCCTGATCAGGAGAAGCATTTTAGTCTTACTCAAAATTTAAAATGCTCCTCCTGGTCCCAGAGGCAACATGTCATTTTTCAGAATTCAAGGGAAAACTCCTTATGAAAAATTCATTTCCCAAAACTATTTACGACTCAAAAATCGTTGCAGGGAGTATTATCTGAGGATCTCTACAAACACAAGCTCACAGATGCCATTGGTATCAATTGTTCAAAGAGGATGTAAGTAGAAGGGCTCAGCAGTTAAGCACGAGCAATAAACGATATCCTGATCACAAATTATAACTGGTTGCCAAAAAAGCAAGGTGGCATCTTTAAATGTGTGCATACATGCGTGTGAAAGTGTCATCTTTTACCATGGGTAACTGACTATTATTTTGCTGCAAAAGCCTTGTGGAGAAGAGACTGCTATATGTTTTGGCCTGAAGTAGTTAACCAAGTTTCTACCTAATGCGGTGTATCAATTATTTTAAATGTCCAATAGACCTTTACAGAGGTACCAGGTATCAAAAGCTTTTTAGTTATTCCTCAGTTCAAAATGCACAGCATTTCTTTCCACTAAGTGAAGACAGCATAGGTACCACTTCATCACTGCTGCTCACACTTCATGGTCTAGGTATGTGTCAGAGACACACCTTACATAGTAGCTAAACATTAATAGTAAGACTATTTTACTTTAGCATATGAGAAAAAAGCACAGGAACCTCCTTCCCAAGGAACAATCTTCCTCTTTCCAATATGCTCTCGTGAAGGTGACTAAAACCACCTTAGATTGTGTCTTTTTGATATTGCTGTATTCCTACTTCTCCCATCCCCGCTTCTTCCCCATACAACAGATATGCAAAACTCGTTTGCACCTTGAAAGATTATCAACTCCTGACAGCAAAGTTAAGTCAACTACTCTAAATCTCTTTGGAAGCAATAAAACATATTATGAAATAGTTCTCGTAAGAGAAATATTCTCGACAAAAGAAATCAATTGTCAATAGTCTTAGCATATTACCTTTGCTTTGGTGTGCTGAAGCGTCTCACTGTTATCAAATTCATCTTTCTCTGTAGTCAGTCTCTTGCTCTTCCAGAGAGTCAACTCTGCTAGCAATACCTCCAAACTTTGGGGAAAAAATAGCAACCTTCTTCCACATTTTAAAAAAACAAAAAGGCCAGATTAACAGCACTCCCTCTCAGGGAAGAGCAAAAGATTGCAACTTTTTATAAAACAAAATAAAATAAAATCAGAGTAGCCCCCGAAGACTAAATTCTGGTTTTGGTGATGACATTATAACCTTACTGGCACTGGTGCTATAGTACAGGAAAGTTTCACCTCAACAGTACTGGGCATTCACCACTGGAAGTCACAGAGCTAATGACAACAGCCAAGGCCACCTACAGCCACATTAAGTGACTGTGAGAAGACAACCAGCATTCTGCTAAGTCAAGCTGAGAGCAAGCCAGTGGTCCTGCAGGCAATTCACTCCTCAAAACCAAGTCACAAACTCTGCACTGGAAGGATGTAGGTGGGTTGGCATTTAACGATCCTCTCCCCTCAATTTTCAGCGTAACTGAATGCCTGGTGGTTATTGTTTCAGTACTAGTGGTTTCAAGGTTTATAATGATAGCCTGCCAAAAAAGTTAGCTTCTAACAAGTCTAAAGGTTCTGTACCTCATTCAAGCTCCTGCCTCGTATGACAGCAGAGACACCAGCTTCAGTACTACCATACTAATTGCTCCACATTAAGAAGTGAAGAAGGTGAATCACAGCAGAACAGGCTGCATTTCATCCTGGCCTCACAAGCTGAGTAACTTCAAAGAAAAAAACAAAGATGCTACATTCATCTTAATCAAGTATCATGGCAAACGAAAGCTGTGGTTATGGCATCAAGCTCAGACCAACAAGGAAGCTGGCTAGCAAGTCCACCAGTTTTGAGAGAAATGGTGTGGTCGTGCCATCCCGTGCTTTGCCCAGGAGCAGGCTGCGGACACGCAGCATATTCTCTGTAACCCAACTAGATACAGCACATGCCAGCCTACCAATCCTGACAGCTCTGCCACTCAACAGGACCAAATACTACTTCCACAAGAGCATCAGAGGTGACGGCAAGACTACTTATCGCACTCCTCAGCAAGTCAATTCAGCACATTCAACTGGAAGACAAGTCTTCACCTACTGGAGCGAATAGACTGCCCCAGCCAGCAAGAATGAGCCAAGCTCCATCTCCCTGAGCAGAGGCCACACCATTTCACAGTAGCTAAAAAACAGACTTTCCAAGATCATTACCACACATCCAAATTCCTAGCACACATCTAGATCCTCTAAAACTGAAAAGGTTCCGAATTTGATAAGCAAGACAAGATTTTTGCCCAAATGCTTTAAGCTAAGCATTTAGAAAGGAATTATCTAAAAGACTCTGGCAAACGCCTGAATTCCTCTAACAAAAAACACACAGCACACAAGAGTAAGTTCATATAGCCATGGAGAAAGAGAGAGGTTTTTACTCTATCCTTGTCAAGAGAAAAACAACCCAACAGATTTTAAGTATCTGCTCCCAAAGTTGCAGCACAGTCTCAGCAATAAAAGTGCCAAAGTCACAGACAAGCTGTAATGATACCTAGATTTCTTCAGGAATGCAGCATTTATCATTTTGCAGCACATGTTCATAGTTGTAGTAGTAAGTGTTGATTTCTTTTTTGCACTACAAGAGTTGCTTTATCTGTACCGTGACACTTTCCTGGGACATGCTTCAGGATTAAATGCACCCAAAAAGCATTTTAAAAAAGGATCAATTTCGAGGCAATGCAGTTTCTTAACCTGAATCAGCATATGACTGTACAAGGACACGTACTAGTACAGGAGGGGCAGGGAGAATTGTGTCCGATCCACAGCACAAAGACATCAGCAACTGAGCCAGGCTAATGGTTTGTCACTCCCATAAAAAGCATCTCTCCCACCTTCCACCCTACACACCTTTTCCTTGCTCCTCTTCCCAGTCCAGCAGCTCTGCTCTCCCCTATTGCACCCTCCAAGCCCTCCCACAAACTGCTTCCGTTCAGTAACACAACACAAGAGTACCCAGACTTTTCTGCCGAGTCAATTTACAGTTGGGTTAGCAGTCGATAGCATGCCAGCAACAGAGGAGTGTCAGGAACAGAAGCAGCACTGGAGAAAACCACAACGCCCCCTTGTTGGTTGTGATGAGCTGTCTGGCTGCTCACCAGATTTCTGGGCACCAAACTCACAGATGAGCTTCATCTGCCATGGAATCATAATTAAAACTGGTCTTCTCGAGTGGCCCAACTTCTCCAGCTGCCAGACTTTGCCTTCCTACCGCCTTCAGACTCATTACTACTTATAAATGAAGCGCATAGAAATGGTCAACTTTAGAAGCTGGTCCCTTAGATTTACGCGCACCCTTAGATCACGCCAGCCCTGCCGTGGGACCGACGGACACCCTGCCACCGACTGCAGGAAGTGATCTCCTGGAGACGTGACAAGGAGCTGTCTGTCGGAGCTGCGTGCAGCCGCAGCGCGCGCTGTCAGCCCAGCTGGGCAGAGCACTGTGCACAGCACAGCCGGCAGAGGAATGTGCTCCCTGACTGCACCTTTTCATCTCGATACGGATTTTCAAGGTCATGTTCGCTTCCCTGCTGGCTCCTCCCCAGCTCCAGTGAAATCCCAAGCACGCAGCCCTGGGCCCTGCTATGCGTTCCCACCCTCCGTGTCTCCTGGACACCGGCACAACCTGTCGCATTCCTCCGCAGCAGTAAACCCCAGCTTTCCTACTTGCTTGCAACCAGCTCCCTGGGGTTAGCAATACCTCTCTCCCAAGAGCAAGCAGGCACAGCACTGCAGCAGCAGCTGCTTTGCCAGCAGGCCCAACTGTTCCTGTGCTGCAGGGTCAGGATAACTCTGCAGTGAGGCTTGTGACCACCAGGATTAACATTTCTGAATTAAATATTTCATATAAAAATCAGGTTGCAGCCTGAGCCAAAGACTAATCAAACTCACAGGCCAAGAGAAGAGCTCTAGTCGCAACTCACATTGTGCACACTAAAGCACATGACTACATGATCTGGTGAGCCTGTCTTCAAGGACACTGCATGGAGGCTGCATTTGGGGACAGCCCATCACCCTGTCCCCACACCCACAGAGCAGCCAGCCAAACCAGCCCAGCACCGGCAGCCAAAGGGGAAAGAGCTGCCTGCCAGCCCAGGGCTCAGAGGAAAGGCAGAGGTGATGATGCTGGGCCTGGGAAGCCCGTCTCCTCCAGGCACAGGGGATGCAGCCCCCTCTCCTCCGCCCAACAGTCACCAGTGCATGGATACAACAAGCTTAAGGACCCGCAGACACTCCTCACACCACATAAGATTTTAGATAACTATTGAAGAATCACACATGCTGCCTGCTTACAAAGCCAGCTAATTATACAATCTGTTAAGCATGTATGCGCACACAACGGTGCTTTCAGTCATTAGAGGACGGGATTTATACTTCACTGCACGCATCTTGCTCTTTGTGAGTGCGTGCCTGGATACAGCCAAAACGAACACAAGTATCTGGAATGTCTGCAGCTCGCCGGCCAGCACATCTGAATACAAAGCTGAGCCCTGCGAGAGGGACTGGCTGTGTGTGACCCCAGTTGCACACATTGCTCCCCCAACGATGTTTAAAATCCCTATTCCTTTTTTACCACTCCAAGCATCTGAAAGCAGAGTACAGCGTAATGTTTTAGCCATATTCTGAAGCTATAAGAGTGATGTTAGCAAGGAACAAGCAGCAGTGCAGGTGATAGGTTGTGAAGACAAAGAGCTCAAGATCGGAGCCAGCAGCTCTGCCTGCCATAATGCAGCTGTCCCGGGTTTAATCCCAGCAGAAGGGCCCTGGCACTCCGGCAGGAAGGGACCTCTGTTCCCATGGCAGCAGCCACTCCTCGACAGCCAAGCCCATGCCAGATGGAGATCCCTGTCCGAGGTATTTGCCAGACAGATAATGCCGCGGCACATCAGAGATGCTGTCTCTTCCCTTCAGTCATTTTGCCTTCGTTTACTAGTGCCCAGTTCCGCTCCCACTGGTTGCGGGCAGATCGACTGCAACACAACAGCTCTCTCCAGAGCACCCCAGGCGAGGCACCCAGCAGCCCCAGCTCGGCAGCTCAGACCAGGGCTCCCTTCCACATTGCACATAGCCTCACGCAGCAGCAGCTGGCAAGGCTAATGACAAGTGGCACACAGCACAACACCACGGGGCTGCACAGATCTACCTGTGCTCGGCACTTTAGTTGGCTTCTCATTAACAAAGCATTTGGGTGCTTTTTGTGTAAAAACGGAGAGCAATAGCTATGTTTTTCATGGATTATATGATGTTTCCGGCATTTCTCATTTTTAAAAGAATTTCTTCTGCTGAAGATTTCATTTCAGCTTCCCAGATCTCCAAATATCCAACATTACCTGCAGGTGAGCTCTACCCCCCCTAATTCAATTGGCTTCATCCCCATAGCATGGCTCCATCCTATGGAAAGCCCTATCCTAAGGAATCATATCTTATGCTATACTTTCAAAGGGATGTACTCTGCACTGGATTTTCCATTTTTACCTTCTATGCTTTGCCATTTAGCCTGATTATTTAACTTGAACTCCAAAATAGAAGGATTTTAAGCATTTGGTGCATGAGGCACAAAGTATTATTTAGGGGCTTCGTAATGAGTCAAGCCAAGCCACTTCCATTTTCACATGTTTCTCTTCCCTGCAAGTCAGGGGAAGCAGCAGAAGGCACCAACTCTGTATGAGTTTCAGGTTTGTCTTGGAAAATATAAGCTCTTGGTCAAAATAAGCTCTTAAAATCTAGTAGAGACCACACAAACCTAGCAAAGTACAGTAGGAAATCACATCTTTCTTTATGCCATATCAAGCCCCAGCACCTGCTTGTCTGTAACAGGGTATTTTCTCTTTCAGTTTTCAATGCAGGGGATGTAACCAGGGAAAGAAGGTGGTGTAGACACCCCTATGCTCTCTTCACAAAATAGGTCCTCCTTCTGGAGCAGCCTAGCAAACAAGTCACAGGATCTGCAGGTGCTTTAAGGCACAAGACATTCACTTCGGAGATTTTCTTGTGGGGCATGAAATGCCCCAGGTCACCATGGACATCAGCCAGAGCACACCCTGCCCTTCCATGAGGAATGGGACAAGAGGCAGCATTACTTTCCAAAAAGCCATGCTTAAGAGCCAAGTTAATTAGCAACTCAATTACTATGTTCAACTCTTTTATACATTTCACACAAGAAAGTACTAACGAATTTGACCATTCAAATCACCACCAGATTTCTAACCTAACACCTGCACAAGGAGATGCTCACATGTCAAGGTATGTCCAATTCCAGAACAGGATGTCTCTATACATTTAGGTTGTTCTCATCTCCAGTTACCTTAAACAGTACCTTTCCTTGAAATTTACAGAGCAAGGTTCTGAAAAACAAATTATTTCAGAGCCAGTCTTCTCTATGCACAATCCAAATCCTGTATAGCTGACGATGTTAGAAAGCCATCCTTGTCCAGCTTACCTCAGTCATGTTTTCCCTTCTTCCATCCATCCAAAAAAAGGAAAAATCTGGGTGGGTTTTTTTTTTCCAGT
This sequence comes from Pygoscelis adeliae, assembly GCF_000699105.1. Taxonomy (NCBI): domain Eukaryota; kingdom Metazoa; phylum Chordata; class Aves; order Sphenisciformes; family Spheniscidae; genus Pygoscelis; species Pygoscelis adeliae. The sequence continues at coordinate 6,559,869 of NW_008824283.1, read as the reverse complement.
GTAAAATACTACTTTGTTCCAAGATCCCTCAATAACATTTTTTCTCCATAACTATCAGTTTTCATAGCCTTTATAGCTGCCAAAGGACAAGAAGCAGCTGAATGGGTAAAACCCCATTTTAAGTCTTACTCAGTGAAAACCAGTATTTGTAGCAAGATACTTCAGGTAAAACTAAAGCAGCTGGGGAGATGGGAAGTGTTACCAGAACCAGACCCTCTGCAGGTACACACACTCCCTGTAAGGGAGCTCAGGGCAGACACCAAGAAGTACAGCCTGCACACACCATGTGTGCTGTTCTCCAACCAGATTATGCCAGGCACTGTGCAAATTATCAGTTGCCTGAGCTAGCCTCAGCCATAGCTTGTTTATAACTTACTGAAGCTGTTCCAATACAACCATCACTGTTGCTCAAGGCAATTACCTAAAATATCTCAGCTACTCATTTCCATCCTTCTTTTTAAGTCAAAGCTGTTTCATGGATCTGACATTGTGCCTTATAGCACTGTACATCTGGTCTCAAGCAAGCCATCACGAGAGCTCACAGGTTTGAAATTTGCTGCTTAACTGAGTACTACTTCACCATCAGCACCTAAATGAAATGCAACTCCCATGCCAGTAATTTTTTCACCAAATAGTTTCACTGTATTATCCATTTCATTCATTTCTACCCATACACCATCAGTGCAGAATTCTCAACATGTATATTAACTTACTCCTATCAGCTCAGCTAAATAAATCATTATCCACAGTTCAGCTCATCTGCAAAGACCAAGCTGAAATTCTCTGGCAAACAAAATACTCCTGTTGCCCTTGTCTAGTATCTTTAAGCTAACCTACAGACTGATCCAGAGAACCAACTTGCTACCAAGTTCCAAAATCAGTGATGAATCTGCAAAACTAATAAAAACACAGACCTTACTGGCAGCGGTCTTTGAATACTCCTCCTTTCCATTAATAGTGTCCTTTACTCAATGTCCTTCTAATAATTGCCAAATCAATGGCATAAACAGATGCTTCTACTGTTCCAGACCAGAGAAGACAAAGGACAGCAATATTGCAGAAACTGCAGTGCTTGGGATGAATGAAATATGACATTGAAATTCTCTCTAACAGCGTTTCAGAGAAAAATGTTGAGTGTTTTGCTAGGCTCCTGAGCAACCACATGCTGAGCAAGGCCAACATGCAGGTAAAATGGTGCCTCCAGTTATGCATGCAGAAGATACAGGGAGGACATCCAGAAAGAAGCACATACCTTTTTAGGTGTCACCTTCACAGTGTCGCAGCAGATGAAATTACAGCCCACAGCGCAGCACTGAGAAAGCACCAATCTGATATTTAAGCTGTCTGCTTTGAAAGACAAACTACAAGTGACATGGCTGCCTCACTGAACCCATGCTCACCACCCACAATGCCAGGCAAGCACAGCGCAACTGCACCGAATGCAGCTCAGGAGCAAGTCATGACTTCTAGGGGAATCATGTTTTGCAGGAAGGTCACTGCTGCAAAAGACAGTCCTTAGGCCATTTCAACTTACTGCAGCAGCAGAAACTGTGCCCAGAAAAAGAGGGAGCAGTTTTCTGTGTGCCAGCTAGCTTAGTGAGGAGATGGATGGGCACCAGGGCTGAAGGAACAGCCACCTCCCAGGGCAGAAGGCTCAGTCGCTCCTCAGCCTGCTCCAGCCCTGCCAGTGGGGCTTGTGCTCAGGCCTACAGCCAGACCTCCAGCAGCACAAGAGGGCAAGATTAAATGATGCACTCCAGCCACAACCAAGCTCTAGGGCAAACCTTTTTACCTTTTCCACCAGCAAATGTACAAGTGGTTACAATACTGTAAGCAATGGTTCACTGTACTCTTTTGAGATGGATCCAGAGGCAATCATTTATGGTTACTAAAATGAGGGGGGGGGCAGGGAATCTAATTCACATCCCATCCAGCCTCTACCTCAGCAGCACTCATTTGAAAAGTGAGGTTTGTTAATAAATTAATCCCTTCTATTTTTCCTCCTTAACATATAATACCTCACACATCAGCCATTCCCCTGTCTGCACCTGAACTGCTTGATGGGCAAAATGTCCACTATATAAAGCCAACAAGTCACCCACTCAGGGTTCAGTTTCAGAAGAACTGGGTTTGTTTACCCCAATTTTGTCCCTTCCATGAAACTAAACCAATTCATATTCTTCCAGTACTCAGTGCTGCCTTTTCTTCCCCTTATGTATCTAGCCACCAGCTTAGACACGCTGATGCTCTGACATGGCAGACGATGACAAATTCTCAGTGCTCATTGTAAAAGCAACAACTTTTCACAGTTACCTGGAAACATCGTTTCAAATCAACCGAAGTACAGCTTTGTACAGCAGAGCCCCCAAGCACCAAAGGGACATCACCTCTGCTACATGCCTCCTTGATCACAACACAAGACAGCAACACGGAATCCAGGGCTCTTCTCTGATCACCAAGGAGCAGAACCTACCTGTGACCGAATGAGAAAAACAAGTAAACAGGACTAAAAGGGCAATTTGTTACACCTGTGCCAGCCAGAAAAATGCATATATAGTCCTTAGTGAATTGAGTGCATTTCCCCCATTTCCTTGTTCAGTTGAAACAAAGCATCCCAGAAGTGGGCTGTTACAAAACAGGGACAGGAAAGCTAAATCAGACAACACAACTTTCAAAGAGGTACTAACCTCAGTGGGGAGGAAAGAACACGAGAACTTTGCTAGCTTTTCCCATCCAGCATGGATGTACTTTATATTCTTCCCAACACAAAACTGATGCGCAAAGGAGAAAGCGCTCATAAAGCTACAAAAAGAAGAAATTCCAAAATGAGCCATCAGGAACACCAGGAGAGACCGCAGTAAGCAACACTTTGCGATGGTCCAGATACAAGAATAAACCACAGCTTTCCCAAGGGGTAAACAGAGAATTTAGTTTGATGTAACTGAGCATGCTTAGGTCCAGTTTTAAGAACTGAGCAGAACTTTAATCCAGAAAATGTGGTTCTTTAGTAACTGACCATAGCAATACAGAAACACCTGCCATCCCAGAAGTCCCTGCTACCTGGCCACCAGTCTGCTGCGGAGGCAAAGCAGCTGGTGAATCTAGAGAGGACACAGGCCTGCTGCTTCCAGCTGCGAAAGGATCCCGAGGAAGGCGAGGGCAGGCACGGAGCACATAACACAATCGCATGAGGAGTCCCAACCTTATATGGGAAGTATTAGAGGCATACGCCGAACTCTGTTTTTTCAGCAGGATGCCTGTCAGTTGCTGTCCCATTTGCTGTCCCATTTAGTCCCATGACTGAAGGGCAAGATAAACCAGTCACATCACCCCACCCTACCCAGAAACTCTGCACTGTCACAGAGCACTCACTGGCCATAACAACCCAAGTTCCAGGAAACAGTTATTCTATAGCAGTATTTTTCCCCATTCATGATGTTGGAAGGTATATACTTTGTCTATAATACTGTAAAACTTTTAAAAACCAAAAGCATCAGCAACAGTACATTCATATTCATTTTTTTAGCGTTATGTGAAGAACTGAGGCTACATCCTTTAAAGGCAATTCACTTCACTTGTACAAAGGCTACTTCTTTCAGACATCAGCACTCCAAGCTCTATTACCCATCTGCCTCCTTCCTTACCTACAGGATATGAAAGTTTAGACAAAGATATTTGACATCAAAATCAGTTGAGAAAAACATCCTAAAAAGTTTCCAAGTCTATTTGCTTTTCTTAGCATGCTAAGCTTTACAATATTTCTTGCAAGTCTCTGCTTCACATGTTTTGTTCAAGACCGAGTATCCTAATAAAATAGTGCCCAAAGCACACCAAAAATCTTTTAATAGAGTGAAAATTAGAGTACCAGATCTATTACACCACCCAGCCTTTCCTCTCCACTGGAGAAGCATTAGAGCCTTTGGACATCTCATTTCAACAAGAAGGTTATTTAGTTCTAGAGTTTGGAGTAAAGTATTTAATCGCTAAAGGATTTGCAAATTACACATGAATATGCATGTAGCACCTCTCACCATGACATAAATCCTATTGTATATTTATGAATGGATTGCTTTGCCTCCAGCTTCTACATGTATATAAACACAGGTTTTAATCTTCAACTCCTTCCTCTCTCACTTCTTTTTAAGGAGTTCCTTAAACAAATTTGCATTTTTGGAATCTATTATCTACAATGTATTTCTTGCCTTTTTTAAAAACTCTGTAAACCTTTCTCCCATCAGGCAAAACGCTTACTTTATGAAAGGCTTTAAAGACCCTGTAAGCACGGCCGTAAGAGCACTAAGCAACAGTGTTATACAGCTTGTGAGAAAGTAGAAGCAACAACCACTGGAAAAAGGAGTGCTCTGAGCATCAGAGCTGGAAACACAAACGCAAGAAATGACAGGTCAACAGCTTGCCTTCGACTGGAAAGACACTAGCTAAGGGGAAGTAAACCCTTCATAAGCATCTAGGAAGCGACATAAATAATAAAACTCTTATTGCAAAATCCTTAATTCATACTGACATAACTCCACTATTCCCTACCCCTTCCATCAGGTACCTAGGCTGGTCCAAAGCAGCTTGGATCAAAGCAGCATTTCAGCCTGTCTTCAACAACATTTGGTAAGAGGCACCCTACACCTTTCATCAGGTACCTAGGCTGGTCACAAAGCAGCTGGATCAAAGCAGCATTTCAGCCTGTCTTCAACAACATTTGGTAAGAGGCACTACTGTCATTCAGAGAGGTGTTGCCACACATCTGCCCAACTACTCCAGGGAAGTAATTCAAACAATAACGCCTTTAAAGGTCATTGTTAAAATGATTTAATTTCGGTTATTTCACTGCAAATCTATTCTGTAATAAATCTGATTGCAAAGAAACACCAACATGCAGCACTCTGTCAGAAGCAAGCGTCACAAGCAGATTCCCAAAAAGAACAATTACAGGTGTGAATTACCACTTGGACTGTTATAATTTTTGTTACTACACAGCAGAACCCTAAACACCGAGGAGTTAACTGCACCAGCTGCCTTCCTCTTTCAAGGAACTGGTGTCACTTGGCTCTGTTCAGAAAACAGGAGCAGCCGTTGAGTCCCAGTCCCCATCTTGCTACCTTGCAGTAGAGAGCACAAGGGCTCTGGCAGCAGCCACGGAGACATGATGGGACATGGCTTGACACAAGACTAAGTCCTCCCACCCCCAAATAGTCATTGCCTGTTCACACATCTAAACCAGCCTGTGAACTGCAGCACGTTCAGCTGCAGTCATGTCTCCCTCCAAGAATCGAGGGATCTCTTCCCAATGGGAAGGAAGAACCACCACAGCACCTGACTCAAAACCCATCGTGACCACACTAGAAAGGACCACCAGCCCATCTAAGCTACCAAAGGTGCAACACAACTTGTCAGAACTACCATCCAAAACTGCAGGAGCCTGTGTCTGGGAAGCAGATAGAAAATAAACCAGGAAGCACTATGGGGTATTAGCTAAAGACTACTGGACAAGTAGAGAATAAAGATGAGAAAATTTAACACAGAACATTTGCTTTAGGGATAAGAATGACATTTACAAAGGATGTGTGAAAACAAGCCTGAGTGGAGGACTCTGTGTGACCAGAATTTGCAAATTAGTCTTTGCAAACTGAGATTTTTATCCATGCAAACCTTTTGCAAATGACCAAGCCAGGTTCCTCGGCCACATACCCCTCCCTTTCCACCTACACATTCTTCTCATAAAAAAGAAATCTTAAAAAGGAAGTGAGGAGTAGTGCCCAAGGAGTATAAGAGATCAGGCAAGCAAACAACATGTGCTTTAAGAAAGTATTTACATTCAGGTTATGCTCCCCTTAGCATCAAGCAAAGACCACGATGGCAGATACCTTCTAAATTGAGTTACTAGTGAGCCCGTTGCATGAGAAACTAGCAATGCCACACAATAGTTTATGAATAATTAACAGATGACATATGACAATATATCTACCTTTATTCAGAATTCTAGACCATCTCAACTGAAAAGATATCACATTGCTATTTGACAGACTGGATTTAAGTTAAATCTGGAAGCTACTAAATTCAAATTTAAAAAGCAAAAAATAGGAAAGTTAGGAAGTCTAAGGTATCTTGCAAAACCGTGGTGCCACAGAAAGCCATGGGACATGGTAGCAGCCATGACATTTCACTGTCCTACATATATAAGTTAAAATAAGACAGAATAACACTCACTGAGGACTGTAAGGAGATCTCTTTACCAGACAAATCTGCCTATGTCTAGAATATTGGAAAACTTACTTTTTGAGAACTAGCTGTTAAACAGCCTAAAGCCTTCTATGTATGTGTCCACATAAGAACTAAATAGTCAGTATCCCATCAAGGCAACAGATTGTTTAACTTTGATGCTTAGATCTTGTGGTGTGAAATACTTACTAGTGACATAAGAAAAGACAAATTGCAAGCCTGGCTTACTGCCTCACTGGCTGACAAGCTACTTAGGTTAGCTGGATGTAGAGATAACTTCAAGGAATTTCAGAAAAATCTAAACAAGAGAGAGATCAGATGTTGAGAAATGTTGAATAAGGTACTGAACACAAGAGTTGAACCTTTTTATTCTCTGCAGGGTTAACACACACCACTAATCAAATACACCCAAGCATCACCACATACATACTCCAACAAAAAAGTCTGTTCAAAGTGTTGATTTGATTTCAAGTTTAACCATGCCAAAACTCTGCAATACAAAAATGTTATTCATGTTAAGGATTTTTATTTTTTTTTAAACACAATTCAATATGAAAAGCTCATCTGGAACACTATATACAGTACAGGTCATCCTAATTTAGATAACCCTTACCATTCTATCTTAAAAATACTTTCTTTTCATATCAAGTTCTCCCTTGAGAAAAGTTTCCATCCCTGCTATACAGGAATTCATTCAGAGCAACAGCAGTCAATGAAGCTGCATCGTTAGCATCACTCCACTAGTCGTAGGGAGCATCTGGAAAAATCCTAAGAAGGAAGGTCTCTGGCTAGCTGAGCCCCTCTCTTCCCATCAAAACAGCAGAAGTCATAAGCAGCAACCAGAAGACTGAACCAAAGTCACATCAGATGCTGAGTAACAGAAGTGGCACCATTATGAACAAAGGTCAGGTCTGAACAGCAAAAGCCTGTCTAAAGAGCACTGCAACAATCTAACAGCTGTTAAAAACTAGAGCAGCATCACTAATTGAGCACGGACCTTACCCTGTGTGCACTGTTGCAGTACAACTGCCACATCTCCTAGATCAGTGACATAAGATGCAGAAGCACAGCACACACATGCTGCCTCAGAAATCCTAATAAACCCCCAGTGAACCACGGGAGCCCTATGGAGCAGGCAGTAGACAGGCTGAAGATTTCCCCTCAGGGAAAGCAGCACAGGGGTGAGCAGAGGTTTCAGCTTTAGAGCACCATGAAACACCCAGGTGCACTGCTGCAATGCAGGCAACAAGAAGCCCACCCTCACCTGACTGCCCCGTCCCTGCCAGCCCAGGAGAACAGCTGCCCCATGCCCAGGGAGCCGCCTGCTACCCCACTCCCACCCACGAACGTCCTCCCTTGCATTTCAGCAGCTACAGCGCAGGCTGGTTCTACCGACTGAGTATGATAAACTCTACCTCCCAAAGGGCTTACTAAGAGCTTCTCTGTAGCCTGAATCAGGCTGGCTGACCCAGCACCACCCAAGACAGGCCACCAACCTGAGACACTTCACAGGAAACAGACTGGATAATTTGCAGAGCTGCATCACATGTGACAGTCAAATACTTTCTATTATCATCCCCACCCAAATTCCCTTTGAGATAATTTGGATAAGCAGCTCAAAAACATACTCAATCTTTCAAACAGTCCAACTATGCGAACTTCAAGTGTCCAGGATGAAGCTGTCAGTGAGATGACTCTTCCCATTCACTCAGGAGTTAGGTGCCACGGTCCAACAAGTTGCTGCTGCCAACCCGTGATGCCAACCTGCCTGGACGTCCCGCAGGATTCGTGCACTGGATGGCTTGGAGGCTGCATGGGCAAGGGAACAGCCTGCACAGCTGGGCCACCAGCATGTCTTCTAGCAGCTGCAGAGGCTCAGCTGCCATCTGAAATCAAAAGTTGTGCCTGGCACAAGCAAAATTAACTGCAAAGTTATCCACAGCACAGCTTTATAGAGCAGTTCGGGGGCTACCTATATTTTCCTGTGCTGCTATAAGGGTCCAGAAGATTATTTTGGCCGCTGCTGTTCCTCTGCAGGCCATCCTCCCTGTGGTAGGGTTATGACAGATGAAGTAGCAGAGAGCCCTCTCCTTAGCAGGGGACTGCCCTTGCTCTGAGTACAAGGCTATTAAGGCAGCTGTAAGTCACATATGAGAAATTTTCAAGTTGTTGCAGGGTGATTTAAGCAATAGTTTCACTGATATTTTGGTTCAAATAGTTATGTGACCACTTTACATCTCAACTCTGCATAGAGCAGATATGAATGACTGCCTCTTGCAAATCAATACTGTTTATTGCATGCTTTAAATCAATAAAGCTTTCCTCCACAGAGTAAATTCTTCTAAAACAGTGATTAGGCATTTGAGGAGAACTAAATAGTTTCACTGAACAATACCATTAGTCCTGAAACATCAGCTTGACATCCCAGCCAGAAAGCACTTTGTCAGAACTAATTAATCCCCACAGCACCTCTACAAGATTAAGAAAGCAATTCATCTGCTTTTTAAATGTGTTGGGTACTTATGTTGCAGAACATCGTGGCTGGTGTGGAAGCCATAAGTACCAGCATAAACAGAGAACAGCCCAAGCCAGCAGAACCCATCCAAAAGCATGAAAAACCAGAGAACACTGACAGCTGTAGGATTTGGCTTCTTTGCATCTTCCTGTTACACACCAAACCTCCTGTGCCTATCCAGAGAGTCTTCCAGATGTCACTTGACTGGATGAGTGGCAGTGAAAAGCAGTTATTATTCTATTGGGAGCAGTTCTGTCTGTTGTTTGTTCAGCCAGTTATCTATGCGTGTAGCTTAAAAGGGAGGGGGGAGCAGTAACCTTAGGCTCTGAACAAGAACTCTGGGTTTTATTTGAGCAGTTAAAGCTAAGTCTTCATTACCACAAGCAAAGCACGTAACCTTACTAAACAGGTCTCAAATGGCAACCAGCCAGCATAAAAAGTATTTCTCTCCAAGGAAGTGGTCAATCTACATAGCTCTCATATATGTGTATATAGTAGCACTAGTCTACATACCTCCACCTGACTTTGCTTAGCTGCTGACACCCCCCCTTTATTCATTTATTTTTTCAGCTAACACTTGCCCTGCTGGTGGGGCACTCAGGGCCACCAGGTTCAGGCAGCCAGCCCCAGCACAGGGACATCATCAGCAAGGCTTTCCCAAGCCAGCTGTATGATCTCTCCCCGCCTCTTTGAGAAAGACTTGAAGCTCTCCCATACTTGACAAAACCAAGTGTCAAGTCAAGCCCAGAACATTTCAATCCTGGCAGGCAGCGAGATCAGCAGTCTCTCCATAACACGTGCAGGAACGTGTTATGGGGCGGTGATGCTTCTCAGCATGCTGAGCAGAGTGCAAGGCTAGCCTTGGCAGTGTGCAGTCACCTTCAGGAGCACAGAATATGAATCAATCATTTACTAATAGATTCCTCCAGTAACTGAGATAAAAGCCCAGTCTGAAAAGGCGGTGTGGCAGATCAGTGACAGGACCACCCTCAGCCACCTAGCACACATCACTTCTTTATGTACAAGTTATCTCATTAAAATTTTTTGGACAAGTCTTCTAATAAATTCTCTGGCACAAGCTAGAGGAATTTAAATCAGATTCAGACATGGAAAACTTTGCTGCAAACTCATCTTCCTGTAACTGTGCTAGCTATGAAGACACCAGTACGAATTACACCTTTAGGAGATGCTCTACCCCACTGCTGGTTTCATCTAGGCTCCAGCAAGTGAAAATCTACTCTCCCTGTAAAACTCCGTCAGAAATCACAGGGCAAAGCTAAGCACCTCCGGCTCTGGGAACACCTCCTTGGTTGGGCTGGCAGAGAGCCTGACCAGGTCAAGTGCCTGGGGACAGTTTCACAAGTGCACCCTCAGCAGCACTCCCAGGTTGCCACCAGAGCCAGCCCCACTCCCACACCTCCTAGCCTCCCGCCCAGCCCCAGCTATGCCAGCACAAGTTTCTGCACAAGCATACACAACATGGATGAACTGTTTCTGTAAGATAAACCCAGACAGTAAATTAACATTTTTTCAGCCAGACCAGTTTTTGGACCTCGCTCCCTGCACTGATACAGAATTTTACTCTGGCAGCAGCTTAAGGAGCCCCATCAACACCACCACCGAGCACCCACGCCAGGTGACCAACACAGCAGCCACCTCTCACCTGCCATACCCACATCTTCTGGGATTTACTAGCCGATTTTCTGCCATTCCACTGGATGCAGATCAAGATAAGTACTTCGACATGAAAATACATGACCTACATAGAGATGAAGTTGTTGATCCCCTTGCAAATAAGTTTCCAGTCCATGGCAGTGTCACTAACTTTGCAAGCTGTCAGTCTTTGAGGCAAAATTAAAGGACTGATCTTGTGAGCAAGATGACCTTGCCAGAGCAGAAGATGAAGCTCAACCTACATATTTCTAAACAATGTGATTTACGGAGATTTCTTCAAAAGCAATTCTGATCTTTTAAGACTCAGAATTCCCCCAAGACGCATTAAAAAGCTGCTGAGCTGAACAAAGCTTCACATTTTTCATTTTTTTCATGTTCCATAGGGAAGATAAAATAATGCTTTTAGTAGTTCTAAAGTCACCGCCAATATCCTTTATCACTACACACGTGTGCATACCACACCTTTAGCAGTGATGCCCTTGTTAACAAGCATCATACCTGTTGTTTCCAGCTACCCTCCCTGGTTTGAAGTAAGTTTACACAAGTGAGGAAGCACACTGGCTCTGAAGGCAGTCCCTGCAGACTCCAAAGCGATCAATACATCCTACCACAGGGTTTGTCTGGAGAGTCTCAGGGAAAAAAACCCAAAACAATAAAGTTTGATTTTTCATAACTGAAGAGGTCTGATTTCAGCTCCAATCCACTTTTTCCAATTACAGGTGCAGCCTGTGTTAATTCATCTTGAAAGACTCTTGATATTAATAAATTAAAAAAAATGTCAAGTGTCACAATAATCTTACTTGCTGTCCTTGTCGCCCTATATATTAGCACTTATATAAACCGATTAATTTTCATTTACTGTGGAAAAAAATTGTAAGAACAGCACAAATCCTACACATTAAGACACCTGATCCCAGAGATGGCACTTAGATGACTATGAAGACTGCGTTTCTGTCACTTCTGTACTCATGGAAAATGGTTATCAACGGCTTCTATGGGCACACACTGAACTGCCTGTTCTTTATAAAATAATCAGCTATTTTGGGGAATGTAAACGTGAGAAAGCAGCAGATTCACATACATATGACAGGGTGTTTGACTAGCTATCAGTAAAGAAAGGCAACAGCAGGCATTAAACTAGCAGCCTTCAGCTGCGTGACCTATGCTGCTGCCAGTGATGAAAGAAAAACCTAGGGAAGAGAAACGCTCCATCTGAGAATTTTCCTCTTTTCTCCTTACGCTTAGTGATTTTCATCTACAGAAGAGCACAGCTCCTTTTATTCTCGCTGCTTTTCATTGCCCTTCCTTCTTCTAGCCTTTTTATTTTGGAGAATGCCCACATTTAAGTTAGCTATATTTAGCTTTATTTCAGTGATTATAGTTATGCTATAGGCAAATAATCCAAGGAGTGGACAGTTACATATGAAATTTTAGCATGATGCTCACATTTCTGAATCTTTAATACAGGAAGTTTGGAGACCAAGTGTGCAGAGCAGACTGGGGATGAAAAGCTTCAAGATCAGAATAATGCAGAGGAGACAAAATACTCTGCAGGATTTCACATCAAGCCTAGAAGGCAGACCTAGAGGGGCATGGCTAGATGACTGCGCTCTCTATATGACATGCCTAGCTTTTCTTCAGTAAGAACCTCAGGCTCAGCAAACCTGAATCTTCCTGAGTAAATAGGTGGCCCTAACTATTTTAAATGCACAAGGTCCTCTACATGTGACAATACATACATTGGCACATATTGGCCCTGAACCTCTGCAAATCTCTTCCCTAATTCTCTTTACCAAAGCTCTACTTCAGAGGTTCAGGCTGGAAAAACCTCCATATAGAGTGGGAAGGGATTTCAGGGAGCAACTGCAGAATCTGGGCTTTCATTTAATAAACGTCTCCAACTCTTTAAATCAATAAGAGCCTTCCAGAAATGAAGGGCCATCAACTGAGGCACTGCTGCCTCCCAAAACTGAAAACATCTGCTGCCGTTTAGTAGCTTCACCAAGCTTAAACTAGAAGTGCTCCTATTTCACTAGGTTTCACACTCAACAGAAATCCAGTGATTGGGGTAAAATGAGAAGTTCAGTCAGCTCCATCTAAAATAACCTAGAAAAAACTGCTTACACCACCATGCCAGTAGGAAGAGTACAAGAACACAAATACTGGAGAGCGGGACAGGTTATCAGGCATCTCCAAATCCTCAGTGCAATCAGAAAGCTTCTGAGTTGAAAGGCAAGGAGAAGTGGAAAAAAACCCTATCTTCTTCCAAGACAGTTTGAGGGAGAGTAGAGTTCCCCTAAACCCGGTGTAAAGAACCCAAGGACAGCACACCCACCGGAACCTGGATACCCACCTCTAACCCTCATGTCTGATGAAAGCAGAAATCTCATTCGGGGCACTCTGTCATAGCAATTCCTGATTCACACTGATGTTTAAGAACAGGCAGCAGCTGGTGCTAACATTTTGAGACACCATTCTTATTTTCTAGTTGGTCATCAGCTCAGCAGCTTACAGTGCAGACACACCCTCTGTGTTAGGAAAGCAACTGGGACAACTCTCTGGCATGTTTTACCAAATGGTATGTACTGGTGCATACCTGAAAGATCATGCTTGCTTTTAAAACTAAGAATGACAAATTTCTTCCCCTAGCTCAGTAAGGTTTGATCTCCCATTACACAGTATCCAAGTCCTGAATTATCTAATTTCAAACAAATCTACAAAAAAATCAGCTACGCGAGCTTCCTTTCACAGAAGGAAAAACACAGCAGGGTTTATTTTTCCCTCCACTGGGTCACTAGAACTGCCTTACAGCTTTTTAACCTGAAATTCTTGCTTACAAGGTACCTTCATTCTTTTCTGTCACACCATACCACAGGTACAGTAACAGTTAAGTCACAAAATTCTTCACATTATATAACCTTAGATGATTTCCCAAAATGCTAACATCCACAGGCTTCCCAGGACTGTCCTGAAGTCTAGTACACCCTTAAAAGGTATGACGTAAAAGTGCTCTGACATGCAGTTGCTTCAATCAAGATTTCAGGCATCTGAGCATCATTCAAGTCAGCTTTACAGGAGAGTGAGATGCTACCAGGTGCCAGTGACTTCCTACTGGCAAAGTCTAATGGCCCCTCTTACCAACAGTCCATCTGCAGGACTGGTGTCACGCGTTACACATGAGCTGGAAAACCACCAGCCCCACCTACATCACCAGCCCAGCTTTTGATTTCATAGAGTCCAAGGCCAGCTGAGGTCCCACCTTACACCCCCTGCCTGCTGCCAACACCCCCTGTGTGTCCTCAGCCAGGCCTGCTTCCCTAGCAGCCTATTAAACCAACCTCAGTTAGCACCACTACAAACCTGACACCAACTGTTGTCACAAAAACAACGGGCAAGCCCACGCCCTGAAGCTAGATGGTATCCCTGCTCATGTTTATTTCCACTAAATTAAGCTAGAATGCAAGATTTAGGGAAGGTTTAAAAACCTGTGCATCCTATCTTTAGCTACGAGTTTTTGTGACCTGAATAAACTGATCAGGTATTACAAAGGTACAGTCCCACTGAGAAGCAAGCAGGTTCAGAGTGAGCCCTAACACATACATCTTCCTCCACATCCCTCAAACTTGCAGTTTTACAGCCTTGTTTCCTAATATCTACTGCTTTTCGCCGGGTAAAAGCATGTGTAAGCACAGCACACAGAGAGCACTGTAGCAAATACACAAACCAACCTCTCAGCTGCAGCAATTTTAAAGATGACTTGTAAAAGGCTAGGCTTACAAATATTTAAACTTAAAATATACTGATAGAGTTCAATGATCAGCGCATAAACCCAAGTTTACTGCCACAGGGAGCAGTTATCTTATGACTTGAGCTGATGAGAAATTCCCCATCAGCTGGTTTTCACAGACAGCAGTAGTAAGTTGAAAGAGAAACTTCTTTCCTGTATGTCAGAGCAGGGTTTCAACTCATGCAAGCACATGGTCCCCCAGGTGATGAGTAAATGTTGTGTCACACAGTTGTTCTACTGTTGGACCAATAAACTCTTCAAAATCTTGAGGATTTTCAGGGGGAGTGTCTAATTCAGCTTGTTTTCTTGGTAGCCCTACTGGAGGATGACTCAGATGCAAAGCTTGTCAGGGCCATGTGTATTCAGGTGTATTTTATGTGCACAACAAAGATGTCATGTGATAGGGGTTATCAGTATGTGTTTGAATATTCTCCTTTAACAGTGGTGAGCAGGTAATGTTTCTGCGACAGCTCAGTACACACAAGTAAATAAGGCACCCATTTAGTCCTTTCTGTCATTTTTGAATCACTAACCAAGGACAGATGAGAATTTTTATAAGCCACTATTAGGCCTATTAGATTTCTCGCTTGCCTTCATTCTCTGTAACAAAATAGAGATGCCAAGAAAGCACTCCTAATTTAAGCTTGTATTGACTTACGAAGGTTAAAAAGCCCACCTTGAAAGAAGCGTTGTTAGCTCTTCCTGACCAAATTACCGAAACAGAAGTCCCAAAACAAGTTCCCAACCCCCAGCCAGGAGCAGGTTACATTTGTGTACAGTATACACAAGGATTATTCCTGGAATGCAGAACACTCCTTGAAATCTTGTAAAATTTGACAATCATTCACTTCCACGCTTAACAAAAAAACATTGAAGTAGAACTGAAGAGAAGGCAAAGTACTGACATCCCACCAACAATGGAAGCCCTGCCAAAGAACTGACTGCTGGGGCAAGGGGAAGAAAGGAAAACAAATTCAGAAATTACACTAGCTGCCCCATAACAAGGAAAACATTCACTGTCAGATGGGGGAAGCATGTAAAATTTATCAACAACAAACCACATATTCAGATTGCTGGAATTTCCAGCTCATCAAGATGAATTTTTGAGTTGCTGTGGCCAGGAACTTCAGCTAACAGTGCATTAAATGTGAAATTTAGACACCTCTGATTTCAGCAGCTAGCCAGTAGTTGAGCTTCCTGCATGCCTGAGCTACTGTATGCTGGCTTACCATAACTGCCTCAAGCATGGAACTAGAACGTGCTAGGACAGGGTGCTGCTTGGAAAATGACCTGTGTCTTGAACAGTACACTGTTTTCTATTTCTCTTACTCTTTAAAGCGAGCGATATAGAGAAAGAGCTCCTCAGAGCAAGTAGGAGCAAGAGGAGACTGTGCTGGGAAGCAGGAGGCAGACAGGGGTGATCAGAAACACACCCTGAAGTCAGTGACCTCCGTCATCGCCACGCTCACCAAGGCCACAGAGCTGCTCGCAGAGGTGGGCCACGATGCAGGATACGACCCACCGACACCTCTCTGACCCTGCTTCGCCAGTCCCTCCCTACTCCACGGAACCACCGCTGCTCTCGGGGGGTGACCCAGGTGGGCCCCCCACCCCTGCCACGCTTCAGACGGCGGTGCTGACGCCAGCTGCGTTACACTCACGTGCTACGGGCAGCGTGCAATGCAGATCTGCAAGATGTCTGGAGACAGGAGAGGAGGTGGGTAAGAAGATGAGAGGACAAAACAACAACAAAAAACTCACTGGCCTCCCTCCATCCCTCACCTCCCGAGCAGCCGACAGGCGCCCAGTGCCCTCCCAGGGCCGCGGGTAACGAAACGACCGGCCCGTCCTGCCCTCCCCTCCCGCGGAGCCAAACTGGAGCCAGGCTGCAGCCGAGGGACGGC
>NW_008824283.1:6531820-6542388 GCF_000699105.1 Pygoscelis adeliae | reverse complement strand
TGTTGCCGCTGCCGGGCCGTGCTTGGGGGCGGTGAGCGAAGAGCCGGCGGAGCTGCCCTCGTGGGTCTGCACGGGGGCGGCGTTGGTGGCTTTTCCATTTACCCGGCTTCAGGAGTGGAAGCTCTTTGCGGCCGGGTGTGTGGATGCAGCAAGACCATCACCAGAAGGCAGGATGCTAAAAACAGGGTAGCACAAGAGAGTCCCAGGCACAAGCCATAAGCCAGAGGGTGGGTGATGGTGTCCGCACTGCACGGCACGCCGCCCTTTCCTTTCGGCTCTTTGCCGGTACCTGAGCATGGCTCGGGTGTAGCTGCAGCGCAGTGTGGAAGGAGCTAAGAGGACATGCTCTCCCCCGTCTTCTGTCCCCAGATTTCAGTAATTTAGGCTTGAACAGACTGCCCATGACAAAGTGTCACAATAAAAGCTCGTGCAATGGCGTGTGATCGGGCCAGGAGCTAATGCGGGTGACCTGCACAGCGTGGCGATGAGGGGAGTTTTGCGTGAGGTAGTGTTTTCCCTGGGGAGCACCAGCCGACGCCGGTTTCCTACTGTCAAGGGTGGGGGAAAAGCAAGAAGTTTTGTAGAGCTCCAGCTATTGAAACAGCAGAATGGAGCAGGGATCCCTGCCAAGCACAGGGGTGGAAGAGGAAACTGGAGGATGGGAAGAGGGGAGCCCCGAAGGGCTGGAGGGGGAAAGCAAAAGCGAGAAAGACAATTAGAAATAACATCTCATTTTTGTGCCAGATTTTGAGGGTAAGGTAACTTCTTTCAGGCTTTCTGACAGCCTGCTGGGAGTCAGAACTGCTAATTCTCCGGAGGCCGAAGCAGAATGCAGTAGCAGTTGGCTGATGAAGTGGTTGAGCAGGGAAGAAAATGAAGACAAGTAAAACTGAAAGCGAGGCATTTGGAAAATAGCCTGATTTAACCCCATTTTATCTGAAGCCAAACTTGGAGGGGGCCACTAAAGGTGTTGCTTTTATGAACAGGACCATACACAAGGTTTTTGAATTTATAATAAAGTAAGAAAAGGGGAATAATCACTGTATCTGTCCACAACTCTAAACGAAGCTTGTGGTTTCTTTTGGAAGCGAAGACTCGGAGCACTGGGAGCAGCGCCGCTCCAGCGAGCAGACACCAGGACCGCCGGGAGTCCTGGGCTGATGCCAGCGGTGTGCAGTGGATTTCTGCAGGGCACTGGGCTAGTCACTGCGGCCGTCATTTTCTCTTTACTGCTTTTAATCTCGTGGATAATGGTGTTTCTCTCTTTGTAAAACACTCAGCAAGTACTTAAGACATTTAAAAGGGGGAACTGTAACAATAGGAAAAAAATCCGCAACAACTAATGTTTTTAAATATTACAAGAGAAGCAGCGAATAACAAAGTGATAACAAATTAATGTGTATTTTCGTGTTCCTGTATTTGTGGTCTTATGTTCAAGCACAGAGATACTTCCAAAAGGCACGTTTCATTTTAAAGTGTTTTTTCAAATTTTCAGAACGTGTGTCGATCGTATAGAGAAAGGCTATATGTAAAGAAGCGGACCAAATAATACCTTTTCTTTTCCAGATGTCATCAACTGTGTTTATGAAGAAATTAATTGTGTAATTTTTTTAAAGGTAATTGCTTTTGAAATAAATACCTCGGAAAATATTTGCAGGTAGTTCTGACTCAAGTCGAAAGATCTTATTTTTCCACTCCTCTTTATTTTTTAACTTGGAAAAAAAACCCTCTCATTGAACCATATGAATTTATGAATGTAATCAGGAATGTGCATGTGGTAACTTACTCCCTTTTACCAGTTACACTCACAACAAAAGAATTCAGCGTTATCAGCTTCTGTTTGAACTGTAAAGCAATAAACAAACAGGTGATTGTTTTCTCATGAGCAAAGAAAGGGAAGGTTTGGTTCGTAGGTAAGCTCTTACCTATGTGAAAAGGAAGAACAGAGCAGAGAACAAAGTCTGCAGAAACCTCATTTTTGTTGCCCTGGGGTCAATGTCTCCAGCATAACCTCATGTGCTGCACACCGCTGTCCCATCCAGCTTTGCAGAGTCCACAACGGGCTGGGTAACAAATTATTCAGTAACAAGAGCAGCCATTTTCTGTTGGTGATTTTTGTTTTGGAGAAGCTGGTTGCTTGCTGCTTGGGGTTGTTTTTTTTCCGAATACATTCAAAAGTCTGTATTATTGTACTCAATGCTTAAAGCTCTATTCTTCATTGACTGTGAACAACAAAACCATAAACGTCAAAAGCTGCTAGAGCACAATATTGGTCTCTTCGCCAATATCTTCAGGTGTCTGAACTGAAATAGGAGGAAAAATGGGTTTAAACTCAATTGCCAGGAAACAATTACCTTTACCTGAAATACCACATTTCGGTTAAAACCTCCAGCATTGTTCAACTTGAAGCAGTCATATCGTTTCTGTGGAGGGTTACCTTATCCTTCTTGAAAGCCTCTTCCTCACCCTGCCCACCCCCAAACTGTTTGTCAATTTTTTTTTCAGTTTCCAAATGGCTTTTTTTTTTTTTTTAAAGTCAAAAACCAGGTTTGAAAAGATGGAACACTTCATTTTGGAAGTAACCCAAAGCCTTCCCGCTTTCAGGAGCCATTTCCAGCCCGGCGGGAAGAGCAGAGGTGCCCACGAGGCAGGGGAGAGCGCACACAGCCTGCTGTAGTTTCCAGTCCCAACATGAAAGGAACTTTCTGTAAACATTGGCAAAGCCGCTTCATTGTTTTCTTTCAGACTACTTCTTAAAAGACCCATTGCTGGAGGCCTTACAAAGAAGAAAAAAAAAAAAAGCAGCTGACATCTGCAAAGCCGTCCTGTTGCTCTGGCAGGTATTGGCTGCGTCTTGCCCGGTGTCCCGCCAGTCCCTGCACCCTTTGTGCCAGACGAAGCGTCTGTCATTTTGTTCTGTGTGCACGCAGTGTTTGGTACAATGCCTCCTCACACACGGGGTCGTGTAGCCTAGGTGAGATGTGAGGAACGGTGAGAGTTTCAGGTTCGTCTACCAAGGTGACTGTTAAATAGGACCTGTGCAGCAGGCTGGGTTTCCCACTACCCCGGGAAGTCTGCTGGCTGGATCTCTGCTGTGTTTTGGCCTCTCACAAGAGGGTCGTAAGAGGTCCCCAACTAGTTTGTTTGTGAAACAAGATGCTACAGAATCATAGAATCGTTTAGGTTGGAAAAGACCTTTTAAGATCATCAAGTCCAACCATTAACCTAGCACTGCCAAGTCCACCACCACGTCCCTATTTAGCTATGCCCTAACTGGGCACTGTCTGGAACAAATCATTTCACCTGGGACTTGCTCTTTCGGAAACGTGCTGATCACTCTCCCACAAAGTGCATCCACGCAGTGGGATGCTACTCTGGTCAGGTTTGCTACATGGGCACGTCCTTAGTGATCCGACACAAGGCCGCTTAACTCTTTGACTTTGTTGTATGGAAAACAAAGCTCTGGGATATTTTGTCCCTTTAGGCCGTAGTTAAGGTCTTACTTTCTGACAATTTTATTTTTTCTCCTGTTTCCCACCTCACATTACTGAGGAGCAGAGCTGGGAGCACTGATTAAACCGCAGGGGATTTCAGTAGTCGCCCAAAGTGTATTGGGAGAGCATACAACCATCCTGCTGTATCAAAAACAAACCTACTTTTTATCTTTGATTATGTTTTCTGATTCATCGTTTCATACATTCTTAGGTGTCTATGCAGGAAATAAAACGCTGAGGCAGTTGTTAGCAAATATTCTTGAACATACCCAAGGTACTCGAGTGTAAAAAGGCTCTTGTATCTGACTCCCAAGCTCACCGTAGAAGGAGAAGCCTAAAATGTACAGAGGCACTGGTTGCACCAGGCATCAGGAAAACAGACTCAGAAAAGTTTGTGGCTCCCAAGTGAGGAGTTCGCAGTCCCGTTGGTGGCTGGCTTTGGTGGCAGCACCTTAACACAGGGTTAAAAAGCTCCTATCCCTCCAGCTTTTGTCTCTGTTCTCACCCTTACTGGCAGCTCCAGCCACCCTAGCACAGCTGTGCGTAGGAAATACTGCCGCTCCCCTGGACAAACCACCCGGTCCCTGATCTCTCCTTCAGGAGTTGCTTATTTTTTCTTTTATCCCATCATTCCGGGTTGCAGCATGACCCACCAGAGACCTGCACTTGCACAGTGAAGCAGCCAACAAACTGACTTAAACCACACAGGCTTCTTTAATGGGCCTGACAATGCTAGTCAAAGCTAGCAGCGAGTGGAAGAGAAAGAGCCATCAATAAAGAAATTTAAAAAACTAAATAAAATAAAAAGGGCAGCTGGAAAATAAGTGTGGGAAGGTTTAATATTTGCTCATCATAAGCCAATCAAACTAAATAAATGTTTATGACAAAGAGGAAAGTTTAATTCAGCCGCCTTTTATCAAAGCCTCAGGCAGCGGATTCTGGATTTCTAATGTTAAATTTTAAGCAACCTTTGTCATGCTGTTTATCACGAACAGCATTAGTAAACATAATGCAGTTCTTTATGCTACCCTAAGCATTGAAAAAAACTGAGCAGAATCTCCCACATTTATTTATTAAGTAGTAAATGTATTACCTGCTTTTGTAAGTGCATAGCATAAAATTTTGTATCTAAGGGGAAAGTCAAGAATATGTCACATGGCAGCTAAAACAAGGTTGAAAAGTAAAGGCAAGAGACCTAGAGGCGAGTCTGGAAGCTACAGCCTTGAGAAGACTCAGCCACTGCAAGCCCTGTGAAAATACAAGTGCATTTGCAGCACCAAGCCTATAGGACTCTGTCCAAATTGACCCCTCCCCAACCTTCAAGCCTTGACCGCCTCATGCGGCAGAGGACGCAGGAGTTCTCAGGCTTGCACTGACCAGATGTTCTTTGAGCTACAGCTGCATCACTGCACGCTTGAACAACAAACTGCCAGGTCTGAAATAATTTTTTTCCAATCCTTTGCTCTGGGTATTTTTTTTTTTGGTTACTCTGTTTAGAAGTAGCTTGCCGTAATCGGGAGCTGTGGGTGAGTGTGTGGCGGGGCCATTAGACAGGGCTGTTTATGAAACAGGGCGAGATACTGTGGTCTGTAGGACAGTCCCCAGCTGCTGCTGAATCAGGGTTCTCCCAAGCCACAGGTCAATATTTACACCAGCACAAATGTTCAGGCCATCCCCTGCCACAGGCAAGGCTGGCTCTAACACGGCAGCATCGTTAACCCCCACAGGCAGGAAAACCCTCTATCAGCTGAGCTCTGCCTCGGAAGAACGGGATACACCGCGGGACACCTGTGATAGGGACAGTCCTCCCGATTCCTGGGGCTGTTGGGGCTGCCACGAGCACGTCACTCAGCCATAGGTTTACTCTGTGTCGCCTTCATGATCCTTGGCACTTTGTACACCTGCATCAAAGATCTTTATCTTTCAGCAAACAAGCCTGCAGTGAGGGAATAAATTCCTAACTATGACCTTTGGGTGCTCTGAGATTTTTTTTTCACCTACAAACAAAACAGGATTCCCCCCCCGCCCCAAACAACCCTTATCTCTGTTGTTTTATTAGACCCTTGTGTGCCCACTGGAAGCACTGCACTGCAATCTTCCCTTGACAGTGCTGGAAGATTGGGCCTCTGTCTTCCCCGAGGGTGTGGACATCCCTTGCAATGTACACTAGGAGCCGAATGTGTGTTTTCTACCGTGCAATAATTGGGAGCTGCTTAACCTAAATGGGAGACCACCCCAGCGAAGCTGGAGCTGCTCTTGTAGCAGTGAGAGTCTCTGATCCCAGCGTGAGCCCCTGTGCCAAACCCCAGGCACTCGGCTGTCCCCTGTGGGACATCAGCAGCTCTTGGCAGCTGCCACCCAGCTGCCCACCCAGCTGCTCGGCATGGGGCTTGGCCGAGCTTGGTGGGAGCCAAGGCCACGGCACCAGCGCTGAGCTCCTCAGTAAAGGCAGAGGAGGTCCGCCCTCGGCAGCCAGCCCTGGTGCTGAGGGTGGGAGTTAGGAAAGGGGCCAAATGCGCAGTTGCTCTCTGTTATAAAAAAAAAAAAGTTTAAAAATTTCCATCAACCTGTCATGGAGAACACACACGACAGAAAAATCAGTTGGTTTGGTATCAGTTGCTATCTTTACTGGCCCATTATTTGTTCAGAAGTTAGGGAGGCCTCCTCCCATAAGCAGGTTTCTCTTGGTCATTTGTCAGCTTACCAGCCACAGAGCTGCCCCAGCACTCCACTCTGCTGCCTGAAAACATGAATTTTCACATTACTGCCAGCGTGGCTTGTGACTCCCAAACCCAGAGTCACCTACAACCCCGTGCAGGTGTCCCATGGCAGCAGAGCGGGGTGGTGGGACGTGCACAGGATGCGGCACGGCCGGAGCTCATCCTTATCAAGTGTGACAGGAGCCTTTCGCTGCGCACGAGGAGGGAATAGCCTGCACGTGCGCACGCTTGTAAAAGGAAATGTGTCCATGTGCACTGACACCGGTAGTCGGTCTTGAGCTGTAAAAACACCGCAGTGCCATCGCCATGCCACGTCAAAAGAAGCTGGCCAAGCACCACCGCAGACCAGAGCTGCACAGGCGCCACTGGGATGGCAACATGTGGCTGACCCAGGGCAAGGGGAGCAAAATATATTTAGTTTTGCCAACATGCATTATGTTTCTAACCTGATGGATGTGACTTTTCTGTTGGGGCTCATTTTACACTACGATAGCAACAACAGGGCACTGCAGGTGGGATTTCTGTTGTCTACCATGAGGTGCTGTGAAATCTCTGCCTCCCGTTCGCGTTAACGAACAGTTTCAGCTGTTGAGTTGGGGGCAGCAGCTGGTAGCAATGAATGGTGAAGGGACAGGTGCCATCGCCTCTCACAGTGGGAAGCGGCCGAGTGAGGGACACCAAGGCTGCTCTCGTGAGCCAGCTGCTGCTCAGCAAGGTGGCAGTGGGACGGGAGCCAGGCACCTCGGCAGTCTGTCCTGCCGCCTTGGCAGTCTGTCCGGTGGCACGTCTGCAGCTGCCAAGTGCAGGAGCAGCGCAGGACGTGCCTGCCTCGGGGTGCCTGTTGCTTTCCGTGGCACGGCAGGTCCCAAAGGGGACAAGACCACTTGTACCAGTGAAGGGCAAAGTAGCACGAAGGCAGAAGCAAGTTCCCCAAGGCTTTCCCTTCCCACCTATGTGCATCTCACTTGCTCAGAAGCACGCTGTTTTGGTCAGATGTGAGCTTGAATCGGACACCCAGAGGCTGGTGAGGTGGTGCTGATACCTGCAGCGCAGGAGGGATTTATTCCCTGTGCTACGTGGGGCAGGGGGCGAGAGGCTGAACGGCCATGTGGCAGCACAGCAGCGATGGTGTTGCTGGATGAGCGCATGTCCACAGCCCTGCGGAGTCAGAGAATCGCTCCTGTCCAGCACGCAGCAGCCTCACAGCTGCAGCAGCGAAGGAAAAAAACCAAAACCCCAACAAACCCCACCTAGTAACTTTACTACATAAATCAGAGACACTAAAGACAAAACTTTCCATTTAAAGCAGCTTAGTTTCACTTAGAAAATACTTAATAAGTGGCTAGGACTCTAAGGACCACTTATTCCACGCTTCAGTAATCCAAACACTGCTTTATAGCTGCTGCTCACCCCCATCCGACCGGTAACGCAGCACTGAGCTTTGCCAGCGGTGTGGCTATCGATCCACCTTTCCTCTCAAGGGCCCCCGTAGCACTGGACAGGAGACTTCTTGTGAAGCCAGGCGAGGCCTGTGACCACAGGGACAGCAGCATTTATTTCCTACCAGTGGTAAGAGGATGGCTGCCTGTACCTGTCACGCTTCAGACCGGGTACTGGCAGCTGAACCAAGGTGGATGCAACCGCTGAAAAATCTGTGCGGCTGCTCCTGTCGGGGGCTGCTGGGGGCTGCGGGGAGCAGCGGGCAGGAGGGGAGGTGGAGGCGGACGGTGCGGCCGGTGGAAGCACAAACTACAAACCTGACAAACTAGACCCACTTACTCAGGCAAACAGGCATAAATTGTACATTACGGCAAGTTTTGCAGTTACGTGACCTGATGTCAAATATGACCGAGAACAATATTTTTCCTTTACCTGTGTCAAACCTTACGGAGAGTAACGGGGCTGTAGAAAACACAGCGGTGCAGCGGCCCCGCGTCCCGCTGACCAGGCAGTGCTCCCCGTGCGGAGGTGGGAGGGAGCGGCCGCGCTGCCCGGCGGTGCTCGCCGGTGCCCAGCGGTGCCTGGTGGTGCCCCGCGGCTCTGGTCTGCGCCCAGCCCAGAGGAGCCAAGGGCGGCACGGCCGCAGCTGGGCCGAGCACACGCAGGTGCCGAGCTGGGGCTCCTGGCCACCCCCCACAGCTGAAGCTGCTTTGCGTGATTTGCTGTGAGGCTCCGCGCAGGGCGACGCGGCAGCGCGGACGCCTTGTATTTCTGTAAAGATCAGCACGGCAGCGCGAGCTCTCCGCCCAGCTGCGGTGGGGGACTTGGTGACACAGAAAAGGCTGAGATACTCAATGCCTTCGTGGCCTCTGGTCTTTCCTGGTGTGATCTGCCTTCAGCTTGTGCAGGGACAAAGTCTGGAGCAAGGAAGACTTACCCTTGGTGGAGCGGGATCAGGTAAGGGAGCAACAAATGGGACATGGACAAGTCCCCGGGACTTGCTGGGATGCATCCAGGAGAGCTGAGGGAGCTGGCCGATGGCGCTGCCAGGCCATTCCCTGCTATCTTTGAAGGGTCCTGGCAACTGGGGGAGGTTCTGGTCAGAGTGGCTGGTAAACCAGAGGGTCTTCTGCCATCCAGGAGGAAAGGCTGGAGAAAGGGGCTGATGGGAACCTCATGAAGTTCAGCAAAGGGAAGTGCCGAGTCCTGCACCTGGGGAGGAACAACCCCAAGCACCAGTACAAGCTGGGGGCCACCCAGCTGGAAAGCAGCTTTCCAGAAAAGGACCTGGGGGACAGTAAGTTGACCATGAGCCAGCAATGTGCCTTTGTGGCAAAGCAGGCCAACAGCATCTTGGGTTGTATTAGGCAGAGCATCACCAGCAGGTTGAGGAGGTGATCCTTCCCCTCCTCTCAGCACTAGTGAGACATGTCTGGAGTGCTGGGTCTGGTGCTGGGTGACCCTGTACAAGACAGACATGGCCATACTGAAGAGAGTCCAACAAAAGGCCATGAAGATGATGAAGGGACTGGAGCATCTGATGTAGGGGGAGAGGCTGAGGGAGCTGGGACTGTTCAGCCTGGAGAGGAGGTGGCTCAGGGCGATCTGATCAGTGTGTATGAACATCTGAAGGGAGGAGCAACGACAAGGGAGCCAGGGTCATCTCAGTGGTGCCCAGTGACAGGACAAGGGGCAACAGGCAGAAATACAGAAAATTCTGGTTAAACATAAGAAATACTAATTTTACTATGAGGGTGACTGAGCACTGGAACAGGTTGCCCAGAGAGGTTGTGGTCTCCATCCTTGAGGATTCAAAACCCAGCTGGACATGGTTCTGAGCCCCTGCTCTTAACAGCACGTTAGCCTCACCCATCCTGTTGACTCTGTGAAACCTAAAGAAAGGAGCTCCAAGACCTCCATCAGCCTCCACCCGCACCACCCCCTTCTTTTTAATAAGGGCCCTGTGCTGTGTCAGGTGTGAAAACCCGCCTCTCAGACATTTTGTCACGGGCTCTTTAATGGCCTACCTTCCCCACCTAGGCAGAGACCAAGGCATTAAGATGGGGATGTCTTCAAAAAGATCACTACAGCCCACAGAGGCAAACAGGAATCTGATTTTTATCTCTATGAAGAACTTTTGACAGATGAAAAAGTCTGATTTATCAAGAAGAGCCTATTGAGTTATTTACTATTGCTGACCACTAGAAATGAGATAGTTGGATTACTGATTTATAGCACTGAGTAATGTTTCTTAATATTTTATTTTCATTTACATGATTGCTTCAGTTAATGAAGTTTGGGGAGGGAGAGGTATTTGAAACAGTCACAAGGCCTGGGCTTTAGCAGAATAGGCAGTAGTACAGCCAACACAATTCTGCTGGCAGATTTTCTTTTTATATGCAACCACAAAATTAGACTAAAGCCTGCCAGAAGCTGCCATCTAAAGATGTAAAACTTCTGTAAATATAATTTCTCCAATAGCAATGCTGCTGAGCTGCTGTAACACAGCATGGACAGCGTTACAGTATACTGCCTGCCGCTTTCTGTACCCATGATGGCTTAACTGCCACTTCTATTGTAAATCCTATTTGTTAAGGATTTATAAATTGGCTGCATTCACTTGCTTCTCTCTGAAAGTTGGCACATGGCTCTCTCCCATGGTGTTTTTACCACATTTTACTTTATTACTTGCTTTTTTTTCTCCTTGGCTCAGAAGCACCGCAGAAGTAGCCTGACTCTAACCCCAGAACTATTAAATCCTTGGTAGAGGCTAAGACGCTACACAAGTATTTTAATGAACAAGGAAATAAGGGAAAGCCTAACCTGTTACGTTAGATACATATTTTGAAGAGCTACTGCAGAACTTCTGGAAAGAGGAACACCCCACTCCTGCTGCAGGAGGTGCGGGGAAGTC
>NW_008824283.1:6528732-6531801 GCF_000699105.1 Pygoscelis adeliae | reverse complement strand
CTGAACTGCAGGTGAAATGAAGCACATGGGTGGGTGCAAGGCATCTGCTGGGGCACTGGCTCTTGCCTTGATGCAAACCTCACGTTCCCCAGGTTAAGCAGTGGCTCTTGGGGCCAGTGGGTGCAGAGGTTGACTGGCCTGCAGCGCGCAGGGTGCTCACAGGCAGCCACCCAAACACTGTGTGGGAGAGGCTGGCAGGGTTGAGTCCCTGCCTTCTCTGCCAAGCTGTTTCCTTGCCTTGGTCATCTGGCTGAATGCCTGACGGGTACCTGAGCACATCACACCGGTGCTTCCACCTCTCATTTTTATTTATTTTTGGTGGTGACTGTGGGGAGGCTGAGCTGACATAGTGAGCTCTTGGTTAGCTGAGATTAAAATTACCAACTTAGCCCATTAGTGTGATGGGTTCAGCTGCGAGGGTGCTGCAAAGCGTGTTGTGATGACTGTTGTGTGACCCAGTCTCGGCTGCTTGTTAAATCATAGAACCATAGAATCATAGACTCATTAAGGTTGGAAGAGACCTCTAAGATCATCGAGTCCAACCGTCAACCCAACACCACCATGCCCACTAAACCATGTCCCTAAGCGCCTCATCTACACGTCTTTTAAATACTTCCAGGGATGGTGACTCACCCCCTTCCCTGGGCAGCCTGTTCCAATGTTTAACTACTCTTTCAGTAAAGACATTTTTCCTCACATCCAATCTAAACCTCCCCTGGCGCAACTTGAGGCCATTTCCTCTCGTCCTATCGCTTGTTACTTGGGAGAAGAGACCGACCCCCACCTCGCTACAACCTCCTTTCAGGTAGCTGTAGAGAGCGATGAGGTCTCACCTCAGCCTCCTTTTCTCCAGGCTAAACAACCCCAGCTCCCTCAGCCGCTCCTCATCAGACTTGTTCTCCAGACCCCTCACCAGCCTCGTTGCCCTTCTCTGGACACGCTCCAACATCTCAACGTCTTTCTTGTAGTGAGGGGCCCAAAACTGAACACAGTATTCGAGGTGCGGCCTCACCAGTGCTGAGTACAGGGGCACAATCACTTCCCTACTCCTGCTGGCCACACTATTTCTGACACAGGCCAGGATGCCATTGGCCTTCCTGGCCACCTGGGCACACTGCCGGCTCATGTTCAACCGGCTGTCGACCAGCACCCCCAGGTCCTTTTCCGCCAGGCAGCTTTCCAGCCACTCTTCCCCAAGCCTGTAGCGCTGCATGGGGCTGTTGTGGCCAAAGTGCAGGACCCGGCACTTGGCCTTGTTGAATCTCATACAGTTGGCCTCGGCCCATCGATCCAGCCTGTCCAGGTGGTGCCAAATACCACTTGCTCTTCCTAGTAGCTCAGGTAATCACCTGTCAGGTGTTGCTGTAGACACACACAGTTCGTGACCGTGACTCTAGATCTGCCCAGCACTGCTGCGTTGGGTTAGGCAGAAGCAGAAAAGGCTTTATCAACACAGGGGAGTTTGTGCTTTGATACTGGCAATAGTATTTGCCTTTCTAGAACTCTTGGTCATGTTCAAGCATTGCATAAAACTATGTTTATTAGGGAGCCGACAGACATACATGGCAAGGCAGAGAGAATTGTTTAGACATTATGGACCTAAAGAAGCAGTTACAGCATACTGGTGTAACTGCATACACATAGTGTATGCATACTGGTACCTACCAACACCAGGAGCCTCCTGTGACAGCCTCTGCCCAATGGAGCCACCTGCTAGAGCTAGCACTCCGCTATTCTGTGGGCTGAAAGTGACTGTAAGGCTGTAAGTTCTCTCTGCTAATTCGGAGATCGGGTGAGTAAATATCTTCTGCAGTTGCCTCAGCAACTGTACTGCGGCGGAGGATGACCCTGTCTTAAACTCTTCTGTGAGCATGCAGCCCTCAACACTGGGTGCCGCTGAGGTGGAGAAGTGAGTTTGATTCCAGAGGATTGGCAGATTTCAAATGCAATGAGTAAGGTTTAAACTAAGTAATCCTTGTAAATAAGAAACCTTTATGCTGCAGGCTGTACCGGAAGAGGTTGGGAAGGAACTTCCCTTGTTGGCAGAAAAGCTCAGAGGCAGCGGGGTCCCAATACCTCTTTGTTACCTGGCTTAGCTAAAGCCAGGGAGCCTGTTACGCTCTACATCTGGGTAGTAAAGCGTCATTCCCCATTCCCATGTTCAAAATTGCCCAGGGACATCTACTCTTAGTTCCTCTTTGGAGAAAAAATTATAGCTATAGAAGGTCTTGTCTTCTGGATAAAATCTGTATTTCCTGAGATGAAGGGCCTTGTGCTTAACATTTGGCTGGTGTAGGACTTGTAAGGCCATCCTACCTTAGTTTGTAAGGTAAGATCTCACCTTTGAACAGATGCACAGTTAATATAAAGGCCACCTGAGTATATGACTGACCTTAACATGTGGTTCTCGTGCAAGATCACCAGATGAACACAGGACAGTACGATAGGGTGACAGAAACTTTACCTTTTGAGTTTCCTAGGGCTGTAGCCTCAAAGCTGAATGTTGAACATATTCCCATGTTTGATGATCACTGAGTGCTTTAGAAGTGTTTGCAAGACTGTCAGCAAAACGGTCAACCTGACAGAACTTATAGCACAAAGCAGTTAAGTTAAGGCACTCAGTTCTGATGTGGTTTTCTTGGATTCCCGGGGAAGGCTGATGCTTGTTTGCACAGGAAACTCTTGACCAACAAACATGAGAGAACCTTGGGAGGAGGTGCTACGGTCATGTCCAGTGCAGATGAGGGATATCTAGCTCTTCTGCTCTTACAGCAATGATGAGCCTGGGCTACATGAAGATCAGGGGCTTACAGGGTAGTATTACAGAGGCAGAATGCTGTTAGCACATTCATTTCTGGCAGGAAACTTCCGAGAGGCTACATTACCCCAGGGACGGGAGGTGAAAACTAACAACACCAGAGCCTGGCTCCCATGCAGGTTTCAGACTGGCTCTGCGCATTCTCAGAGCCCAGAGAGAGAGAGAGAGAGAGAGAGAGAGAGAGAGAGTGTGTGTGTGTGTGTGTGTGTGTGTGTGTCACAGCCCTTGCACTCCAAGTAGCACAACCCCCC
>NW_008824283.1:6513929-6528700 GCF_000699105.1 Pygoscelis adeliae | reverse complement strand
CAAGCAGCCCCCCCCCCCCCCCCCCCAAGGGTCTAAATGCTTCCTTCCCCACATTTGTTCCCGTGAGAGTATTGTGGATGCATTGGTCTGGCCCAGCTTTAGGAGGAACTTCTGTTGGAGCCTTTATTTGGGACACTCCGAGGCCACTAAGGAAGGCTAACACGGCACTGCTGGGCACTGGCAAGGCAGTGCAAGGAGGCAAAGGCCGGTACCTCTGAGCGTCTCATGGGCAGAACCGCCATCATGCGGCCAAAATGCCGTGGAGTGCAACCTTGAGAGGCAAAACAGCAGTGGTGGTGAGGAGCAGGGTGTGCTGAGACACATGCCTACACTGACAGCCAAGTCCCAGGTTTTGGGCTAAGTCAGGAAGCAAAACATTTTTTTCAAGCTGAAAGGCAAGGTTATAAATACCAGATTCCTTCAGTTACAGCAATCCAATAGGAAAAAAGGAAACGTACTCTAATGCTGATTCTCCATCTGGTTTTAGCTTCAAACAGAAGCCTGTTCTTGGATTTGTGGTGACTCTGCAGACACCTCAGCTTACGCTCGAGTGAGTTAGAAGGGCAAACCTACGTTCGTAGCTCTTGGGCTGGCCTGGGCTCATGCACTGCGTCTTCCCAGAGCGAGGAGCGCTTCTCAGGCCAGGTCCTTACGTGGCTGCCCGCAGCCTGTCCTGGTCGCAGCGCTGTTGGGCACACAGCCGCAATGTCACTGTTAAAGCCACCACTTAGCTACTTTCCCATAAGAAGGATCCCGGTTCATGTCTCCTTGGCGTTGCTTTAGGTTAATCACCTATTCCATACGGAAAAGTGTAGCAAGGAGGAGAGAGGAAAAGCAAGAGCTTTGAGAGGAACAGGAGATACCAATTTGAGGGGAGTGAGGAAAGAGAGGGTTGTAAGAAAGGAAAAGGGAGAGAAAAGATACCTCAAGAAACAGGGGAAACTCAGATGGGACCACCGGAGTGGAGGCAATAAGTGGTTGGCCATGGCCACATCAGTCCAATTATCTCCCCCATTCCTTAAGTGAAAAGCTCTTTAGTATGGCCTCTAAAAGTCAGCTATTTTTCCAGACACGAGAGCATCTAGTTCTTTGTCATAATTATAAAATAAGGTAATTCTTCCAATCTCTTTGATGCACCACACAAGGGTTTTCTAAGTAACTGGACATACTACAGTTTACTTGCCAAAAGGACAGGCTGGGAGAGTTTGCCCACGTAGATACACTGTTGAAAGCGGCAGGGCGTCTGTATAGAAACACAAAGAAAGTGCAGCGGCAGAGCCGAGAGGTTGGGAATGACCTCGGTCGGGTCCAGCACAATCGTTAGTTGGATCTAAGAGCTCGTGTATTGCTGGGGCTTTCCATGCGACCTGTGCTGACTTGCACGCAGGCTTTGGAAACCATAGGTAGCCCCTGATAAATGGTGTCTGGTGAGCGTTTAGCTAGCATGACTGGACCACTTGCAAAAGCTGTGTTTAAGAACATCCTGATGATGTATATGTTACTTGGAAAGGAGCTGGGTAGGGAGTGCATCCCCTGCAGATCTCCTCCCATAGCAGTTAATATTAAAAAGGGTACTTCACTTTTAGTTTAACTAAGTTTCCTTTTGAAGTAGCAGAATCTCTCTGAAGAGTTTCATCTTTAGGAGAATGGTAACAGAACAGAGGGCATCGGGGACCATGCAACAGGTTCTCATTTCAACCCTCTCAACTGCAAGAAAAATTCCATTCCAAAAAATGGCCTAAGAAGCTTACCCGTACAGAGCAAGGGTAATCCAGAAAAACTGTGGTAATGAAAAGTGTCTCCACCTTGTGATTTCATGTTTTATGCCTCCATTAAAAAAAAGTAACAATGCTTCTTTAAGAGGTTTCACTTGTAAAGAACAGTCTGATAACGTAACAGCACTTCAAGTCCATCAGCACAAAAACACATCTGCAGAGATGGACATACAGGACTTCATCTGAAAATGTACCCAGACTCATCCTTCAGAGGATGAGTAACGGGGCTTGGGGTTCCAGTGCGT
Organism: Pygoscelis adeliae; assembly: GCF_000699105.1. Taxonomy (NCBI): domain Eukaryota; kingdom Metazoa; phylum Chordata; class Aves; order Sphenisciformes; family Spheniscidae; genus Pygoscelis; species Pygoscelis adeliae. Next base: position 6,526,680 of record NW_008824283.1, on the reverse strand, counting down.
GCGCTGTGTAAGGCTGACACATAGGTGTAACGCTCCGGTCAGAACGGGATGGCTCTTGTTTGCACAGCAAAAATTAGCTGCGCTTTCTGAGTGCTATTGGTGTTATACAACACAGCCACCGAACTGGTCTGCTTTAAAAATGCCCTGGAGTGAATTAATGCCCATAATCAACTCGAGCATCTCTGTCGATACCATGAATCATTAAAAACTTCATTTGCAACCCCAAAAGCAAAACTGTTCTCAAAATTAAGTAGAGCTCCCTAGCTACATACTTAAATGACATAAAAGCAGCAGGGCTCTGGTTGATGGATGGTTCCCTTTTAACATCATCAGGAGTGACTGTTTGCTTAGGAGAGGGTCTTTGATCTTACCTCCAGTTTTTAAATGTGGTAGAAATAAGCAATCTCCCAAAGGCAGCAGATTTCATGGAGACTTCCTGGCTCACAGCACGGCCTCCCACGTTCCGTTTAATATTATGTTACTGCATTTTCAAACTGTTTGGATGTTGCTTTAGTGCAATTAAGCTAATTCCAGGATTGAAACATGGCAGTTTGAGGGTTGCTAGTCATGAGGTGCAGAGAGGGAATTTCTAAAGCATTTACCAATTTTCTGCTGTGTCCTGAACAGTTTTGGGTGGTGTGTATGTAGGACTTTGCTTACCCAGAAATCAAAGGACCAGCCCTCTGTAGACTCCACGGTACAACAGCAGCAAGTCATTTTGACGTTTAAGGTGCTGTGTGCATTAGGTGACAGCGAGACACTAATATTTTTTCATTTTTAAAAGATTTCACAATGGAAGACAAGTAATTCACAGGAGTTTTAGAGACTTTATTTATGTATAAACAATTTAAACACTTTGCCATAAATTATCTTTGCCTGTCTCTAGTCTTTGCTTAGCAGCAAATTAAAATTAATATAAAAACTCAATGAACAATTCATACATGTATATTACAAAAAAGTTCTTGTACCAAAGTTCTTATTAGACTTTTTTTTTTTTTTTTTTTTTTTTTTTTGTGGTGACTGTAATGTGATTGTCTCAGTTTCTCGACCAAACAAACACACTAATAATTTTTAAATCTGAAACAGTGATTGTGCCTTCTGGCTGATGTATGTACAGGGTGATCTGACGTGGTGCCCATTTGCAATAGTGTAACACAATGCCCACAGCTCTACTGGAACTGATACCAACAAACTACTGAATCTAAACAGACTACACCCTGTAACTGTGTTATACTGTCCACAATGGAAATCTTCAAAGACAAACAGAGTATGAAATTTATTTGTAGTGATTTATAGCCACCATTTTGAATGTAACTTTACACTCTGCCCTCTTTGAATAAGTTAAGCTTCAGGCCAGACAAGTGGAGGGTCAGAGTGCAAGTGTGGTTTCGTTACTTTTAAATATATTTTTCTTTACTATTTCCAGTGCGCTCTCACTTGCATTCTCATTGTCCTCCAGTTGCTACACACAAATCACCCCAAATTCATGTTTTAAATGCACCTGTATTTTGCTTTAAATGAAAACCTCTTGGATATTTATCAAACAAGCAGTCTGAATCATCTGTGTTTCATCAGCTGGTTAGTGAAAGTGGCCCACTTGGATTTCTTAGTTTGCTCACGTGTGAATGGAGTGAGGTAATACAATACGAGGCCTTCTTTTTGTTTTTCTTTAGACCCAGAACAAGTGGGTAATATTTCAGGGGTACTTTTTAATTTGTATGGTTAGAGTTTTCAGTCTGGCTTTAGTCCACTTCAGGATGTGGTTTTTAATCACTTGAACAGTAGCATTTAACTCAAAAAATATGAGCTTTTTTGCCACTTACTATCCCAAAGTAGCTCAGCCTAGTGCCCCCATTTAGGTCTTCATCTCCTTAGGAGAGGAGATAACAGTTATGACTACTGATTCATCCAGCAAAGGATGACAGCAGGTTAATTTGTTACCTCTTTCCCATTTCATTCTGTCTTAAAAACTGGATGTTGCTGCTACTGTCTGCTAGCTCTGGGTACTGCTCCACGGGCAGGACATAATATCCCTCGTAACCTTGAACCCTTCCCGTGTTCAGAAGCTGCTGCTTCTCTCCGTCTGTCCATACGCGGCTGCCCTCTCGGCCATCCCGTGCCTTCTGCTGTTCTTTGGCCCAGGCTGATCCCAGCGCTCGCTGCCGAGCCTGGTCTAACACTCTCGCCTTTTCCTCGTCCAGCGTGTCGGGGGTCAGTCCGTAGCGGATGTTGATCAGCAGGGTGGAATACTGAAACTCAATATTCGTAAACCTTCGAGTCCTCCCGTTGACGAGGAGAGCGGGCTGGGAGACGGTGACGTTGACTCCGCTCTCCAGGACCTTCCGCCCGCTGGTCATTGCGAGGGTGACCAGGTCACTGTCAGCCGAGCCTATCTTGACAAAGTAATGGGTATCCTTCCCCTCGATGCTGTAGTGCATTTTTTCCAGGTAGTGAGCACTGTTAAGGACAGAGGCAATCTTTCTGCTATCATCTGTGGCTATGCTGGAAATGCCAGTGGTTACACGGCCTTCCTTCACAGCAAACATGATTCCTTTCCCAATGATAGGAGTGGTTGTTGCGAACCAGTGACCTGCTTTTTCTCTAATATTGGCATGTAATCTTTTAGATATGACCTGTCCCTCAAGAGCCATGAAAGCTTGGTTGTGTCTTTCTGTCGTCTGCTGAACTCCTGTAATTAACTGGGGAAAACAAAACAGAACAAAAAACACCAAAGAAGATATGGATCTGAAAATACTCATTTCAGAGACCGATACTAATCTTTGCTTTGCTTTTTTAAAGGAAAGCCATGCAGTGAAAAATTCTACGCGATGGGAAGACCACCCTCAGTTACCCACCCCTATACATATCTCATTCAGAGTCAGGTAAATACTCATTTGGCAGATTATTTTGTTATCAGTAATACCAAATAAAATACTACTCATTAGTCACCCTTTGTAGCATATATGTACCACAAATCTCAATTTTGGCAAATTATATGATGTCCGTTACAAGAATAAGTGAGACCCAAGTCCAGCCCAATTTTAATCAGAGCTTAAACCAAACAGAATCGATTTATTAAAAGATGGCACTGAACTTCTGGACACTTTCGCCCGGAGATTTCAACCAGTATATATGACTAAAATGCTTATGAATTTAAGCCTTTTTGCAAATAGATGAGATTTGGGCTCCAAAATACCAAAGCAATTCCTGAAGACGGGAGTTAGCTTCTCAAATGACTTAGAAGCATGTGAAAGCAGTATGTTTAGGTTTACATGACCATTTCAGTTGTATTACCACAAATGCGAAGTGAGCCTGGCACAGACTTAGTTTGAAATCGGCCTAGTACTCTGTTAAAGTTTATTAAATGGGTTGGAATTTATTATAAAGGTCAAAAGCATGTACCATTTTCCACCTTAACCTGACAAGTAAGTACGAAGGCTGTAACGGAAGTTAACTGTAGTAACTGGAGTAGCAAACCAAAGCCTCTATGAAAAGTGTCAGACAAAAAATGATGAGAAATCCTATTACAGGGTGAGAAGTAGAACCATTTCTTAGCAGTACAGCAAGTACCAACCTAAGTTTATTGCAACACGTATGTTATTAGGATGGTTCTACCAAAGGTACAACAGATGATAAATTACCCTGACAAAGTCTCCCTTTGTCATTGCTAATCAAGTTAATCGAGTTACAACTTGTTAATCAAGGAAGAACTCAATAAAAGACAAACTAATGACACTGTAATTATGATAACAACGAAGGCTGGCAAGAAAGGCGTGTGTTCATTAGTATAAAATCTAGCTATACTCACTTCATTTTACACTGAAATAAATACTTGGCCTTCTGCTGTAACTACAGAAGAGCCCAGCAGTTCTATTCACAGAGTGGGGCAAATTTATCAAGAAAAATAACTTCATATTTCTGCCTACCTGTCCATTTTCACATGCTTGACTCTCAGACAACTCGTATGGCGGTGACACAAAGTACATTTTTGCTCTAGGGAAACCAGGAATAATGTTGCTAAGCTGAAATCCAAACATCACCAACCAGCTTTTGACATCTAAAAATCAAAAGTAAGCAGGCAAGTGAGAAATAAATGTGTGTAACAAATACAAGAAATCAAAAAATTTAGGAAGTCCCTCCTTGACCTCCTTAATTTCAAGTAGCAGTGGAACTCGTAATTTATATTACAGCGTGGCACTTCACAGAATTGTAGTAATCCACCATGAACAGGCACAGAAAATATTGCTTTAAATTTACCCTAACCAGTTCATCAGGGATATACAACCTCTTTCCTTCTCTTTCCATTACAGCACATGGATTATCCAAACATTTTACTGTATGCAATACTTGTTCCATCTCTGACACCCATAAACTGTATTGTAAAATGATGTTTTATTAGGTTAGTACTCCTAAAAACGTCTCCAAAGTCCTTTGGGAAAATACATGGCTTCTCTTCTATGTCCTACTTCTGTTAGTTGTCACCAGGTCTCGGGAGGCTCCATTAAATGCAGTGAGAAGCTAGACTTGCAATTCAGATGTCTAAATTTAGGTACCACGAATATCCTCCCCATCCCTCCAGGCCCAGTACGGAAAAGTAGGAGCTGCATGGGAGGGTTACAGCTCAGCTCTGGGGTGAGCTTCGGGAAGTTCCAGCTCTGGGTTCAACCAGTAAAACTCTGTCTTCTTAACTAGTTGAAAGAGCTAAGTAACTAAATTAATAACAGTAATTCTCCCTCAGCAGGTATTAAGAACTAATGATGTATTTTAGTTATCAAAACGATGTTTTTAACTAAAAAAAAAAAAGCGCCCATGACCCCGTTTTACATTTCTGTTTCCTGCTTCTCTTTTCTGGCGGTCACGGAGATAAGCAGCAGTGTGGGCGCATGGGCGCTTCTCATTTGATATGGACCTACGTTCATGACGTTTCATGTTTAAAAATCTCTCCTGTCTTTTCCAGTGCCCTTCTCTCCTCGCTGGCCTACAATGGCTCCTGATGCTGCTATTGCCACTTCTTCGTGTGAGCCGAACTCCGTGTTTGGAAAGAGACATGACTGTGGCAAGGCACGCTCGATGCAAGGGGCGCTGGCTGAATTTAGGCCACTCCAGGCACGGTGCCTGCAGCAGGTAGGTGCGCAGGGGACTCTGCTTGCTGCCCACGGGCACGCAGAGTGCCTGCAGAGCACCCGCCTGGACATACAGACCTCCGGCACGTGCTCAGCCACAACACGGCACCTGTTTGCTGTTGCAAGGCCTGTTTTCCCAAAATTTTTTGCAGAGCTAATGTTACATCATAAAAGGTGTAATACTTCTTGGTTGTGGACATTTGACAGCAAAAGTCGACTTTTCTTAGCCATTCTGACACTAAAATAAGTAGTAAAATACTCTGCTTCTACAAAGATATTTGTGTGTATCTCCCGTCACACAGTGCCTGCCATATTTTTCCTCTAGCTTTGGACAGCACAGAGTTACTGCTCCTTTTTAAGGCTTCAATTTATTTTATGGTATAATGGTATCTCCCGAACAATTCACTTCAGCTGCCCTAATTCCACAAAAAAAGAGGAGGACCTAAATACAAAGTAGTTACTAGCTTGCTTAACTAATGTGCTTTGCAGCACTGCACTTGCTACAGGAATTCCTTTTCAGCAAAACCTGTGAATAAAGCAGTGTCAGGGGTTAACAGTAAGAACGGATTGGGGCGGGGAAGTATTTTTTTTTTGTTTTCTGTTTGTTGGTTTTTTTTTTTAAACTATGACAACCAAGGTGCCACCATAATCACTTCTTGTGCAAGATAATCTGTTTAGTCCATACAGCAACAAATATTTTCATCACCAATGAAGTATTTTTACAGACAAGGTGTGTGTTATACCAAAATGCAATATATCTTCCTAGATTTCATCCAATGGGTGGATAAATTAAATGAATGCAATCTCAGAACGTAGCAAAATATCATAAGATGACACTGAAAATCTAAATCAAACAGTGGTGGATGAAAATAGGAATTCTGTTGATTTTAGGACAACAGAATTTGATCCCACGGTACTTTTAGTCACCAATATTTTCACACCATCAGATACAAATCGCACTGTCTTCAAATTGCAAAGTAGCTACAGTAGTACCTATGGTGTGTTACGCATACGATTAGGTCCCAACATACTAATGAAACCTGCTATGATTTTCTTTGAAGGAAATGCACACTTTTCTCGAAATTCAAATTACTGCTAAAACTAAGATAGCTCCGTTTTAAAAATGATATCACTGCTCTAATTATTGTGTACTGCATATTCAATTCTGAAAAAAGCTTTTCCTGAAGACCTATTAATTACCTTTCTTTTTAGAAATTGCCAGCAGCTAGTTCAAGTACTGTGTGATCTTACTAAGTGAAAAATTATTACTAATTAAGAAGAGGTTACAAGTTTTACCCAATTCTAACATACGCGATCAAAACTTCTTTATTGTTTTGCTTTCTCAGCTATACACATTCCATAAAATTTCTTAGTCTTTCAGGAGGAAGGAATTTTAAAAAAATCAAGATTTTTGTTTTAAAGACTAAAGACTGTTTGCATATTAAAAGTTAAATGGGAAAAAGAGGTTTAATTAAATCCGTTCTTGGTGCTAATTCATAATGTGCCCATGGGCTCAGTCAGCAGTTAATTTTGAAAGTAGCCCTGAAGGGAAGAGATGTTGAGCAGTTCTGGTTCCTGATTCTGCAACTAACCTGCCAGTGGTTCTCGTAGGTGACTTCACTTTTCCTTATATAAAATTAGAATGAACAAATGAACACATCTTCATACAGTACTAGTTCAACAGGAAGAGCACTATGGCTGTGCTGAAATTGAATATTTAGGCAACTTCCAAATTTTTTCGCGCTGCCCCCCCCCCCCCCCAATTCATTGTGGCTTCTCATTTAGCGCCCTTCATTCGGGGAGGAGCAGTATCAAAGAATCAGGACTGGCCAGCCCTTTTCATAGCACAAAAAGGAAAATGGCACAACCTTGATGGGAGGACTCAGCAAATGGCTGGTAAGGAGAAGTCTGATTTCTTTCCCAAGTCAACTTCTAAACCGTAGTGTTATTTATAAGAAATGTAATGAAGTCTCACCTGTCACATAATTCTTTAGATCCAGTTCATTGCTGAGAGGGTTGTTACTCTTGAACATGTACAGATTGAAAGGAGCAGGTTCTTTGCCAATGTTTTTCCACATGGTGTAATCAGGAGATGTCCAGCGTCCAGCCAGGACATCATAGTCCCTTTGGGTAAAATGGACGAGTTTGGTTAAAGGATCATACAGCCCTCCATGGAACCCAATAACCAGCTGGAAATCAGGGTTAGAGTCGTAATAAATCTCCCCATATGCTGTGTACTGAAGCTGTTTGATCATGAGGCCGTTGATGCTGAACACGGCTAATGGAGTGCCTGTGTTATCAGAGGCGACATAATATTCTTCCCCGCTGCTGCTCTCCATTGCAAAGAGATGGCCTTGCAGATCGTAGTACAAAGAGGTAATTTCTGAATTGGAATGATTGTAGACGTGAGTTACCCTTGTGGGATTGTGAAGATCAGCGTAAAAGTACTGTAGATGATGCCCCAGGTTAGTCTTACAGGAAGCCCTTCGGCCGAGTCCGTCATAACGGTACTGAACACTCCACCCATTTGCTTTGTTGTAAGCTCTTGTTAAGAGTCCTTTGGAGTTGTACTCAAATACATCTGAGCCCCGCTGACACAGGAATCCATCATCGTCAATTTTGTATGGTATGTCACCTAAGCGCGTAATCCTGTCTCTTAGGTCATAGCGCAGAGGCATCAGTCGGACACTGTTTCCAGGATTCAAGAGATGAAGGTTTCCATTCAGATCGTAACTGTAACGCCAGGTTGGCCTATCATTTACTGCTACGCTTTGCAGTTGCCCATCTCCATCGTAATCATAGGTATACTTGGTTGTGTTGGCATATGGACCAAGTTTCAGTTCTCTTTTAGTTACCCTTCCCATGCTGTCATATTGTACAGTCATCCAGTACATCAGGGACCTGAACATTTCATACTGAACTTCTTTAATGCGTCCATGGGTATCAAAGTGCTTACTCAGTGTCATAACTGCTGTAGTAATAATTTGATTTATATCATAATAAATAACTCCAAATTTGCCAAAGTGCTCTACTTTGCCAGAAATCTCATCGTAACGGTAAAGATCAACTGGAAGAGGCGTCTCACTTATTATGGGCTTGATGCTTGCGATTCGAAAGCTATTATCATGATACGTATAATCGAACCTTGCATTGACCATACCTTCTTCAGAGAATCTGTAGATTTGTTTGTCAACGAGAGGACCAATTTTACGGTAGCGGATTGTACAAGAAAATCCTCCACTTTGCAAATTCACCATTTTTAGGACACCTGTAGTTTCATCATATCCAAAAGTAACTGCAGTGCTGTCATAAACAATTTCAGATAATTTGGATAGCTTTCCATACTTGTAGAAGACTTGTCGGCCAGTACCTAAAAATGACGTTTTCAAAATCCTCCCATCATCACTGTAATCAAAAATCACTGATGCATTGCTTTCAGGAGGATTATAAATATTTCTAATGTAGCCAATAGAGGTGTGAGTCGACATGCTGTGCCGAGCAACGCTAGGCATGGTAACAGCATGAAGTCGGTCTGAAGAATCGTACTCGAAGATGTACTGCCGTTGGCTCTGAAGCAGTAGTACCATCGACTATAGGGAAAAAAATTAATACGCAGTTACTAGCTTTCAGCACGTGACCTCTGAGAGGGCATTAAAGAAACGAAGAGTTTACTTGAAAAGGCACTAATGTTAAATGAATAAAAAGAGAATTAGATACATTAGTTAGGGGCACAAAGCTGCTCAGGAATATTGTCAGATTGCCAGATGAGAGGATCTGCTACTTGGAAATCAATATGCTGACGCTCCAGAGAAAGTACAGGTTAGCAACCTATTAGCTACCCTCCCTTTAGTAGGACTTTTTTTTTTCTTCTCTTTTTCTGAGGGATGCAGAGGAATTAGATAAATGACTTGATTTATCTTTTTGCTAGCAGCTGTAATTCACAACTATTGCTGTGAAATATGTGCGAAACTAAGCAGAGAACATCAGCTCTGGTTTGCTTAAAACAACAGATTCAAAGAAGGGAAAGGGAAAATAATACGCAATTTTGAAGTACTTAAGACACTTTTATGACTGAAGTGTCTTTATTAGGCTAAGTAAAAATGCATTACCATATTTTCATTTAATAAATAATGATTAGAGATTAATTACCTGTTTCTACCTGAACCTTTTGTCAGGTTAGCCATGCATATTTGGTCTTAATTAAGCACAATTCATTGTGTTAGTTTATGCCATTATATGGCAGCCTAACCACTTTCAGGAAAATATCAAAAGACACAAACCATGAACAGAGCATTTCCCATTAAAAATTAGTCAAATTCAGTTGACTAATTGAAAAATGAGGAATTTTAAGACCAGGTACAAAGGGATTCTTAACAGCTGGAATACATCAAATTTCAGATAATTTGTGTGTGTGTATGTTTATGTACAGAGCTTAAAACGAAGCCGAATTTTACTTTGTCTCTTCGTAGCTAATGTCAGAAGGTAAAACAACATCACCTACTTTTTCTAGATAGGTGTAGCTCCAAACTTTCCCATCTGCAAACATGCGCGATATGATCCTGCCTTGCTTATCGATATCTGTTCTTTCACTCATGGCACCGCGCTGAAGCCCAGCCAGGCGCCCATTGAAGAAATAAGACACGTTGACAGCAGCCAGGCCACTGCTAGGTAGCCAAAGGAAAGGCCGTCCTAGCTGATCGTAAATTATCCTCAGTGTAAATTTCCGGTGATCATCATAGATTTTTTCTGTGCGTATGTTCCGGTCATAATCAATGGACAGTAAATTCCTTCCGTGTACCTGTTGAATGAAAGAAGGCTGCATTCAGCGAGCAGTGGGCACTACGCCTCTGTGGATTTTCAGCACGAAAATAGCATGCACAACGGAGAACTCCGTTTCCCCACATTTTTGAAAAGTGTAGGACGTCTTCCTAACTGGCTTTTGCTTTCTACTTCTCGGTATATTCAAATATGTAACTTTCAGTATTTACTGGGATATTTCCCATTTCCCTGCAACATGGGAGCTGTAATCTTACAGAGAAAGGCTTCCCTTATTGTCAGAACAGACAGGCACACTGCACACCTAGGTCTTAAAGTGCAGAGTGTTAGCACTTAGCAGAGAAACAAATTATTTTGCATGGAAGTAATTTTTCTACTTCTGCCATCAGTAATCCTTAGCCTTTTTCCCTACGACGACTCCAAGAACAATAGAAGAAGTGTCTTCACTGAGGTTTAGCCACTTAGGTTCTGTAGCTGCAACGCCCTGCTTATGAATTCATTCATTAATGTTTTCTTCATTTACTTTCCAAATATTCAGTAGATCCCCCAGCAACCCGATCACTGGGGATGGGTTTCATTTCTTCTGATTAAAAATCCTGATCATACAGACTTCTAGTTTTGAGAAACAAAAGTGCTAAATACTTAGGTTAAATATTTTTCTTTTTTTTTTCCCCATTTTTTCAGTTACAATTTTCAAATCAAAGTACAGCATGAAGTGTTTCAGTCCCAGATTTATTTATTTATTTTTTAATAAAAGAGCGAAACAGAAACAAAGGAGCATAGGAATGCCAAATGGAGAGGCTTCTAGTGAGAGTGCTATAATGAGAGATACATAAATACATTCAACTGGAGGCTAAGCCACAGAATTCAGGCTAATGCTGTAATCTGATAAAGCTTCTTAAGTAATTTAATTGTCGATGCATCATTAATGAAGTAGAAGTCTTTAAATTAGATATAATTTGAGAGCAATGACTACTTAAAAAGTATTCATCAGTTTCTGGGAATTTGTTCTTCAGCTTACATTTTACTGTAGCTTTGATTAAGCAACGTTTTCTCTTATCCAAAATTAAACTGCACATCAAACAATATGTAAATTAACCCTGAGCCTTTCTCGAGGACATAAAAGTTATTCTGAGATATTTTCACTGGCAGGGGTAAACCCAATTCCCATCCCAACCAACTCTGTAGGAATTCAGTAATACAGAAAGCAAATTTAAAATTAATACAATTTTGTGTTTGTAAAGAAATAATTATTTCAAATTATCACTCATTATCCTAATTTTTTCCATTAATAAAATTTAGCTCTTTAACAGTTTGCATTTCCTCAGTGGGCAATCATTAGAAAAAGCTCTTTTCTGTAGGTTTTCCTGAAGGTTATCCCAGCAACAACTTCTGTGATTCAAAGAAAAGATAGGGTATTTGTTTTAAAACACCGTGGCAAAATAAATCATATTCTGCTCTCCCACTGTAATGGAAACAAAGCCAGGGAAGCCAAACTCAACATCAGTACTTTCTCAACCGGTTACTCTAGTTTTTTAAGCGCAGGATCAATCCTCACGACAGAGACATATCAAAACCCTTTCCTTCACAGAGCTCTTGGGGAAGCAGAAGAGAGCTTTCACTTCTCAAGAACATTTAGCTATAACATTAAGGGGTTAGCGTATGCCTGAAAGATCCCAATTTCTTAAGGACAGGCAGATTTTCTAAGAAGAAAAAAACCCAAGTCTTTCAGAAAGATTACGAACTGAATTTTAGCTTTTGGGGTTTGGTTCGTTTGTTTTTGTTTTGTTTTTTTAATTTCTGAAGGTTCATAAAGCAGTTGGGATTTCTGGGGTTTCTTCGCTCCATTACAGTAACTGCAACTGTAACCTGCACGTAGGAAAGGCGGATTGCAGGTATCCTCCCTTTTCTCAAAAACATAAAGGATATTAGGTTTTTTTGCCATAGAAAACTGAAGTATTAGGGGTTTTTTAATGATTACACAGAACAGAGCTATGCACACACACAAACATCACTTGGAGAATAAAGAAGTACCTGCTTGGATAATTCAGTAACTTCATTTTCATTCGTAAAATAAGTAAAACCAGAGAGTGTAATTGTAGTGTCATATTAATTATATAGAAACCCAAACAGAATGACTAACTCCCACTCTTCCTGGGAACACTAATAACACAATTACAAGTACCATGACTGACGATTACCTAACGAGCTCTTTCTCTTTTGTTCCACTACCTACATGCACATCTGTTTTTCCCTTGGCTGCTGCTGACCAAGCGGCAGTAGGGACGAGCCCTTTGTGCCTCGGATAAAGGTCTTGCAACAAAAATCACTTACGTGAAGCTGCACTGTAACAAAAACTCTTCAGAAGGGAATCTTATCAAGACTTTATCTGAAACTACCACAAGACACTGAACGTATGGTGCATACAATAGTAGCGGACAGTAAGTGGGCTAACATAAAGGTGAAGCACAGGTCTTCCTTTCTTGGCTTAAGGAAGTCTGCTCAGGCATGTTTGCAGAGGCCGACACGTACAGCTGTGATGTGCCTACAGCATGGATGAGCAGAGCTGGGGGGCACAGGGAGCAGTACTACTTGAAGGATCATAGAGTAGTTTGGGTTGGAAGGGACCTCTAAAGGTCATCTAGTCCAACCCCCCTGCCATGGGCAGGGACTTAGAATCATAGAATCATAGAAGCATTAAGGTTGGAAGAGACCTCCAAGATCATCGAGTCCAACCGTCAACCCAACAACACCATGCCCACTAAACCATGTCCCTAAGCGCCTCATCTACCCGTCTTTTAAATACTTCCAGGGATGGTGACTCAACCCCTCCCCTGGGCAGCCTCTTCCAA
>NW_008824283.1:6495309-6513580 GCF_000699105.1 Pygoscelis adeliae | reverse complement strand
GTTTGGGTTGGAAGGGACCTCTAAAGGTCATCCAGTCCAACCCCCCTGCCGTGGGCAGGGACATCTTCAACTAGATCAGGTTGCTCAGAGCCCCGTCCAACCTGACCTGGAATGTTTCCAGGGATGGGGCATCCACCACCTCTCTGGGCAACCTGGGCCAGTGCTTCACCACCCTCAGCATAAAAAATTTCTTCCTTATAGCTAGGCTAAATCTACCCCCCTTTAGTTTAAAACCATTATCCCTTGTCCTGTCGCAACAGGCCCTGCTAAAAAGTCTGTCCTCATCTTTCTTGTAAGCCCCCTTTAAGTATTGAAGAAAAGGGGTATGGGCTCCAGTAAGTACTTGTAAGAGGTGAATCCCATATAATAACAATCCCTTTCAGTAATACTTGATTCTGAACTGTGGAACGCACGCTCTCTCACCGGTCGCCCCAGCGCTGCATTAGTCCTGCAGCAGTGCCCCCCCGTCTGTATCGCTACGTGCCACAGCTGTCCCAGCTGCTGTAGCCTACCCTGCCTGCCACCTGCTCCCCCCAGTGTTCCAACACACTTGCTCTATTTCATTCACTAAACAATTTATAAAGATGAATTAGAATAAATGAGATGCAAATAAATTCTGTGCTTTCTCCCTCATTTTCAAATTTCATTTTCAGTCCACTCAACCTGTTATAATCTCATAGTGATTTTCATTTAAAAGAGCTAAATGGATATGTGATTATTGTTACAGGAACTAACACCAGACAATTAAATGTTGAGGTGTTGCTAGATAAAGCAGTGTTTTGATTTGCATAAACACGATGCAAGAAAACCCATCTCAGGCAAGGTTTCAGCTCTAAGACGTGTTTAACTTCAGCTAATTACCACAAGTACCTCTATTAAATTTTTAGTATTGAGAGTTAGGATTACAGCAATTTCATTTCAGGGTCCTACTTATTTTTATTTTGAACACCTAGTCAAAATGCAGAGCTGATCTATTTTCTACTTATAATCAACCTCTGCAGGTCAACACATGAAAAATCAATTACACAGCCATGAAATTTAGTCATTAAGGATTAGCTGCTAAAGCCATTCCATTTTTTGTCTAACCTTCCCCCTCTCCCCAATAGGTGCATTCTGAGCATTTGTAAGAATAAGGAGAGACATGTTATTTCAACACTGTGAATTAGATGTTAAGCAATCAGAAAATACCAAAATTTAACATCCCGGTCTTATTATTTTTTTGTAAATTACTACATAATTGTTTACATATACTGCATTTAATATATCATCTTGACCACACAGAACTGTATCTCATGTCCAACGATGTTGAAAGAATTATTAAAAGAGCCAGGAGTCGATCAGCGCTACATTTGTTTTCTGCCCAGTATCTCAAAGCCCTTCCAAAACTGTATATACTGAAGCAGCCAGTGAAAGTTTAGATACTTAAGGGGTGAAAAACAGGCCAGCTAAGCACAGAATGGGATTAATCCGGCTGCAGCAGATCTTTAATGTGGCAGGGGATGGATTACATGACCTGAGTGTCTGTCTTATCCTATGCTTATGACTTTGTAATTATGGCAATTATTTTCCAATCGTGCCATTTGGGAAAGGGAATAAACACAATATGCCTGCCTCAGTGAATCCGTAGGGGAATTTTACGGAGGCAGAACGTAACCGCTCAAGCTGTAATTGTGTTTGCTCCCCAGGACTAACTGTGGTAAGTGTGCCATAGCATTTTTACAAATGGTGAGTGGTCGGATTTTACCCCCCCGCCATCAGAAGCAGAGCGACTTGCAGCAGTATTCTGAGTACTTTTACCAACCTCTTTTGGAATACTTTTAGTAATGAAGCTTCTATAGCTGATTGCAGCAGATGATCCCATGCAGTTAACTGACCTCTCAAATAAAGAAAAGATTGTCATACCAAAGACAATCCCAGAGTTGTACATTTTTAACAAGTAAAAATAGGAAAGACGGGTCCTTCAAAACGGAAAATTAATTTTCTGCCCACAGAAGAAAAGATCGTTATTGTAATGACAGATTCTACTCACCCTGAGCTTTCTTCCAAACACAGTCACTTTGCCTTTAATCTGTTCCTTCCTCAGACGCCATTCAATTGAGTTTAAACCGTTTTCCATTGGTAGAGAAATATTACACCGTCCTATGGTGGGAGTCACAGTCCCAGCCAGGACATGAGGTTCGCTGTGAAAGCTAATGCTCATGCCATTGGCATACATCACTCTCAAAGTACCATTATTACAGAGCTGGTAGCTGTTCCTCACTTGATCTACAGCAATAATGAAAAGAAAATAATTTAGCTACTCCAGTCATAAAGAAAACATATAGCTTAATTTGATTGGTTTTTTATTGCACTCCTGTTGATGTTAAATGAAGTCAGCCTGCAATTTCCATTTACGTGGTACTATGGTGGAAATTACAGATGTTTCTGATTCATGTAAAGAACAGTAGTGTAACAGTGAGCCTGCAGAGAGATACTGTGTTTATTTCATTATGTTTTCCCTTTAGTCTTAATTGTGAATCAAAATGCACAGTGATATGTGTTCAACCAGGTAGTTTATTTCTAATCTGAACAAAAACTCCTGAAAACTGAACTGCTGGATAAACAACAAACCATTAAACTCCAGGACAAAAAGAAAGAAAGAAAAAAAAAGGCTGCTGGACTCTTTGTGAGAAGGAAGAAGTAAGCGCCTCTTCTTTTTCTCTCCCTCTGTTTAAAAACTGTCTCCAGGCAGAGGCTTTGTACAGAATTACAGTTTGGCTTTAAATCCTCAAGGCGTGAGGCTCCAGCAATGCAACCCTTCACTTGCCTGCCTTCCTGCCACCCCACCAGAGGGGCACCGGCCTGGGGTGCACACCCGGCCTTTTGGCTGTCGGAGAAGAGTTACAAAAATAATCCCGTACTTTTACGGCCGTGCAGTTCTCCAGCTGTTTGACACAGCCAAGTCCATTCTCAGCCAGGATGGAGCGCTACAGTGTGCAACTGTCACCAAAGCATCAATATTTGTCTGACAGAAGGACAGCATCTACATAATTAATCATTCCGTATAAGAGAAATAAAGTCTTTGTAACCAGACGTGTCACAGTATAATAGTCTATAAATGTTGACATTTATGTCAGGAGGACACTATTGTTTGATGATGATATTCTTATTCCGGTGACATATATCTTAATTAAAAAAAACCCCATCACTCACCAAAGTCCTTTCAGTCTATCTTTGATAACTGTTTTCGCTTCATCAGACACAATGCCTGGGCGGCGCTGGAAAGTTCTACGCAAACATTTAACCACTTTGTTGCTGACCTCTCCTGCCATATTGGGCTGTAACACTGTTCTCGGAAGTGCTAACTGTGGCACAAGATCATCCGCTGCCCTGATTGTTCTGCATTTTATTTAATGGTAGTGTGTAAATGTGGAAGATTTCGTTTCTAACAGTAGGAGGCTACCTGAGCCTCTCTCTCCACAAGGACCTCTACATTCAGCAGTCAGACTGCACCTCTGTGGAACCAATTGTGGCAGAACCAATTTTGTGGTGAAGTAGAGAGAAATATGCGAGTGGGTAAAGTGAACCTGACCCAAGAGGTAACGGCAGGACTAACTTACACCAGCAGCTAACGACCATACGTATTTGACACAAAGCATGATTGTGAAATGTCTCTTACCTGTCCTGAAGACCTGTCATTTTAGGAATGAGCTTTACGGGAGTTTTTCTTGCAAACCTTATATGTTTTCCCCCTGCTCATGAGTGTACTAATGGCACTAATCTTTCGTGAATTGCTTTCTCAAGTGGTGTGTGTGGTTAGGAGATGTGCTGAGAAGCGTGCTTTGGTACCTTGAACAACTGTATAGGAAGCCTCCACAGAGGAGAGATTTGTGATGACCGTGACATCGTCATCCCGATTAGAATTCTCAATGTCGATGGTAATAGACTTTTCCATTTCTCGATGAAGGCTAGTTACCACTCCAGTGGGACGCGTTACATTGGTCAGACGCCCTTCATGATCATAGCTAATAGAAAAGTTAGTGAGAGCAAAAAAGCATGAGGATATATGTTCATTTCAATACCGAATGTGTTAATAATTCACATTTGTGCAAAAAACCCAGAATGAAACAGATTTTCAAGAACATCCTGGCCGTACCTATTTCTCTGTTCTTGAAAGAGTCTATAATGATGAAATAATTATTTTTAGAGATACTGATCTCAACTACACGAGTGTAAATCCAGGCTACCATCTTTTAGATTATTAAATTAATTAGTTAAATTATTACAGATATACAGAGTGATATTTGGCGCAAACAATTATAATTAGTAAATTCATCTAATATTTTTATAGTTGCATTTCACTCTAAGGAAGTGGACTTATGATGGATACTACAATATACAATTGCATACACTGCACATTTGCAATTGAATACTTAGTGGAAAGTACTAAGTGTGGTCTTAAGTGACATATCAAGGAATAAACTTGCCATAAGAGATTAAAAAAGACATCAGCTTTAGGACATAATAATTTCATTTAGATCTCATCTGTGGTATTGAACTGCATTTTGGGGTCATTATTTTGGCTCATAAAGATGAATGATGAGAAGTTAAAGCACAGGATAGGTTGGAGGTGCACAAAGGGCAGCAGTCAGCACTCAGAATATACCTTAGAAGATGAATTAAGTGCTCCAGAGGCATAAAGATAAAAAAATAAAAGAAAAAGGGCTCTCCGTGCGTTTAATGAGTCAAATTTATTTCGAGGTATAAAGCCTGAGGAGGGGGGAAAGAAGGAATACTGCCTGAAATCAAATCGTACTGTTTCTCCCTTTCCTTTAGTATGCTATATTTGTGTGCATACGTATGCTAAAGAAGCAATCCCTTGGATCTTAAGGGCAAGAAATGGGGACCTGAAACAAAATCAGTATTCCAGTCTGACACTCTGCTTGCTGCAATTCGCTACTTGTGCAAGAGTCTCTCACCCAGCCGCTACCAAAGCGCCCATGCTTCTAAACAGCAGAAAGGCAAGAAAAAATGTCCTGTGTAGATAAAGGGAAAAGTTTAGGTAGAGATTGAAACCAACTGGTCATCCTTCGAATGTAGAAATCCAGGGAGCGGGAAGCCTGGAAGAGAACTGGTAAATCCATTGCACTGCCTGAGAGTAACAGAAGAGAAGAGGAGCACATTTAGTATCACGGAGCTAGCCGAGTTCTTTGTACGTCGTGGTTAGCTGTAAAGATGAAAAGAAATCAGTGCTTTCAACATGACTTTTTACAATTAAATCATTCAGAAACCTCAAAGTAGGCCACCCGAACTGATTAGCATGTCTCCAAAATTAATACACAAATTGGCTCGTCAGTGAATACAAATATAAAACATGCCTTTCAAATCCATTGCAAACGGTTGCACCCATTCAACTGAATATTGGGGAGGAAGGAAAAAAATCACCTGTGGAGCAACAAGCCTTACCAGAACCAATGGAAGTATTAGGCAAAGAAGTAAATCAATAAAACAAAGCATCATGTGACCTAAAAGGGACCAATAATATATTGTGTTCTTTTAAGCAGTTCAGGATCAAATAAAGATTAAGCAGCATGATTTTTCTCAATAATAGTCACAAGTTTCTACTGACACATATATATCTCTCTAAATTTTTTTTACCATATCAACAGGATACTGGATAAAAGATATGTTGAGATAATCTATGAAAGGGGGGTTGGTTAAGTCTATATAAAGGTCTTCACAAAAAAATATTGAAAAGTACTCGTAAAGTATAGATGAGGGAAGAACTTGATCCAGTCAAGCATCCATCTAGCAAGGAAAAACAAAAAGTACAAAAACCGGACAGTTTCAAAAATCTCAAGGGTTAATAATGAGATACGCCCTAAGAGTCTGTATGTGGACTACTTTGGGTCATTTAGTGATTAACAGAGTGATGAAGAGAATACTTAGGTGTCAAATATTACAAAGAGACAATGTTATTTAGGACGAACTAGAAAAGTCTCTGAGTGGCTTCAGCGTGGCTATGCAGAGCTTGGTGAGCATCCAGAAAAATGGTTGGCGAAATTCCCCGTCAGCAAATATATTTTAGGCAATGCAAATGAGACATTAATTTAAACTCTTCATTCACATTGCTGGGTTTTTAATTAACCCAGGAAAAATTCCTGGGGATTGCTGTGGGCTACTCACTGAAAATCTCTGTTCAAAGTGCAAGGGCAGTCTAAAAAGTAAATATGGATGAGGATGTACGGAGACTGAAACAGAAAAATGAAAAGATGCTAATGCTATTTCTAGAAATCAGTGGTTTGCCCCCTGCCATGGGGCAATGTTTCCCAGTGCTGGTCACAATCTTTGAAATCAGCAATGGCAGAGATAAAAGGGTTTCTAAGCAAGTGATGGGCATGCTTAGAGTGATACATACAAAAGTACTCTCTATGAAGATCCGCAGACCATTTAGTTTACGAGCTAGACATATTAAAAATTCACTACTTAAATGATATAAACACACACTGCAATACCAATGTACAAAGAAGGCATTGCTACTTTATCCATTGCATCAATAAAATCCTATTTTAAAAAAATACCTTAAAGGTAAAAACTTTAAAATGAATAAACCAGAAACCTTTTATGTACTACAAAATTTAGAAATGACATATTATTGAGGTGTTTTTTTTTAAATTTATGTATTATGTGGGAGCAAGTGCTTAGTAAAATACAACACCCAGACATTTATCTGAATAATAAGAATAAAGCTATGTAGGAATTAAATGGTTATATACCTTTCTTCTTCATGACATGAACCCGGGTCCAAAGAAGTAAAAAAAAGAAAATTTTGCAATGGAAAATATACTAATCAACCTGGGACGTCTTGGTATCTTCTTCAGAAGCAGCCACTACATATCACAGTCTGTGACACAGTATCAGGCTAGATGAATCAGATTTGATAAGGCAATCTTTATATCTTCAAATGAGGTGGGTTCTGGATACACTGAAATTCCTGAGCTTTTGTTACCGACTTCAGTTAGAGTAAGGTTTCATCCCAAGTTTTTCTACTAATAAAATTACAAGGGGAGAGATCCTTCCTTAATCCCAGTATCTTAAAAAACCAGCATCTCCCTGTGCCCACTGCTAACTCACTGACATTCTGCCAGTTGCGACCAAGTCTGCCCGAGCAGGCGAAGGTTTCCAAGACCGTAGTTCCAGGAGAGCCCTGGTGACACCAGCCACTGGCACCCTGGGCAGACACCAAAGCTGTCGGCCGATTCTGCCTGCAGCCTGGAGATGGTGCCTGACAACCCGGCGGCTCTGAGCCGGCCACAGCCAGCTCGCGTGTGCTGGGACAGCAAACACAGCTATAGCTCAACCGTGAGACACAGCGGAGCGCTTGTTTGGCGCCTGCTCAGATAGCTACAAATATCTGACCTGTGCTTCCCTTCAGCGGGCTTGTGATAACGCACTGAAGGCTGTTCTCCCATGTCCAATATTATGGCACCTCTCTATCTTATGCAATTTTTATTGCTAGCACTCTGGTCTTTGAGGTTTGAGACGTGTACTGCTCGACAGCTTGTAGGAGGGAGTAGCTAGGACAGTGCCATATACCGTACCGCAGAAAGGGCTAACAGCAGCTTTTGACTTAACCTAGAGCAGGGCAAGGTGCAGATCCACATACATTTACATATATCCCTATTTTCTCTCCCTTATAAAAGCCAAGCCGATTCAAGAAGAAAACTGCAGCATTCTCTTAGGATGTTCCCAAGACCAAGTGGAATACCACTAAGGACCACTTCAAAGATCTCTGCTTCGTGCCCAAACCCAAGCTTAAATCACCCCATGTGAGCCTGCTGGTAGCTGTTATATTATTGAAGAGCCTTGCCTGTTCCTACTGCAAATGAACTGCGTGCATATACACATGCACTATATATATATGTATGGAGTGTGTATACACACACACACACACAAATAGTTTGTGCATGCATTTCTCTGCATATACGTATGCGTACCTAGATACACTGCACAAATTTAATTCCGTGAGCATTGTCAGGGTACAGTTTCAGATAAAAGAAAGAAATATACCCAGTAAGATAGCACGGCACTTCAACGTCTGGTTGATATAAATGCACTAAAATAAATTTTTCATAACAACTTTAGCTCATGGAGTATTTTACTACTTCAAAGACATTTGTTCTTTTCCAGTTCTGCTGCCATATTAACAATTTTGGGTATTGATTATCTCTGTATGAATGCATGAATGTAATGGCACAGAAAACTATTTTGTTGTCCTTATAAACTCTCGTTTGCTAAGTATTTCTTTCATCTTCAATTGGTATTAACTTATAGCTACCAAAGTAAATTGCGTAATGATGAATACAGAATTTTCCCCTTGGAGCTGCTTTGAAGAGCAAATAGAAACCAGAAACCAGCATTGAGAGACTGTGATTGTTTAGGTTTGTAAATTTGATTTAAATAATTCTCATAATCGTATTAATAAATCCCTCAACTGTGGGGGTACGTGAGATGACAAAGGGTATTAAGGCGTTACTGTAAGTCAGCTGCTTAGGATCAGCCTAAAGGAGATGCCTCTATTTTTCTGGTATTCTGTAATGAGCATCTCCAGCGCATACAGCTAACTTCTAGTCCTCACATAGGGTTTTCAATGCACATACAGAGATACATATCTTCTTTTAATGTCTTTGTGAATGGCATTTTATGGATTTTTTTCTAACCTAGATAACAGTCACCGCGTATAGTTTATTTTATACATGCACTATAAAGTATATGCATTTTAAATGCAAAAAATGTCTATACTGTCCTCTCGTCTATGGGCTCTATGCTTATGAGAATGTATGTACAAATCTGGGAGAAAGCTGCCTCATCAAAGTTTCTAATCATCTAAGACAGTACCTCAGGCTGTGCTATTTAGGCCTAAATATGGTACTTAACGTGCGCTGACCTGAGGCAAGGGTTGCACACCTTTTCTTATTTGATCTTGGGAAAAAAATCTAGTCAACGTGCCTATATACACATTAAATTATATTTTCAGATGCATCTCAGTAAGGCACCTTCTATATTTACTTAGGAATCGTAGTACAATTTTTCTAATAAATCGTGCTAACTTAGTACTTCATGTGATTCTCAGCCACCGGTTATAGCAGTTTTGTAACTTGTAACTTTCTGATGACCTTTTTTAATGTTTCATTGATTTTTCATGCAGAATTTTAAATTAGTTTGCTATTTAATTTTCTACAATTAGTTACTGGTGTTCTGAGAAATAACTAGTTTATATGACTTCTGATCTGAATCTTGAGCTAGCTATTGAGGAAAAAACAACAGCAACAAAAACCTACCTAGAAGGGCATCCACATCTCATCAGCAATAATGTGAGGTTTTACCACCGCCTAGTACAGTGAGCTTTTACTCGATCTTGTAATCAGCAGGTAATACCTTCACGCGTTCACATAACAGGGTTATTCTTGTAACTAATGTGTGGCAAAGAAATACTCTTTGCAAAATATTAAGGAGAAAAAAGCTCCCCATCTCTACCCACAGTCTAGCTGAAAAATCGCGGCGGTTCAATTTCCAGAGCCACATCAGAAGGGGACCACGAGAGGGCACTGCTTTCCTTTTTATGGAAACGAAACACACAGTGGACAAAATACTGATGTGCGATGCTGATTTAGATGTATTTTGAGCAGATGGAACACAGTTCTTTTTATTCCTGCATTACCTGTGTTTTCTCTACAAAGAAAGTAAGTGGTGGCCGAGATGAATGCATTAATAAACTAAAATAGGTGTGCGTCATTGCTAGTCTGTAACCTTAAAAATAAGCCTACAATTTAAAATCAAATATAAAGCCCTATTCATACTTTCTACCCACTAATTTGAGAAATGGTGTTTAGTAATCATTAATTAACTATTCCAAACAAAATAGATGGCATCAGGCTTGCCATACTTAAAAGTTATATATATTTTCAATAGGTCATTTAGCTTCTATTTTTAAAACCGTTTTGATCAATAAATGGCAATAAGACTACTAAGAATAGGCTAACTATTAATAAAAATCTGACTAGTTTTTCTAGATTTGTAATATACTTTTGAACTTCATCTCTGATGAATTTCATTGAAAGAGGAAGTTCTGTCTTTTTCATCTAGATGCTCATGAACACCCGCCTGCTTTTGGGTTATCTACAAATTATGGAAGTTACACCAGGGGTCTGACAGATCGCCGGGGATCTAATTTCCTCACTTGTCTCAAGAATGAACAATCAGTGAAGTTAATCAACATTTTAACAACCATGAGTAATATATGAGTCTGAACAGAAAGATAGATAATTTGAGTTCCAAAAGAAACTGCAGCATTAGGGTTCCTAGAGAGAGGCGGCTCGGTAGGAGCCATAGATTGCTGGGGGCTGGTCTGGATGTGAGTTATCTGCAGCCTCGCTGATGGCTAAGAGCAGGGGCCCAATCTGGTAAATCAAACACGGGTTTCTGAATGTGGTGCACAGTCCTTCGTGCTGGAGGTGGGTGAGCTTCCCCACTGGCCTCAAACTGCGGGCAGGAATTTAGGTGGTTCAGTACCCACCCAAAGGACCCAGCAAAAATGATGAAAGCAAGAAGCCACTTAATCATTTCCAGTGTCATACTAGACTGAGATGTAACGGCCTTATTCAGTATCAGCGAAAAGCCTACAACAAATTTCAGTAGGGTCAGTTTGGGGCCTACTCACTACCATTTGAAAAATAAATGTACGCTTAATATATCCAAAAACATTCTTACTCATAAAATGTTGTCCATCCTGTTTCATCACTCTTCGTTGCTAAGAGACCACTGTTTCCGTTATATGTCATTAATCCGAGCTCCAGGGTCTGTGTTGAGACTAGCTTGAGTCCACCATTAGTGCCAACAGCCAGCGTGACAATCTGATTATCCGGCATCAGTAAATGGCGGGGCATCCCACTGGCATCCCGACGGACCTTCAAGGAGTTGCCATTGTTGTCCATCACCTCCGTGACATCGTTATCGCTGCTATAGGTGAAATTGTACAAGTACTCCCCGGTAACAAGGCTGAGAGTGTACTGGTGAATCCCATCAGCATTGAAGACATACAGCTCCTGTTCTCCTGGAGATGCAGCTTCATATTGGTTAAAAGAATTAAGAATGGGCCTGTTTTTACTGACAGCCCTAATGCGGATATTTCCAAGATCAGCTATGTAGATGGTACCATCTGGGGCCACAGCTAAGGAAGATGGTGAATTTAAGATGGCATCAGTGGCATACCCATCATCCCCAGAATAGCAATTACAGTTGACATCATTTTTGCAATCACAGTCTGAAGCTGCCCCTGCAAGAAGGCATATTTCTCCATTGGTAGTTACCTGGCGTAGCCGATTAATTTTTTTTTCATCTGTCTCACTGATGTAAAGAACTCCTGTGTGTGAGATGGCAATGGCACTGGCTGATTCAAGTGCAGAATGAATAGCCAGTTTGCTAAGAGAGTAGTCTATACCAGGAACCTGGCAGTGCATGGGGCGTCCAGCAATAATGCTAACTTGATGATTTTCTGTGATCCGTAAAATAACATTGTTCTCTAGGACATAAAGTGAGTTGTCCATGGGATTGACAGCGAGATCAGTAGGCCACTCCAGCCGTACCTATGAGTTGCACAAATTATTACTGTAAAACTCACAACTGAAAAGTACACTTCTAGTGTTTAAAATTCCATGTGTAACAACAGCAAATTAGTGAGGGGTTTATCAGCGTAAATCATGAAACCAAGTCATGAACGGCAACTATTTCAAACAATGACTTTGTTTTTCGGAAATATTAAAGCTACGTGCAGTGGTAACTTTGGCTAATTGTGTTTCTGTGCAAAGAATGAATGCTACATTGTGGAAGCTCTACAATAATTACAGAAAAACAGGCAATTAAGACAATAACTCCCATTATCTCAACCTTATTTCTCTATAGTTGCATAAATAACCTGTGTTAGCCACAGTAAAAGGATGGTTCACTCATTTCAGTAATGAATCAAATATGCTATCATCTTGTGCTGCATAATGTATTTCTTAAGTGGCCAGGCAGTCATCCAAAATAGATGCCCATCTCTTCTAAGGCAGAGAAGAAAATAAATGCGGAAGAGGCTACCTGGGTGACATCCATGCTGGAATCACAGCTGAGAGGTCGAACAGCAGTTAGGTCATTGGAGCCCAGCAGGGTCGATATAATTCCGTTCTGATCCACTTTTCTAATCATAGTGGCATCAACAAAATACATGAGTCCATACTTATCCACTGCAATTCCTGCAAATATAAAAACCAGGCATCAGTGAGGCAGTGAGGCTCCTAGCTTCAAGGCAGGCTTCATCTTATTAACAAGTTTACAAGATGGTGACGTTTGTTCACTTCCCCTGTTCTTTCCTCCCTTCCAACCTGAGCACAGGTCCTGGAACCCCCCAAGTGCCTGTTATTCAGTTCTGCTCAATAAATGGCACCAAGCGGGTTTATCCTTTGGCGCTTTAAAGAAAAGAAAACCACAGAAATCCCCAAAACGTGCCAAAGAGCCAGCAGAATGCATCAACTTATTTCTAAATTCAAACTCTGTATGATATATTACATAAACCCAATAAAAAAAAATTATCTCCTAAGTTTTAATCTCAGAAATCTGAGGTGTTGCTCTCTTCATCTGAAGGATCTAATGAGGAGGAAGAATTTTTAGGAATCTTTTAAAATTGCTTTAAAATTTTTGAAAAATTAAGAGGACATTATATTCTTCCACGATGTTTTTTAATTCTTTGACCTGTTGCAGTAAGGAATATGGGAAGAACATCTGGTGTTTCCAGATGAAGACACAGGGGTTTCCAGCCTAGGAAAAAAGGAAAGGTTCAATGCCCGTCACATTGGGAGTCCTTAGAGAGGGAAGGCACAGAATGAAAGGGTGCTCCCTTGGAGGAACAGAAGGATGCTGCTGCCTGGTGGGAAGGAGGGCAGGCTTTTTCTCACTTGTCTTTCCTGCTTTGATTTGGCGCACTGCCTTGTCCGTTTCTTGGGCTGAAAATAAAATATTGATCTAAAAATTTTGCCTTCAAATGGTTGCAGTGCTCATCCTATTGGGCAGTGAGAGAAGATACAGCTTTATCTTCTTATCTTCTATGTAGAGGCTTAACTTAAAACATGCAAGCAGCTCTGTCCTGTTAATATACTCTGTATGTATTAACTGAAACTATTACCTATACAAAGAAACAAGACCTTTCATTTTTATTTGCTTTTACGATCATCTAGTTATTTTCAGTCATTGAAAAAAAACCCAAAGATGTTTGAAACACCTGGCAATACACCTGATAAATTCATCATTACAATCAAGATGAAACAATGGAAAATCTTGAAACACATCCCCAAATCTCCACATCATCTTGAAAACTTTTTGTTAAAAATTAGAAACTGGAAAGGGCAAAAATCCTTTTATTTTTCCTCTGCCTCTGAAGAAAAAGGGGATACACAGAATAAAACCGCAGAAAAAAGCCACAGCAGGCAGGTTTTCTCCCTGAAGACTGTATCTCAAACAGTAACTTGTTTCCCAGTTTACATGCTTGCTTCCTGGAGTGAGCGGTACCCTGCTAATTTGTGTTCTGTTCTCCTTTTGCAGCGTTCAGCGTTGGGGTATCAAAGTTTGCTTTAACTAAACAAAGCACGAACACTTGCCAATCCACTGTAATTAAAGCCCAGAATAAAAATTACGGAGCAAGGAGTGATTTAATTGGCAGATAATTATTTCCACATCCAGCCTCGCCTCATGCAGTCATTTTCTCCAGCTTCTTTTCCTACTTTACCTCGAGGGCTCATTAGGGTTGCGTCCACTGCCTTCCCTCCATCCCCACATCTGGCTTCGTCAAAGGGCAGGCATTGCTCTCCAGTCCCTGCTACCACTTCAGAGTTACCAGCTAGGTCTTTCGTGCCAGTGAGGGACTTGACTTTGTATATCCGTCGACTATTGGTGTCCGATACGTACAGTGAGCCTGAAACAGGGTCCACGGCCAGATAGTATTTATGAGCGGGATTGTTGCTTTAGAGAAAAAGAAAGCATAAAACAGAAACAGCTGAGCAGTCTAGAAACTTCACAGGCTTTCAGAGCTTAGACACTCATCAGGCACAGAGAGATCTGGAAAGAAAGTCTGACACCTTCATACAGAGGTGGGGTCTGAAGGACTACCATCTGAAGACCTAACTTGATTAGGGCCTGGTCAGTGTTTCAGAAGGACTGTCATTTTAAATCTCATTCATCCTGCTACACCAAACCTTGCACAGCAGAGCCCAAAAAGCCAAAGCTGCACAGCAGACTTTCCTCTTGATCTCTTTAGCCCTTTAGATCTGCTCCAGGTCAATTCTCTTTGGCTTATCTCTACCTGTTGCTCCTCCTCCCCGCTACCTTGTTTAACTTCCCTTGAAAGCAGAAGTCATGGGAGTGAGATCAAAGAATCAGCTTCTGAGTTACTTATATTATGCCACAAGATTTGTGAGGTCTTGTATAAATAGGAGGCAGAGGCATAACAAATTTATTTCTAAAGCAAATTTGTTCTCATTCATTCTTATCAAGAATCTCATTTACGGCAGATGAAGTTGGTTATATAACTAAAACTGGAGACCCCAAGTGTCTGACTTT
The DNA here is from genome assembly GCF_000699105.1 of Pygoscelis adeliae. Classification (NCBI taxonomy): domain Eukaryota; kingdom Metazoa; phylum Chordata; class Aves; order Sphenisciformes; family Spheniscidae; genus Pygoscelis; species Pygoscelis adeliae. Next base: position 6,498,952 of record NW_008824283.1, on the reverse strand, counting down.
AACTCCAAACCTTCTGTTATTGAAAAACTGGTCCTCAGTTTGCGATTAGAATGGGTGCTCATATGGAAAGCTATTTCTCTTCTGAAATATATGTTTTTTGACAGCTTGTCACATTTTGGAGCTACTTTAGCAAATCATCTGCAAATTGAGAAATGTCAATCTTTGCGATATATATACATTCACACACACAGAACTGCAGTGCAGAAATATTTTCAAAATCTTGCCTGGCTAGTTTAACTCAATTTAGTTGGATTTTGAGCATGATGTGAATTTTCCAGCCTTTGGAGCCTATGAGTGAGCGTAAATAAGGTCAATGGTGGTTTCAAAGCATAGAAGACAAATGAAGACAGGAAGAAAAAAAATGAAGGTTACTTACCAGTAACCAGAGATATTTGCCTCCAAATATCCACACTCCTAGTTTCATGTGGCAAAAGTGCCCATCTCCAAGAGTGAGGATACACAGAGGTAAGTTATGATGGACATAAGCCATTTCTTGATCAGACTCGCTGAAACTATAGTAAGGCCACTTTCGGCAGATGGATTATCAGCAGCACAAAGACAACTGCGTTCGTGCGGTCATGACCAGATTTGGAGGAATGAGGAGGCCCAAAAATATCACTTTCTACAGTTATCTTCCTCTATGCCAGTCTTTGACGTGTCATGATTTTAGGTCAATAACAGTTTGTTCTAAAACTGTAGAAAGTAGGAAGGAGATTGGTTTGATGAAAATTCAGTAGGCAGAGGTAATACCATCTGCTGAAGTCTAGGAGTGTAGAAATTAGAGATGAAAAAATACAGTAAACAAAAAATACTTGGCAGGTTTATTTCATGCATGGATCGCAAAGTACTTTAAAAAGATGGGTATTATACCCATTTTACAGAGGAGGAAACTGAGGCACAGAGAGGTTAAGTGGTATAGACAAAGTTATGCAGGGAGACTGGTGACATGCTTGAGATTAGAGCACAATCTCTTTATTCCCCAAGTTCCTCTCCTTATCTTCAGCAGCAGACTGCACCTCTTCACTAGGCCCTTATCACATTCCTTCTCATCCCTCCAAAACAAAGCTCCATCTCCTTTGCCACATATAAAATTATTTCTTTCCATTTACAAGATTTCTCCAGTCTCTCGAGTATCTGAGCCATACAAACACCTGCACATTTGTCACCGCTTTGAAATTCTGCTCTATTCTTCCGCCATGCTTTTCCCTTAACACTGAAGAACAAACTTTGCTGTGACACTAGTGTTGTGCCGTACTTCACAAATACACCCAAACTTGGCTCAAGGCTTTGAAACAGCAGCAGACGAGCCAACAACTGCGTGCTACTGCTGCAGGCTCGCTGCTGCCGCCTCCCTGCTGGGCGCCGGCCCAGAGTGCCTTTTGCCTGGCCCTTCTAAAACATGTGGCACCCCCACCTTGGCCGAACGGGGAGACCTGAGGCAGGTACAAACTGGAGCCAGGCACAGACATAGCTGCTCGCTGCCGGAGGCGGGGGCCTTGCTTGGTCTCAGGGATGGGAGCTGCTCACAGCAGTGCCTGGGGGAGCTGCTCTGCTGCCTGGCATGGAGCAGCAGCCGCTCAGCGAGACTGGAAGGGTCTCTCTTCTTTTCGGACATGATTTTGCAGCCTGTGCCTGCCTTCCTGAGTGAGCACACCGCTGCTTCCCTTCCGCCCACAGCTAGCCTTGGGTATGTCCCACTGTTACCAGGATGGGATAAGGTATGAGTCAGGGTAAAGAGCAATGGCAGAACATGGGCTTATTTCCCTCTCCTCTCCTGCAGTCATTGGTGTGTCCATGGGGCTCACCCTGCCTTTCTCCTCTGGAATGTCCTTCAGGGCAGTTTTACCAGGCAGTCAGTCATGAGCTTTTGTTCCAGATCAGGGAGCAACTCGCTGGAGCTGCAGACCTGCTGTACACACACCCCTTTGCTCTTTCCTGAGCTTGGTAAGGGAACAGATAATGGAAGACTCCACATAAAATATCTGAGGGATTTTGGCAGAGAACGATGGGTGGAAGGCGACATGCACTCACCTTGTCGCCCCCAAAATTACGAGATTATTACCTCAAACAGGAATGTATTTTATAAATGAGTAGTAAATATTTCTCAAACTGGCATCTGAGCAATTAAAGACCTCTGCCTCTTTTTCTCCGTGCCACTGTAATCTTTTATTCGAGGTATAGGAAGCCAAGGAAATTACCTTGTTTTACAAGATTTTTCCGTAACATTCGGTACTGCTCAGAGGCCTCTGCCAATGAGATCCCCTCCTCTAGCCCTCTCCGGCGGACACAGCTGTTACCACCACATGCAGCCTTACTCTGGTCTGTGAGGGAGCCTGGCGCCTTCACAGCAAGTACAGGCAGGATCAGCTTGTCCTCGTGTTCTTCTCGTACGTGCATCAAATTCACAACAGTGCAACAACAGCTTTTCTTTCAATTTAACCAAAAAGAGAAGCTGCCCAGAGCAAATCTCTAAGCACCTGAAAAATTAGCTAAGCTTATAGTTGCAAATGAGGAGTTTCCAGCATCACCAGTAATCGTTAGCAAATTGTGAATGAATTCATCCAGATAAGAAAACTTAGTGGAGTTACACTTGCTATACCAAAATATATTGTAAAGGGGAAATTACACTGTTTAGCCCTGACATCTTTTGCATCTAACGGAAAGTATGGTTTTAGAAGGGTGATACACAGGACACTATGGAACAGTTTACAACAGCCCTTCTTGTTCTTGCCTTTGATATTCTCCAGGGTAAACACCCCTCCCATCCCAGGTGTGGCGTGGAAGAAGGTACAAGCGTTTCCTATGCTGCTGCCATCCAGAAGGCCTACTGCTCAGGTGAGACGATGAAAAATCTTTTCTCCTAACGTCTGAAAAGGTTATGCCTCCCTCATGAATCTTACAGTGACTGCATCTAGCGGTTGCATACAACCAGCCCCACAGGTTGACTGACTGTTAAATGTATTTGATGAAAGAAAATAGAAACTAAATTATGAAAAAGGACAGAGGGTTCAGAAAATCATTAATGACCGGAAAATGAGTTTTTGACCTATTTGCAGTCATTAGTGCTTTTGTGAACATTTCTGGCATTTGTAAAACTGCTGTTGTAGTTTACCTCAACCATTTAGACCAATTATAGACAGCAGGGAGAAGCGTTTATATAGAAGTTAGCTTGGGCTTCATTATACTTGCATTCTACTAGAAATTTCTAATTACTGTCAGAACTTATTTGGTTGCTTTTTGACTGCATTTCATAATTGCTAATGCTTATCATATTCATAACACACAATTAGCACATAAAAATGTTTCTATATATGGTACATGAAGAACATAACATTACACAAGAAGCACAACACAAAAAGCAAACACAATGAAGCAAACAAACCATATCAAATTATATGGGAAAGAGCTCGTGTCTTACCTATGTTTAAACTCTTTATTTCTTTATAGAAAGGGAACAGAAGAAAAAAGAACAAACAGTTAGCTGAAGAATAGATGGTAAAGCAAACATAGTATTTGTTTTATTTTACAAAAGGACACAGGAGAAGATATCTCTTTTCAGCACTAGCCTTAGTTTGGTTTATGGGTGAAGAGCAACTGGGAGTGATAGAGTTGCAAGATAGTTCCCTAGTAGGATACCCCTGCC
>NW_008824283.1:6457622-6495295 GCF_000699105.1 Pygoscelis adeliae | reverse complement strand
CACCCCCATTGCTGTTAAATACAGGAATCTTTCTGGACCACTGAAAGAGTTTTCACATGGAAATATGTGTAGCTTGTGGGCTAGGAGCGAGAGAAACTGGCAGTTTTCTGAATATAGAACTGGGAAGGGCGAAGCATTGGCCTTAGGATATTGTCCGCCAGTCGGAGGCAACCTCTTTAATCAAAATAGGTTTCCAGCAGGCTATTTCTAAACAAGTTTCTACTACAGAGTTTATTTTCCTCTCCCCCTAGTCTCTAAAATAATTGCTTAAAGCAAGTTTGGAAGCTACTTGGTATCTATTTAAGCCCATCAAAGCAAATCTTAGGGTAAAAGAAACCTTCTAAGTGAGCAGTAAGATACTGTACAATGGGAGATATATAGCATTAATTGATCCCTAGTTTACTGTCTAGACACAAAGTCAAAGGAAAAGTGTTCTCTACTTCCCAGAAGTAAATTAATCCATTCTCCACACCACAGTGTTTCACTGTGTTTTTGTCAATTCCATTTAGGAATATCCACTAAATGAAACAGAGAGATGCATGACTCCTGAGCTGCAGCACTCAATGCACAGCCCCAAACTTGCAATACCAACGTTAAGCGTGAAACGCAACACTCTTGAGCCAAAATTCCTATTAGCCACTCAGATCAGGCACCTTCATAAAGGACAGTGTGAAGCAAATATGCACAGTGGGATATTCTGACTTATGAAGTTACTCAAGATTTATATTGGCTTATGTAAAACCAAAATTACAGCCATTGTGAAATCTAAATAAAGTGATGTATTTGGTTTGCAATACTTATGGACATACTATTTGCAACATTATACAAGCTACTTGATACTAGCTGAAGACTCTGCTCTCGTTCATACTTAAATGGCTCAAATCTTCAAACTCTTACCCGTGTAACTCATACAGATTTTAAAATGACCACTGAATCACAATTACTGCTATAGATGAAGTTTGCTGGAATGGACCTTAATTCCCTTTAGAGGATCAGGGGGCAAAAGACATCACTGCAAATCATGAAAATCTGTGTGTCAGGTCATTTGCAGCTGTCCAACAGCACTCAAAATACAATAGCTTTATTGTTCATTGTTAATAGTTATAACAGAAGCTAAAGAAACTACCCTATGGAAAACAGACTCTCATAAAAGAAAAGAGAAAGTGGACAAAAGCAGATTAAGAAGTCCATCTTCTGTTTCTTTACTGATGTCCTTTCCCATTTTCCCTCACATGTGCTGAAAAGCCCAAGTTCTGTCACGCATAGAGAGAAAGCAAAGTACTCAGACTAATACTGTTGTAAACGTGGAGACATTTTCAAATACCAGGTGTGCTAGGAAACTTTGTCACTGGCTGGTATTAGGAAGTGAGGTGTATATAAATGCCTTATATTAAGTATCCTCATTTGAAAATATTCCTCTTCACCTATAAAGCTGTAGTCCTGTTTACTAGAAAGCTAAACAGAACTGAACAAATTAGAAAAACAAAAAATCAGCGTATTCTGTATAACGCAGAATTATAGTGTATATTGACAGAAATATTTATAGCGTGTCACACATCCATACCGGCTACCTTCTGTGGTTTATACTGAGCTGCTAGCAGAAAGCACTGGATGATCTATGCCTTTTTTTTTAAATATAATGAGGCAGCCTGATGGTGTATGAGGTAGGTGTCAAAGAGTGATTTCAGAGTAGAATTGGCCTGAATCGGATCTCTTTTCTCTTATATAAATCAGAATTCACAACAGTGACATCAACAGAATGACATGAATGGAAGAGAGGTGTAAAATAGAGCTAGGCCTCCTATTCTCTAACAGTCCAATCATTTTGCGCTTTGTCCCACTAATTAAAAACTAGAAGTACGGTGGAAGCAGAGGAATTGGTTATTGGCCATATAATGAAAAAAGAGGCTAATGACCTAAATTCACTCAATGTACCTTGCAGCTATATCCAATTTACAAGAGCACTAATCCTATTGCCCTAGTGGTCTGCAGAAGCATCAGAAGACAGGCAATGCAAGCTATTTTTCCTCATTTTTCTGCAAATACTCAACAGTGCTGTAACTATAATGTCCAGTTACGTGAGTTACTGTTTGAAGCAATAGCTCTTGCCTCTCCTAGAATAATGAAAAAAGGAGACGGAACAGAAATGGATGAAGTGGTACACTCTGCACTCATGCCTTCCCTATCAAGTGACCAAATCTTAATGTTGGGGGGGGGGGGGGGGCAATCTTAAAAAGAGTTCCGATGATGTGAAGTGGCTCTGTCTGTCAATCTTACCTGCACTTGCCAACCTATAGAAATAGACTTACAAGTATGAGAAAGAAGTGGGAAAGTGACTCAAAACCATTGATAGGAAAACCTTCCTTCTAACCTTGTAAGACTGTTATACCTTTGCTTATCACTGTGGCTCAATACCTAAGGGCAGTCAATTCTGTAGTTTTCAAACAGAACTAAATGATGTATAGTACCGAGAGGAGATCGTATCAAATGACCGCCAACAGGACAGAAGAAGGTGGTTTGTACTTTTTGTACGAGTTGGTTTGTACTCTGTAGTCCTTCTCTACAGCCATTGCTCTGATAAGCTACAGACTTTGAACCATGCATTTCTGTGCCCCATTTCTCCACTGGAATTTAAATAGGTTGAAAGTGACAATGTTTTACAAAATTATAAAAAGTAATGGTAAAGGCTGATTTGAGCACAGGCTACAGAAATGAAGTGCTAAGATTAACACCTTACCTCAGCTCCAATATACTGGTAACATTCCTGGATGGGAAGATACGCCGAATATAGTTAAAATCTCCAACAAAGAGACTTCCATCAATACCCACTGCCAGTGCTACAGGGGCCAAAAGCTTATTTCCTTCTGCCAGACCATTGCAGCTAGGACAGGATATGCTTCTTCGGCGCCCATTCCCCATAATGCTGGTTATCACAGCCGGCTGCTGAGTTAGAAACTGATTTTCTCCATTGCCTTTGTGCAATATACCTAATAATAAAGAGGAGAAGAAGTGGTTATTACAATCATTCATTGCAGGGAACTTCAGGTAGTTCTCTTTTCAACAGCTGCTGTTAAGTTCTGTACACTGAAATGACTCCAGCACTTGGTTCTTCAACGGTGCAAAAAGAGTGAAAGAGCTTTGCAGTAGTAAAAATAAAGGTGTAACGAAGATTCTCTGTTAAAAAAGACATACATGCGCAATCACAGACGCAAACCTAAACCCAGAGTCTTTTGGTATTCATTATGAAAGAAAACGCTGCCATACATCCCTCTGGCCTGGCACAATGGTTTAGACTGTCTTACTAACCGGGAAGTGAGAAGGCAAACAGTGGAGAGGACACGTTCCTTACTTGTGTCCCTGGATCCTCTTGCTCCAGTTTCCTATGTTACATTTTGGTTGGAATTTTGTGCCAACCTTACTGTTCTCTTTCCACCTCGCAGTCTTTCACACTTTCTTCATGGAAAATGAAAAATGAGAAACGGAGATGCCATAGAAGAGGATAGCACAGAAAATTAAAAGATAGGAGAAAGATGAAACTCCTAGAAGGGCTGCTAAGGATCAGTGATGAAAGGCAAGAGGGAAGCTAGTGGTAAGGATCTTTATTAGGCTTCAAGAAATGCCTTTAAGATAGGGTTTCTTTTCAAAATATTTCTTCAAAGAGCAGACCCCTGCTCCAAGCAGGGAGTGGATTCTCTGACAGAGTGACCATTTTCAGTGTATCAAAGATTGTAGATATCTGCCCGGAAACTTTTAGCCTCATGTTCTCTTGGGAAATGCAATTGTATGATCCTAATGTAAAGTAACTGGCTCTCCACTGGTGACGACAGTGAATATCATGCACTATCCAAATGGCTATCTCAGTGATGTTTGATCTGCTGCACAGCACTTAAATTGTGTTCCAATGGCCTGATTTTGCTTATTCTGAACACTACTTTAGATTTCTTGAGCAACAATATAGTTTGCAATTTGTTAATGCAGGGATCAGCAGGGAGGCTGTAGAAAACACTTTACAGGGATCAAATGAAATACATGCTAAGCATTCAGCTCCCTAAGAGTCCCTCGTAAAATATGAAGACCAGGAACATTCAACTTAGGATACATAAAGACAAAGAGAAGAGGAAAAAACAAACAGGTGACAAAAGAAAAAGACAAATGAGACTCAGTATCTCATCACAGACTTAAACTCCTTTTAAACCCCATGTCAGATGAGAGGGGAAAAAGGTCAAACAAGAGGAACCAGGAACAGGTGTGGTTAAGATCAGAAAACCAGGGAAGGAAGACAGAAAGACATCACAGGGGAATAAACGAACAACAGAACAGAGGATAAAGATTTGGACTTTCTTAAAGTAAAATAGCTATTGAAATTCTACAAAAATTTTCTGACAGCTGAAACACGTCCCATATCTTACTGAGGTAAAGATGAAACAAAAAGAGTGGAGAAATTGCATTTTTTAAAGTGTAAATATAATACAAATAAAAAGCGTTCACAGACAAAACTCCATATAGCACAGAAATCACACGGAATTAACTAACTCACCACTCTTGACATTAAGTACATGATGTTTATCCAAAGACCATCCTCCTAAATTTGAAGGATCTAGTTCAAATCCTTGCAGCAGTGCTGTCCTCTTCTCCCATAAAATGAGACTGGGGCAAGTCTCGTACTCATAACCCACAGAAACTGAAATAAAATAAAATAAAATCTAATATACTTGCTGAACAAACACTGAATTAAACGCCCAGAGCACATTCAAATCATTTAGCATTCCAGTTCCCCAGCCCCCTCAAGAAGATGGAGTGTTTATATTCCTCTCTTTTATTCGACAATATTAAATTCAGATCTTTGACTAGACACAAATTTGAAACTTCATTCACATGTACTCTGCAGGGATCTGACCACTTCTCTTTGAATAGTTGGCATTGGGAAGTGACTGGTTTGGTGAGAGTGAGAAATATAATTTTTGAAATATAATAAAATTATTCTATCAGATAATAGGGCGAGATTAAACTCTTAATTTCCCAGACGTTCAAAGCATTTATTTAGTGTGTTCATTTTACATACCATGTACCAAGGAGTAGTGAAAACTTTGCGTGCTTTTAAGCACACACACACACTGTGAGGATTACTCAGGAAAGCAATACCTTATGCAATAATGCAAGAAAGAAAAGCTATAGCAAAGAAGATTTTAGAAAATATAGGAAAGAAATAAGATTTTAAAAGTAAATTTTTCTGAAATAAGATTTTCAAAGTAAATTTTTCTTTCCACGCTGGCACAGCTCTGATGCCCATTTTTAGCACCGTTGTATCAAAATTGTTCTGATATTCAAATGAAAACTTAAAAATATTATAACGATCACTCTTTTTCCCACCCACTAGAACCAAGCGAACTAAAACCAGCTGTAGAACAACAAGACTGAACAGCATTAGAAAAACACCATTTTCATGTCAAATGTATTATACGACAAGAGGCTATAAGTAACACAGCATGCATGAAAATCCAAATGCACTGAAGAATGCCAGTCAGTCCCACATGAGGTTCATTTGTTAACTGAAAGAAAATAAAAACATAGTGATGGACTAGGTTTCACCTAAGTTCCTGTGGCCAGTTTTTCCCATTGTCTGGTCTAAACCTTCTAAGTCAGCTACCAATCGGGAAGCACAGGCATGTTGATGGAGTTTAGACCCTCTGAATGTGATCTTTAATGTGTAAGAGAAACATAATACAAAGATAAATCGTGTCAGGAAGACAAGAACTGCTTAGTCTGCATTTGCTTCTCCATAAGAAATCTTTGCAGTTTTCTTACCAAGAATTACAGGTGTTATTTGGAAAGTTTTGGAGCTTGTATATGCTGACTTACCTACAGCATCTGACAACCCATAAACCTTCTGACCATATGCATCTGTTTTGTCCCAGATAAATGTATATGCCAAGTTGGGAGATGCCTGAAATGATTTTTGAAACAGATGCCCTTCTACCGCTACCATCAAATGAACTTTGATTAGATTCAGCGGCACAAGTGACTGAGTCATGGCGATCTTAAGTAAGGATTTGTATCCAGCAGTACGGGAACTCAGGTAGCTGAGCTTTATACTAGAGCCAGGGATCTCGATTTCTTCATGAAGAACCTGAACAGGAAAAAGATCAAACATTCTACATTAGTGCTTTGTTATTTTTTTTAGAATAATATCGCCTTGCATATTCTTATGAACTTATGACTTTCTCCTACTGGGAGTGGTTAGCCTCAAATCAGTGCAGTGATGCAGTTCAGGTGACATTTCTGAACAATTATTTGTCATCTGTGTACAGATGACACTGCTGGCAAAAGTGCAAATAAGTACAAGTAGTTTTACTGCAAGTTATATGCAAGGGGAACATAAGAAATACAGCCACGGGAACCCGCAACTTCCACTAGCAGTTAGTATGAAGTAAAGACGAATTGAATAAAGTAGTGAAGCAATAGTACCAGCAGTTTTCCTTTGTCCTAAGTAACATACAAGAAAACGGCCTGTGGTTAGCAGCACACACCAAGCCTTTGCAAAATTCTCTTGAAACACCTAAGCTGTCAACTGACATACAGAGATATTCCTGATATATTGTATGATAATAAGAAGGTGCACGGTAGTCAAAGATAAATGTGTCTGGGTGACATAAACCTAGGCTATCTCCTGCAGACCTCATTAGAAAACCTGGTATCTGTCAGAATGAATGCAACTCTACAGAGGCATCGCTACAGCAATTCCAGGGGACAAACGGTGACTCTGTGGTAAGTGCTCAGGTCAGCACTAGCTTCTGACCACTGATTTCTATATCCTTTTCACTCACACTGTTCTTACCTGGGTTTCTGGTACAATGGGATTCCGGCCAGGAGCATCACTGAAGAAAGTTGAAAGTGGTGATGAAATGATGACTGGATCAGGACGGACAAAACCACTTAGATCACAGCTGGGAATGGAGTTCTCCTCTGTCTTCATCACAAGCGTGTCCATGGCGTAGAAGCTATTCCACGGCAACCATACTGTCCTTTCCTGACTCATAAATGGGGCCCGTTCAAAGTGCAAGGTTAGGGATGCTCCGCCATTTGCAACCAAGTCAAATCTAGAAAAATGTGGGCTTTAGAAGTGACGAGACTGAATAATTCCAGTAATAGCATTCCTGGCTAATGGAATAGGTATATAGGTATACCTATAGCAATAGGTATATTTTAAGCGTCATGCTTCAAATGATCAGTAATGGGATGTGAACCTTGGCAACTAAACAACTGAAATCCATCCAAGACAAGCAATGATTTGAAGTCACCCGGAAAAACCTTCTTCCTATATATTATAAAATCTGCATTAAATAATTAAAAAATACCCAACAAACAAATCACCACATTTATTATTACAAGTCACCCTTATATATAAAACCAGCAGAGAGGCCAAGTTCATACTGAGCTGGACACTGAATTATCCCTTTCCTAAAGGATGCTGTCCATCAAGCACAGAATGGGACACATGGCAGTAAGAGAATAGTCATGAAAAGTTTTGCTGTTTGTGTTCTACAAATAAAAGAAGAATTCCTGACCCCAGGACAATGGATCTGTCATTTTGCAGAGAGATTAGGTATTTACGCCGAACCCCCTACATAATCTTAGCAATAATGTGGAGCTGCACAGGCATTTTGAAATCTGGCCTAAATGAGTAGAAGACTTCCAGGTTGTTCTGACAACAGAAGTAGATATCAGTTGTTTCATGTAAATGCCGGCAACGTAACTAATTACTCAATGATTTCAATAATCTGTTCAGATCCAAATACAGTTCAGCTCACCATTTACTGTAGTATTAAACCACTGAAATCAACAACGTTATACTTTTATTATAGCAGAATAATATTCTGGGAAATGTGGAAATGAAATACTCCCTAAAGTTCAGTTGACTCATATTAATTATTTCAATGCAATTGTTTGCATGCAAGATCAAGATAAAACGGCAAATGTTTACAATGCATGTGTCACAGATGCACTGTTTACCACAGCCAATAAACTGGATAAACCATGACACATTGATTTTTGTTTATCTGAACTTGTGTGCATTTCAAATCAGCTGATACAAGGGGGAAAAAGCACTTTTTTGCACAGCAGGAAATTGTCTAAATATATTCAATTAGAATCTTTTGATTACATTCTACCCTGAAGAAACTCAGAAGATAGTGGATCTTCAAAAGGAAGGAGAGGCAGAAAGGAACTTTTAACAAAATATACTATTCTATAATGATACTCCTTTTTTCTTCTGGCAGTGTTAGCCTGCCTTGCATTTTAAAATAAAATATTTCTGGTCTCGGCTGGATATTACTGTAGTCCACAAATGTTTTCATAGATACAGGGCAATTTATTTGAAAGGAGTCTGCCTGCTAACACATTATTATCAGAAGTCAGCCTTTTCATATTTACTTGCAGTTAGTATTCAAAATGCCATGTGAAAAATTACTTTTGTGTTTACTTAATAGCTCTTTGCCCTGGGAGGAATGCCATGCATGGTACCACATGGTTCCATTAGATCACACCATCTGTTAATCAGCAAAGATACTACATACAAAATAGGTACTCAATGAAGCAAGCAAACTCACGTCCCATCCTGACGAGTGATGGTATAGCCGTACTTTGGATACTTGACAAATGACACATTGACCCCAACTAGAGGAGTTCCATCTGTAGTCACCACTTGGCCTCTTATAAGAGACACAAGACTGAAAAAGAAAGATAATTAAAGGTATTAAAGTTAGTTACAAAAGCAAAGTTACATTGTTTATAAACTTAGTGGAACACTTGTGCTTCATTTACTTACTCTAAGTCTAATTTACTCCAAAGATTTTTAGAATACTGACGATACCACAATATTGCCCAGCTCCCTCTACATACTTAAATCAAGAAACTGCTTATCTATGCAGTGAGGTCTGTGTATACAGAATGGGAGTTAGTGCCTTCCTTGTCTAATGAGGCTTTGCCTCATTGTCTAATGAGGCTTTGCAGAGTAGAAAGCTACCTCACATTCAGCCAAGCCAGAAACGTGACCCTGAAGTCTCACTGAAACGATGATTGGGCGCTTCTCAAAAACCTCCCTGGGTACAATAGCGTGTCTGTGGATGCCTGATACACTTGAAAAATATGGTGTAATGCCATACCTCTTTTTTATACAACCGATTATACAAATTAAGGTTCACGTTCTTTCATCTTCGGGAGTGACTGAGGTTTGTACGCTGTGTTTGGTCCTGATTTGTAACCCTTGCTTTTCACTTTGTCAACAGGAGAAAGGATTTGGTTTTAAGACCAGCTATACGCACAGGCAAAATAAAGAGTTTTCTTCGCCAACAGGTTAAGCAAAGTTGACGGAGACGAAGGAGACGAAGATGGGTTATTCCCGTAAGAGGCACAGTCAGTCTTTTGCTCTTTTGAGAGTGCTTTGCTGCTGCTAAGTGCACAGCCGGCAGAAATTGCTGCTGGCCGCCTGGCTGCATTCTCAGCCTCCTGAGCGCTGGAAGTAGCAAGCCCCACTTCTCCCTGCTCTGCTGCTCTCCGGCACGGCCAGTCTGTTCCTGCCCCTCTCCTCTCCTCTCCCAGCTGGAGAGGAGTCTCCATCCCCTGGCTCCTTTCCCTTCCACCCTCCCCGTACCCTGACAGAAGCAGATTGGTGAGTGGGGGAAGCTGCATGGTACAGGGGAGATGGAAAAGGAGAAGCTCCTTGCAGATGGTTTCCATTTCTACATTGGAAATGTGAAAAAAGGAGAAGGCGACCCTGGGAAACAGGGAGAAAGTTAAATCCTGCTGCAACCCATAATCTCAGGGACCTCAAAACTGTGTTTTGCCGTAGCCCTAGGTGAAAAGATTTCTGTTTCAGCACTGTGTGCTTCCAGCATGACCCACCAACTCTCAGCTGTAGCTATAGAGAGAGCCAGAAAACGAAAAGCCCCGTTTCTGAACTGACTCTGCGCTGGCAGGACCGGACCTGCCCCTGAAGCCCCGCAGGCGTCAGGCACACCAACAGGCACAGCGTCCTGACACCACAGACTCCTGGGCCCGGTCCGAGCTGCAGGGCAAGGGGATTAAAGTGAGCTGTGTTTTGCCGAAAACGGGCAAAATGCAGTTGAATTCTGGGACGGCTACAACGCTCGCATTATCCCCTATGCTTGCATTTCTAAAGCCATGTACGTACCAGAGAACACCTATTTTCATTAGTAATATCAGGGGTTGTTTTCAGGTCTTTTCTATTGACTCTGAAATGTTCAAGGTGCTGTGGTGTAAATTTCCGACTGTATTTTACCAGCTATTTAACAACTACTTCCTCATATTTTTATTCCAAACAAGGCGTAGCATTTTCTTCAGTATTACATAAAAAAGAAACTAATTAGTGAAAACGAGCCATTTCTGTTACTTTTCTCTTAGAACTTTCAACCATTTCTTGACCCTCCAGGTCAAATTTTGATTTCTGAAATCAACATTTTGTAACAGAATATGGAATTTAATAGAAATTGATACCTGTTGAGAACATCTACTTGGGAATATGTTGGACCAAGATAATTGTCTTGGCATCTTTCATTTTGCTCGAATTATTTAGTTACAAACACACAGAAGCAGTTTTAGGAAGACAGTCACTCAAGCTTCTATAGGGGAACAGTGCAGAAAGCAGATTTAGAAAGAAATCATCATATGGCAGAAGAGAACTAATAATGTTCATGACAATTTTTTTCTACCTTCAATTTTATTATTTCAGGAAATAATTTGAATAAGAAATCTTCCTTTTTATTTCTAAAATGCCAAAATATGGAACACAATGGATATTAAAATTTGTAGCTAAAATCTGGATTTATAAGAAGTGATATGTTGACTAACAGTCACACATAGGACAACCTTTTTTTTGGTAATCTTTTAAAAGTGTAACTGACCAATTAAGTTGATACATTAAATCCTTTTTTTTTTAACACGGAAGTTAAATGTGTAAAAACACATAGTTTTTTTTTTTTCCCTGAAAACTTCATTTCATCTTGTTTCTGCACAGAAACGATCAGTGAGAGCTAAATAATTTTGCAATCAATACATTTTGTTATTTATTGCTTTAGCAGTGTGGGAAATAACTTCTTTTTCTTATACTAGTATTGGAAAAAAATCATAACCACTGTTTTGTCCCACTTTTTCATCTCTTTCAATGGAATGAGAGGTTGAGCTAAGAAAAGGGAGAGGCCACTATCTTTCATGGCAGCTACGTCTTGAGACTATGGCAGCTTCAGTACAGATGAAACTTGGAGTCTAACCTTGAGGAACTTTTTAAAAGTCAAAAATCTTAGTTTTAAAACTTTCAATTTGCCATTATACATTAGATTTGCCTAAAATTGGTACCAAAAATAACAGCTGAACTGCAGAATTCTCAAAAGCACCTTCACAACTTAGAGGCTAAGGCCAATTTTAAAATGTCATTAATATGCCATTTGCAAAAATATGTTAAAATACATGATGTACTTCAGATGAATAAAACAGAACTAAGACTCCTGCCACCAGGAACCCTAGAAAACATATTTAAAAAAAAAAATCTAAAATTCCAAATGAGGCTTTTTCAAAGGAGCCTCAGGATTGAAGTGCCCAGCTCGTGCTTAGTCTAGACATCTAATTCTTAGACTGTTTGAAGACTGCAACCCATATCCATACATAAACAGCTTGATTATTTCTAACATAATTTCTAATATTTCTTGGATGGCACAAGAATGTCTGCATATCACTATACTCATCTAGAAATTTGGAATGATAATCACCTGCTTTTGTAAAATACTTCGAGTTCTAGGAATAAAGTGTTGGATCATGTTAATAACACAACTAAACATTATCAGATGACAGTGAAATACAGATACAGGGAATACATTCATTTGCATTCTGGGTGGCTTAACGAGGCAACAGCTCAAGCACTGGTTAGCATACAATATGTAACAGGAAACTGCCTGCTCCTCTTCACTCAAGGAAATTTTGCTGACCGTAACATATATAGAGCAGCATGTACCAACCAGCCTGTGGACTCTATGCTTTTTATGCTGTAGCCTGTATTCCTTTTTGGACAAATTATTCAGCCTCATGAATTAGTAAGCTTCTCTCTTGTGTTGTTTTCCTTTTCGTGCAACATTGCAGAAAATTGCAAGAATTCCCCCATTTTATTTTTACAGAGCTGATGAGGGGAAAAAAAAAATCACAGCAAATTCAGGGGTGAAAACAGAACAATTTTCTACCGTTATTCCAAGCAACTCCATGTGTGTACGCATACAGTATTTTATAGGATAGAATAAACTCTCTATTATATAGAGTAGGATCCAACAGGGCTTTTCTGATAGAATATGGAAATCATTGTGCTATTTGAGCATCACAGGGATGAATACAATGGGGACCTGCCTGGTGTATCCAGAAACATTATGAACCTCATTTCACAGACAAATATTTAGTGACTTGCTCTACATCATCCAGTAAGCCTATAATGAAATCCTGACTGAAAAAACAGTTTCCTGTAATGAAGTCCAATCTTTTGGGTGTTATCTCAAATGAAGTTCTTTTTTCAGTTTTAACCTTGGCAATATGAATGTAATTAGCATATTCATCAATTTCTTAGCGTCTTTCCATGGAGACATATTTAAATAATATTGATAAATGGGAACACCACTCTTCTTGTAAGCATACAATGGCATCAAATATCAATTAATGATGTGCTGGCTTTTAGATTCATTATAAATATATAATTAATAATCATAGCAAGAACAGATATAGAAAAAACCAAGAAGAAAATGAAAACCTTGTCAGATGTATTGATGATGCAAGTAAAACAGTTTTATATAAGGAATAAATAATAAAACCCCCTAAGTTAATGTATCTTTAAAATAATTTGAAATGTTATTCCATTATTGAAACTTGTGTTAACGGCACTAAATAAAATGCAATCTCTTTGTAACTGGGAACTATTTTTCATTTTCCTTTGTTCTAGATTGCAGTCTTCATAAAATATAAACCTCAGAAGCTCCTACTCAGCAGAACGAACCTTCTTCTAGGTGTTGCCAATATGTTAAAATGCTAATAGAACTCAGTGTTATAAAATAAAGGCCACATCAAAAATTGCAACAGAGTGCCCTCAGTGGGAATGATGCCCGAGATGCAAACACATGAAGCACCTGAAACCAGCATCTCATGTTAAAACATGAATAAAATCTCTGGAGAAATTCTCCCGTACAATGCAACTGCACAGATACAGTATCGTATTTATAGCTGCTACCTGCTGTTGAAGGGATTTTCTCCTGGGATGATATGAGTGCTGTCTTTCCCCACTAAGAGCTTGATTCGATCATAGAATGACTTCACAGCTGGTGAACCAGAATGGCTCTGTTGTATGATGTCAAGAGGATCACGTGAACCCCGGCACAACAGGCTATTTTGACAGGTAGACTGGAGGCAGCAGTCTGGGTCTAGGCAGTCAACCAAGCCATCTGAAAAGTAAGAATCATCAGGATTCAGCCGGCTGCGCAGCACTATCAAGCAACAGTATCTAATGGACATCTTAAGGCACTGGGGAAAAAATGTTAACGCTTACTCTTCATAACATCTCTATGCCATAAAACTGGTAATTGAACCAATAATGCAATGAGGGTGAGACTTTCTCAAGTACACTGGTTAAACACCATTACTGCTACAATTAATTCGAACCAGTGTTAGATGAGAATCAATCCCAAAGAAATCTGTTAAGGGTTGGAATTCGGAAGAAGGCCTAGTGGAAGGAGTACAGGATTTTTTGTTTACACTTTTTGTTTGGTTGGTTTGTGCTTTTTTTAAAATCTTTCCAACAGAGTTTTTAGATTTCCTTGCTGGGCTATGAGAGTCTTGAGAATTATGCTGTTTAATTTCATTTGTTCCATTTGGGGAGATGAGGGAAGGAGATGGGGGTGACAGAGTAAGTTATCATTACCTAAGTAAAATAAAAATTACATTGTACCCGTTTTGGCAATTCATAGGAAAGTGCTGCTGGAACTCCCACCTCCCATAGATATCTGAATCAGAACTTGTTCGCATGCTTGGATAAGGAAGGATCAGTCACAAAGCTGGTGGGTTCAGTCACCGTATTACATATTAGGTTGTCCATCAAGAATATTTCTTAAGAAGTATTTTTAAGAAAAATTAGAATTTAAACACCAGAAATTGAAATGGAATCCTCAATGAGGAGATCGATCTGTATACTTTGATAAATCACAACTGACTATTTTTAGCACATACAGTTACGACTTCTAGCATCATCCTTTCCTTTGGTATCATCATTTAACTGAAATATGTTCTCTCAATGGAGTTCTACTGTAATTTAGAGATTAATAACCATTTACTTTAAAATATTATCATCTCTAATAATTTAGAAACATTTGTTCATCTACTCTGACAAGAATCAGGCATTCAATCTGCAAATCTACTCAGGTTTGTAAACTTCCAGAGACTCCCCAAGACATATTAATCTGATTTTTGAATACAAATATGGCCTGGGCACATTCTGAATATCATACACAAGAGAGAACATTCCGGTAGGTTAGTTGACAAAAGTACCTTAGAGTAAGATCATGACTAATGTATTTCTGAGATCTTCAAATGCACAACAGACCAGCATTACCCTAGACAGTGATAACTGCAAAAACAACAACAACAAAAGAAAAAGCAACCCAAACCAAAACCTACGAAAAGCCTTCTTATTTTACAATTAGCCTTGTATTTCCAACAGATTGTGTGTGCCTGAAATGACTGCTTCTGATTTAAAAACAAAATTGCCAAGGTAGGCTGACAATGTTTCATTTAGCCCTCCAAGGAAATTTAAGTTAGACAAACTACCTTGTTGCGAGACCTATACATTGCTTTAAGGTCAGTTGCCTATTCACATTAAGAGCTCCATTCATCTTGCAATCCTTTCCAATGTGGCGGTAGGAATTTTCTTTTTTGCTACAATCCATTTTCCACCCACTTTATATAATCATTGTAAGGACACCGTTAGCTTCAGATTATAACTCAAGGCAGTTTTCCTATTAAGCTCCGAGAACTTTTTCTCAGCATCCTGCGTTCTTTCTCAGTTTGTGACACCTCTGCAACTATGAACTGAAAAGCTGCCCACTGTTTAGTCCGCTCAGTTCTTTTATTCAGATGACCACCAGTCAAGGGAATCCTATCAATACATTAGAAATAACAGAAGCAAAGCACAGGATATAAATTACTCCCTTTGAAAAATTTACATTTACCTGTTCAAGCTGCATCATATTTTTGCTATACCTGTTATTAGAGGTGAGCATATGTTATGTCTGTAACGACCTCATCATGCAGCAGATTATGGGATGCTGTGACCGAACGCTTCTGATGACACCATGAACTTTCAATTGGCATATCAATCTCTCACTGTCCTGTCAGTCACGCGAATCACATCTTTATGCTCACAAGCCCCCTTGGATATAGTCTGACATTGCAATCTTCAGTAAATTACCCTGTCACTGCCAATCTCACCGTTATCTCACAAACAATCAAGCAGGCAATCAAACTGCTCTGAATTGCCAGTTCAGGACCTGGGAGGCTAGAAACATCTCCATTCAATACCAGGGAGAAACCTGTGTATGATTCCTTTCATGTTGGAAGGTTTTTATGCAATTATGTGAATTCCGGCCCGCACACTTTCAGATGCTTACAAGAGTATTTAGAAAAGACAGGCATATACCATAACATAAATATACACACGATTTACTGGTTTGGAACGTTATTACTTATAATATATGGCTATATTCCCCCGTACTAATTTATTCCCAGATGGCAGGATTTGGGAGTTAGGATATTTTTACCTTATGCCAACTAGTTGATCCAGCTTGTTGCAACAGCAGAGCTGGGGTATGGGTCTGTTCAGCACACGCAGCCAGAACCCGGGCACTGCTGTTTGGTGTCAAAGGCTTACACATCGCTATACTGTTTGCATTCATAGTTGCATTGCTGCTATTGTTTACTTTGTTGCTCTGAAATCTCTGACTCTTATGTATGAGAGAGTATTGATTACTGTCAGAATGTATTTGTTTCTAGGTCATGTTTGCCTAATTTGCTATCTGGACGTATTATCACAGAATGGCTGAGGTTGGCAGGGACCTCTGGAGGTCACCCGGTCCAACCCCCCTGCTCAAGCAAGGGTACCAAAAGCCGATTGCCCAGGACCATGCCCAGACAGCTTTTGAATATCTCCAAGGACAGAGACTCCACAACCTCTCTGGGCATCCTGCTCCAGTGCTCAGTCACCCTCATGATAAAAAAGTGTTTCCCAGCATACATTTGTGCCTGGGGTTGTTCCTTCCCAGGTGCAGGGCCTTGCACTTCATGAGGTTCCTATCAGCCCATTTCTCCAGCCATATTGTACCATTACATATGAAGTAAATTGTTACAGAACCATTTAGTTGCATTAGACTCAGTTGATTAAAACAAGGGCTAGGAAAAAATGTACCTTCTGTAAGAGAAAACTCTGCCATAAGCATGAATTTTAATTAGAATTCAGTACTTTGTTTTTTAATATATATTTCAGAGCTTGTCATCTTCCAGATTTCCTCAGGCACACTGAATTATTTATATGGTTAATTCAATGACAAAAACCTCACCATTAGCCTCACCAAGATATTGCTGCTTTTCATAGCATGCACATCTGAGTTTAAAGTGGCCAGTTAGCAGCTCTCTGAAACTCTGTATACTAAAAGGAAGAAAATTAAAGGAAGAGACTGTAGGGGGGGGTAAGGTGCTGCTTAACCTCCTCCAAGAACTTGAGACCAAAAGAAGTCCTGACTTGGCCTTAACTGAGAAGAAAGAAGTAGGAAATTTTGATCTGATTTACACTGGCAGCACAGGATTAGCTCTCCATTGCTGTTCGCAGTTCTGAATTCCCAAATCTTTTCAGAAACAAAGCAAGTGACATGGTATTCCTCTTGAAGACTTCACTTCTGCTAATGGATACACACATTTCTTGACTTTCCATGAACTGTTCCACAAGATTTTTGGCAGACTTAACTATACAGCAAAAAGAAAATTTTAAAGTATTACATGTAAGTAGAATAATCTACTCGTGCACGCCATACTTTAAGATGGCCTTATTATTGTGTTCCTCTTGAACATTGTTACAAGGCCTAAAAAGCTCTCAGTAGAAATAATGATATATTTTACTCCTAATGTATTTAGAACCTCTCATCATCAGTCTTCCTTTACCACTGAATATATTTCTTATCATGTTCAGGTGACTGGATTCCAGAATTGTGCTACACCTTTCCTTGAAAAGTTGACGCTTGAGCTGTTGGTTTGTTTTGTTTTTTTAAATCCTACGAGTAAATTATCTTTAGTTTCCACTCTTCATCAAATACTTGCAGGTTGCGCTTCAGGTTCAATTCATGATGCACGTTAGAATGAGTCAACTCTGACCTGACATCCAGCTGCTTGAGAAAATGCTTTCCGTACCCAGCAGGGGACAATTTTGTTTCCAAAACAAGACTTCTGAGCACATGCTCAGTAGAGGGCATCCTTACACTTCACTAGCTTCAGGAGCTGGTGGCTTTCAGAGCGTAATTCCTGGAATTTTTTCTTTTTCTAATAAACATTTCAGACTGATGATTAAAATAGAGGCGGGGAGGGGGAGGGGAACAGCAGCTATTACGAACCCTGAGGGCAAAAGGGCCTTTGATCACTCTAAGGGCAAATTAGTTAATTTATCATGATCCGATTTTAATTATGTGTAGTATTAATATACCCAAGGTGAAAGAATTAGAGATGCTCTATCAGATCATCAAAAGAGTAGGCCTTCTCTCTGCCAACACAGAAATATTTTAATTGAGCTCTAAAAATGCATGCAGAACTGTTTCCACAGACAGGCTATTCCACAGCCCAGTATATCTTATTACCAGGAAGTTTTATCTAATATTTAACCCAAAATTTCACTTTTGTAGCTTGATCTAGTTACTGTTAGCTATGTTGGCATACATCATTCAAAATAATTCCTCAGAAGTTCCTGGTGCTAACAAGAAAGCAACTGCTTCTAATCCTGCTCCAGCCCTGTTCTTCCATTAGCCAAACTGGAAAGCCTCTCTGTAAACTGTCAGGATATCCATCATACCACAGGTTTTTATAACAAACTGTGAGCACAACAGCGTATTTTCTGAACCATAAGCCTAAACCAAAGCTGCCTTTCAGGAAAAGTTGGATTATAAATCTCACATTGTGGTAAAATGGAACCTGGCTTCTGTGTAAGCTGGGTGTGCCTCTGAATGCCCCAAACACTCCCCAATGACGTTTTAAAGTACCCCGGAATATGACGTTGGTAGAGCAACAGCCCCACTTCCCTTGCCCCCTCAGGATCCCCGTGCTGCCCAGAGCTCTGGCAGTCGGGAAAACCCTCATCCCTAAGAGCATCACCTGGAAGAAACTACTGCAGGCGTAGCTCCAGCTACGCACTGAGCGCGTGGTGGTCCTTCGGAACCTGTGAATACTGGGGGATTATCGGTGCTCCAACTTCAAACCACATGTTGCTTAGAGCAGAGTTGACCGTTGCTTAGAGCAGAGTTGACCTAGAGGGCTCCAAGATGAAAACAATCTTGGAAAAAATGTTTGTTCAGTTCCAGTGTACACATGGATACCTACGCAGCAACCGGTAGCTTTTCAAATTGTGGAATTTGCTGTCACTGAATTTCTTGCTTTCGCTTCTCCATGGGTTATAAGAGCATGTTATTGTAGTAACATATCCCGTGAGGGACAGTGTAAGGATAAGCTGGCTAATGTGTGTAAAGGCGATTAGAGGCTGACATGAAGTTCTAACAAAATCGCATACAAGCACACTCATTAGGTCTTGTCAAACTTACATAATGTCTAGTTTTGATACAGATTTTATACTCGAGCCTACATGACTCACTCTGGCCCCCATCCACAATAGATTTCAACTACTCATTACATTTAATATTCTAAAACTGACTATTGTACAGGCTCTGGAAAGGTATTTTCTGCACCAAAAGTATTCTGGGTATTTACATTGAGAAGTTCATAAAATCTTTTGTCTCTGCTGAATTAGAGACCCCTGCTGAGGCAATGCTTGTTGAGGCAAGCTAAATTACATGATTTGCTTTTTTGCTGTGAAATACTTGTATTATCTTAAATGTCACGAGCCTGATGCAGTATCAAGTCACAGGATTTGTAATTTTCTAAAAGCAATTTTTTACTAAATGTTTATTGCAGGAAGACACTTCTCTTTTCTTTCTATTTTCTTTCTGTCTAATTTCAGAGATGAGTTTTCTAAGACAACTCAAATAAACAGCCTTTCAATCAGTCAAGTGCACTGTCCTGACAGTGAACTTCTCTAGAAATGTATTTTTCTCATGAATTGAAGAGAATTCATACTGGAGCAGATAGCTGGCTTTCTCTCATTCATTATCTTTAATGTATTGTGCCAAACAGAATTACTGCCAACTGTACTTCTTGGTGGGGTTACAGCTATGTAGTAACAAACTGAAGGGCAAAATTTGCCGTCTGAGATATGCACAACTCTCTTTGGAAAGCCAAGTGGAAATAAATTAAAATGAATTTTAAAAAGAATGTCCCACTTTGCATAACAAACAAGGAATTCCTCATTCTATTTAGCTTAGTATTCTGTACTGCTACAGGTTGCTTACTTTCCTTCCCCACCCAATTTTAGTCCAGATAATTACATTTTGAGAAATGTGCTCTGTGAAGTGATATAAGCAGTGACTGCATTTAAGCTTTTTTTTTTTTTTTTAACCTGCCTGCACCTGCCCTCTCCATCCTGATCAAATCTGAAACAAACCAATTTAGCAAAATTTTGGCTATTTTCCGTTCTCTGAGATTAGATCATTTAACTGTCTTGCCAATAAAAATTATAAACATGAGTAGAGTAAGTTTGAAAGGATGCAAAAGGTGGGAGAAGAGAGAAAGAAGGAAAAGAAAAGCCTAGAAAGAGTAACCCAAGTGGGTGATGCAGGACTCCTGCCAGGGCTGCTTCTGCAGAAGCCAGGGTTCTTAAATATCTGTCCCAAATTATCCCATAGAATTCAGGACAAAGGCCCCTCAAACATGAGCTCCTGGTATCGACTGCATCCAACATCTAGTGAAACTATTCTTTAGAAAAGGACTATGATGTTTGCTATGCATTACATTGTGCCTTTTACTTGGAAGCAGTCCAAGATCTAAGGTGAAGTCTAGTTAAACATACACAATTTATGAAGACTGTTCCAAGATACTAAAAGCATTTTGCAATTTAGGAACAACTAAACTATTATAAAATAGTTATTGTAAAAAGATGGGTATAAATAGCCCCTGTAGTGATTTTCTTATGCAACATGTCAAAAGAAATATGAACTTAAAAAGTAATGTACCTTCTCCCATTCCTCAAAATATCATTTCTAATCACTTAATTTCCTAAAATAGATCCACGGTGAATTAAATGGGTCATACATGTCTATTGGGGGGATTATACATTGTAATCACAAGTATAGGTCTTAAAATAAAGCTATTTCTAATTCCTCCAAAAGATGCTTAGTAACTATTAGACTACCGAGGGACTGATTAAGGAAAGGGATTAGAGTTAGAAGTGGTCACAGTAAGTAAATGATGTAATCCAAACATGTTTTGGAAAACAGAAGCATTTTCCAATTAAAAAAGATCTTAAAAGTGAGTCAATGCCAGAAAACCCTTACCTTTCAGTTAGGCTTCCTCCCTACAATAAATAAATAAATAGATAGAAAAATAAATAGACAAATAAATAATTAAATAAGATACTTTCAAGCTTTTTCAGCAAAGTAGCCTATGCACCATAGCGACCCTAGACAGGTTCATAATGAAGACCCAATTAAGCCCATATCTAGATTTGACATGTGATGGTAAGGACAAATACAGGTGAATTTGTCAGTGCTCCCTCAGGTCAGGCAGAGCTCTACTCAAACAGCTCTAAGAGGAGAAAACAGCTCTGGACATGCTCTCCTCTCTCTGCTCTGGAATCCTGTCTTATTTATGTGAGCAATACACACTGACATCTCATTTAAAATGAAGATTTGTAAGTCTCAACAAGACGGGGACACATCTGCCTCTTCTAGGAATAAACCAACTAAAGGGTATTAATCTAAAATTGAAAGAAAATATTAAGTATAATCTTTCATTTTTCTCTTATTGAACTATGGTATGGAATTCGCATTGTGGCAGATAATAAGACAAAACAGGACAAATGGGAATCCCTTTGGAGTCAGTGGCAATGCTCTTCTTGACATCCATGAAATGAAGACTTGGCCTAAGGCCTTTGAATCTGATTGTGAGATACAATTGCAATAAGAATGGCTGAACAGTGGACGAGCACCAAAATATGTTAAATCTGTTGCCACATGGGGAAGAATGGAAGAGAGAAAATGATAGTTGCATTTCAGTGACACGCTGAAGCAACTATATTTCAACAACATGAATAGATGGATGGAAAAGGACAGAGATTCAGCTGTCCAGCTAAGGATCTCATTTAGGCAAAAAATTGTATTTTTAGCTACCCTACTGCCTTTCGAAAGAACAGCTTGCATCTTCAGTACTACTCCAGAACTACTTGCTTATGTTAACAGAGCAATGCTGGTAATGGAGCAGCAAATGAGTTCAACATTTTGCTGCAAATAAACTCAGCTGAGTTTCAAATGAAACAAGAGACTGGGAGAAGAGGCGATTTCTTTAACTTTCAATAATCTTGTGTTTTATGTGAAACTTGGGGTTCTGGTAACTAGCTGAATCTTTAATGTTGATTCCCATAGTACAGTTTTCGGCTTTGTCTAATGAGAAAACTTAATTTTATCTGTTCCTTTATATACACAGTCACAATTACATAAAGGTGCATCTTGAAGTACACAGCACACATCCCTTCCTTCCTCTCCATTCCTGCACACTCCTGTGGTCCCTGCTGCGATAGCATTAATAAACATATAGGTCACAGGACGTGTTCCTGGCCAGTTGCGCAGTGAACCAGACACATAAAGAGTAGTACAGCTTAAGGCAAAGGCAGAACTGCACTCTAAGATACTAAATATTAAGAGATTAACATTATGTTCAGTTCTGAGTTTTGTTACAGCTCTTGTGACTGACAATTTGGCAAACTGATGGGAATGACAATGACTCTGTCCTTACAGCGCATATTGGAAAGGACCCCATGCCATCTCAAAGAAAACTGAAACTCAAAATATAATCAAGCAAACCGAAACAGCAAAAATCACAAAGGCATGAGAGAGACAGAAGAGCGCTGCAGTGCCACACAGCCTGTGGGTAACTCCCAGCCTGCGCCACCTGCGCCGCGCACAAAACACAACGTGCCTGAATCAAAGGGTTTGTCCGTTCGGTTTTTCAGGTATACCCTCAAGAATGTGGAGAACCAGCTAGCTGAACAGGCGTTGGACATCACCTGAGCTCCCTTATAGAAAAACTCTACAGAAACGTAATAAGGATGAGACCATTAGAGAGCAGTAATGATCATCAGATTAAAGTACTGAGCTAAGGGTCAGAAGACAAGAGATTCTTTTCTGCCTTTTTCATAAAATCCCCATGTGAAAATGTGTGAGTCAAACGGACTTTTCAGGTTGTTTGGACCTTGGAACACGCATAGCTTTTCAAACTATCTACACTCCCACAAGAAGCAATGAGCAGTAACCTCTCCAGCCTCTGGAAAAAAAGCAACTTCAACCTGCAAGCGTTGAGAACGTCTGAAGAGTTCTCCCCTTAATCTTTCTAGCTTTCAGCTAGGCTAAACAGTTTTCTTTCAGGTGTGACTATGGTAAACCAGAAACCAGGCACCTTTCATGGTAATGCTGATTAATATTATATGTCTGTTGTATGGCATATTTATCCTATGTATTCTTTACCTTTGATTTGCCTTCCATGAACTAAGTTTTAGAATTCTGCAATTTTAAATTGGTATGAACAGCTGAATGGTCTCACTGGTCATTTTTTCCCGTTTGCCTGTCTGTTTTACAAGTGCAGAATATTGTCTTGGATAAGTAAGTAAACATCTTATTCCAGCATTTCTAATAATGTTTTTAATACTCCTGTCTTGTTTTGAGGAAAATCTGATGATATATCCATTTTCAAATTTTTCTTCAAAGCCTGTATAAACTGCAAACCTAAGCAGTTCACCTTTTAGTTTCTTACAGTGCATCTTACCACAACTTTAGTGGGTTTTGTTGTATAGTTAAATTCCAAATAATGTAATCTGGCAGTTGGATTCTGCTCTTTACAATTCCGTAACAGCTATAAAGCAAGTTCCTGTTTTCTGAAATTGAATCAGCTCCAGCTCTTTTAAAATATTTCTATAAGCACTGATCACATGTGAAACCAAGGAACTAACAGAGGATTTACAGGTTAAAGCTAGTGGATGATATTCAGATGTGGTTAATATCATGTAATCAAACCCAAATATACCTGTTCCTGAGTTTGGGACTTATGAACAATTTCTACACCCTGAAATTTGATACAAAATTAAAGCACTCATCTTAATGACAATTTTACCCTAGAAGCAGCCATTCAAATAAGCCAAATGTTTCTTTGCAGTTTTAGGAAATACCATGAGTAAAACATTTATTAACTGGCAAACAACAGATGCGCTCTTTAGATTAATTATTGGCCAAAGAAAAGCAAAGGAGTCTCAAAGCTGGGTCTGACGTTTGACTTTTAATGAAGAGCAGAAGTAAGTGAAAAAGACTTTAAGTGACTTACTAAAGACACTGTAATGAAAAGTATAAGAAAGCTGCTTCAAATGAAGGAGACAGATTAAGCAATCTTATTTAGATGGCACAGCTTCTCAGCACTGCTTTCAGCCCAGCATAGCCTAATACACCATGGAAGGCTCCACAAAATGAGATAAACTAAAGCCGTCTTTGAAGGTAAACACAGAACGCAAATTCTGTATTTAACAGGGATATGTCTGATAAAGGAGAGGGAAAATTGAACTGGGATCTCAGAGCCTTACCATATATGACTGTTCAGCACACCTCACTCAGCCCTTTAAGGTCTGGCACATGAACTGCGCAATATGACAGCAAGCTACAACCACTTACACCGGTTCTGTACATGAAAGCATGACCCTGGCCTCTAGCACAGAGCAGAAAAAATATTGCTAAATATCCCGCTCAATCAGCTGCTATGCCTGTGCACACAGGCACAGCAAGTTGTTCTGCAATTCACATGCGCCAAGAGCCCACAGGAAGAAGTTCTGGTCTGCTGGGCCATGCTCTCCACCGCGGGCTTCAGCGGGATGTGGAGTGGGACCGAGTCTGCCTGTTCATTCCCGACGCAGGCGTTGTGGGTCACCACATCTCTCCACAAGGCCACAGCTCGCTCAGTCTCATTTGTTTCAAAAGAAATGTAACAACAACACTTGACAGCAATGACAGCTGAAGCCTTTCTGAAGGAAAATGACTCACAAAGCAAACGCGTATAACCCTCTGTTCTTTAGGGACTGGGAATTGAAAGACTTTTGCTCACCTCCCTCATTATCCTTGTTATCGGCACAGGCAGTTTCCATGGCAACGTTGCATCCAGGCCCCCTCCAGCCGCTCTGGCAGACACACTGCCAGCTGTTCTGACCCAGTGTGCATCTCCCATTGCCATTGCACAAATCAGGGCAGCCATCTGGTTGAAGAAATGGAGAAGGTAAGTACAAGACACACTCATTCACACTGCCACTCAGACTTCTGACAATATTACTGTGCAGACAAAAAGGCTCGTTCCTGCTGGTGGGACAAACGCTCTCCTGGCCCAGAGCCACAGCCCTGGGGTGGAGAAGGAGGGTAAAGAAAGGGGATACCTCAGAGAAATGGGGATTTAACTCAAGCCAAAAGGCAGGAGGAGTCCTACCATCAGCCGTAATACATGTTTTAAGAACCCTGTAAAGGTTCAGATCTTGAGATGACAGAAATTACAGTCTGCTGGCAGAAGATCACAGCTTCTTATTTTTCCCCACTGTATGTGTGTGTATATGCATATATGAGGGAGAATGTCTTCTTCAACAAGCATGCCAGAGTGCCTTTTATATTGCGCATTGCGTAATTCTCCAGAGCTTCTCTAAACACAAAGTTTAAATAAATAGTTTTGAAAATATTTCCCTTCTTTAACAGTCATTTTAAAAGACCTACTTATTTAACACTAAGTTTACTTATAATATGATGTAACATTTCATGCTTTCTGAAAGACACATTAGAAGAGATATCCCACAAAAGATGTATGTTTTGAATTGACTATGGGTGTGACATGACTCACTATAGCAAGAGCTGAATTAGGAACAAAAATAGTAATTAGCTAAGGTGCTCATACATTCTAACAAAATGTCCATAGGTAATAGAATACCTCGACTGCTTTTTCCTGAAACTAAATGAGTCTCAGGAGGCACTACTGTATCTTACTGAATATTCATTATGAAAAAGAGTAAGAAAACCAAATTTCAGCCTCATTATATACAATCAAATCCATCAACACCCAATCCACACAAGCATGTGTATTTGCCTGTGGAGGTGACAGAAGATTTGAGAGTCCTGCAGCAGATCTCTCAGCACCTTTTCATTAGTCTGAGCAGGAGAAGAAGGCTGCGTTGCCATACTGACAATAGATGTTGGATCCCAGTCATTCACCAGCTGTCTTGTTTGGGTTGGAAATAGAGTCTAATCCTGCCATCTCTACAACCACCAGAGAACACAGAATAATTAATCTTATTGCTGTTGGTCTCGGGCAGAAAATTTAATCTCAAAACAGCTCACAAAGCTTCATGCTCTCTCATTTTCCCCTCCACCAGCAGTGATGGGTCACTGTCGGCATCAAGATGTGCAGGGACCTGCTGCAGTCCTCTCAGGGCTCACCGACTGGCTGGGTCAGTCCTTTGCATTTGCCACTGTGACCCCAAGCTGTGACTATTAATTAAGTACTCCACTCCCTTCCCCAGGCATTTTAAGAGCACCAAGGAACTAATGGGCACCCTACCGAAGTGTGGATACTCTTTACACCAGCTGTGAGTGAGGAAGGCAGCAGTTGGAAATAGCCTGAAAGCAAATAAATATGTTTGTCTGAGCAGCACCACTTCAGATGTGCAGCACTGGAGAAAGACTTATGACATTATGTTGCCTTTGTGCCCCTTGGCCTCTGCAGGTGACTGGGAATAGGAGCAACTGTCAAGCTAGCACAGCTTTCACACTAGTGCTGAAAGGTTGAACAGCCTTCCAGAAATCACTAATTTAGACTGTCTGCATTTCTATAAACCTGTTCAGAAAGCCAGAGCTCTGAGTTTGTGTCTCTTCCTACTCCTCCCAGCTGCCTTTGCTGTAGCCAGGTGATGTTAGAGAGGAGTTCCTCTGACCCCATACTGGTTTTCACACTGCTGCAGGAGTTTCCCATGCGGGAAAGTGAGCTGCCTCATATCCCCGGTACTCACACAACTGGTATCACAGTACGTAAGCATTCACTTTCACTTTTCCTCATTGGGTTGTTACCTGATACATTCATACTGATTAATTAAATTTTAATGGGACTAAGTAGTCCACAGCCACCTTAATTTTCGATGTAATTCTGAAAGTTTCCTTTACTATTTAAAAAAAAAAAAAAAGAATGCTGGGCCTCTGGAAGGTGCTGGACTGAGACCTCTGAGACCTCACCTGTCCTGCAGAAAAGGTTCTTTATAGATAACAGCAATCAAAGCTTCTGTGCATTGTCCTGCCAAGGTGCCTGAACCTGCACCATTTCTAGCACTGGCACAGCAGCTTGATCTCCACCAAAGCTCTGTAGAGTAAGATACCACACCTCTGTGAACAGGGCCAAGACCATTCAGTTCATTTTACACAGAAGCTATCAGCAGATAGAAACAAGTCCTAGAAGTTTTATTTCAATGCTGCTGTGTATTAAAAACATACAGTGCCCCTTTTCACTAAATGTAAGGTTATTTTGGCATTATATATCTTAGCTATAAAACGTTGCCCTTACTTTTGCAGCACAGGGAATATATTTTCAAGGCATTTATTTTATCTCTTGCATTTGTTAGGTTGTTTGAATGACCAAAATGATAATGTTTGAGGGAGGCATCATACTGTAGGACAAATTTGTTTTAAATGAAAAACAAATAGTAATTGTGAATATACACACACGGTTGGCTTTATACTGAGACACTGAAGAGAATTAAATCACTGAAGCAGTTTGCTTTGCAGCATACGAGCAAGATGAAAACATGAACAGTAGGGTGCTAGCAAAATCTCTGAAAAGTTTTATGTGCAGCTGGGGGTTAATGGACATGACTTTGCGTTTAGCTTAAAGACAGAAGCAAGTGTCACTGGTATAGACATGATGTTGCTAGGAAACACTATGCTACCTTTATAGAGTTTATTTAACTGTGGCCTTCCAAAGACAGATTTTGTGTTTCAATAACATAAATATCATAAGGAAGGGAAAAAACCAGCAGTAGACTACAATAAGATCCAAGTACTTTGACAATAATGTCTTCCTTAAAAGATCTTTTAAATTAACGACGTATTAACTTTCAAAACAGCTTTAAGTAATGGACAAGTATTTAGGTATTTTGCATGGTTATGTGTGTTTCCATACGTGTGTGTGCATATATGCATTTCTGTTTATGCCTGTTTTTCTTCAAGCAAATACTTACATAGCATTATAGTCTGTTAGACCAATATTTGTTCTAAAGCCTGTTGACCAACTAGACAAGTTGGTCTATTATGAACCATTAATGAACTATTAAAACCAAGTTTTCTTCTAAAAAAGGTTATATTTAGGCAGTGTACTGAATATCTCTCTTTAAATCTTCCTACATGTGCATGTGGGCAATGATTAGTACCGATGAACATCCTCTGCACACACAGCATTTGCACGCGGCTAATGGGCCTTGATGCACTTCAACGGGTTTTGACAGTGGACAAGGTCACAAAGTGCCTAACTGAGGAGCCTTCAGAGTCTCAGCAAATGCTCAGTGCTCACAGCTGGACACATGGTCTTTGCTGGAAACGCACACTGTATGAAGCATATCCTAACACCAAGTGCATGGTTAAAGCTTGCTTTCATTCTGCAGTCCTAGCTCACCCCGAGCAGCGTATTACCTCCTGGCTGTCTTATGAATTCATTCACAGAGTAAGGTAGTCAAAGAGAGAGTAAGGTAGTCACGGAGGGAAGGGCTATCAACATCTAACCTTAAGAAGTAATCCGCCATGGTATGAAGCTCTCAGTCACAGCACAGAAAAGGGCCCTTCACGCTAAGCAGACAGGTTGCTATTTCTGGTGTGTAGAGAAATTCTACTCATCTTTTCTATTACAGTATGCTTAATGGAAAATGTCAAAAAGCTAGGTTAAAAAAGAAGAAAGTGCTTGTTTAAAGTGCTAGATTGACAACCTATTTATTCACAGAACAGGCAGAGTACGGGCAACAGCAGTTCAAGTGTCTCACACTTTTCTAGCAATGTCTCTGCACAGGCTGCTGCTGCTGCTAGAGGTGAAACACTAATGCAGTCCCCCTTCTCTTTCAGTCTCCAACTTGCTTGTGGGACTGGTAACTGGGAGCTTTAATACAGGTACACATGCATTTACAATTAAAACAGCAAGAAAGATTTCAGCACTTTTTGCAATGTAGCATCAGGAATCTGTGACTAGCATTGTGAGGGACCATCAGGGTAAGAGAAGGTTTCAAAATCTAAATACTAAAATTCATTCCTCTCCATACCACAGACAGGCAAAATGTCCACGTAAAGTGAATGCTGGAAGGCAGTGGTAAAGGAAAAGGAGAAAATAAAGGCATTATATCTCTGGATCTAACAGAGAATGATGTAAACTGGTGTTTTGTACATATGAGATCCCAAAACACTTTTTGGCATTCTCACTGAACAGAACAATCTCTATAATCTTGCAGTTCTGGAACAGCAGGGCTAGTGTTTAATGCCTGAATTTATTTCCTCTCTTAGTTTTTTTTCCAACTACCCAACTAAACTGGAGTAACAGAACAAATACATTAATGGATTTCATGGCGTTTCTTGCTCCTTTTTGTTCAAAGAGGCTGTTACATTCTTAACTTGCTCATAGTTTAAAAAGCCCATTTCTTGGCGAGCTAATATCATACCACATCTACAGCGGTAATTCGCATGAGTACGCTGACTCTCATGGATCACAACAAGGGCTTGAAGACAACTCTGAAACTCTACAATTTGGTACACAGAGATTCAGCAAATTTACCTGTTTCAGTGCACGGGGACACCTGCCCCCTATATACCTACATTGTTTCTCAGTAGTTGAGAGCCCTCCACTTGCACTTCCTCAGCTTATCCATTCCAATGCACATATGAAGGCAGTACATTACAGTGAAAGGAACTTTGGTGGTACATAGTACAAATGAATACTCAGTAGCAACATGAGAGGACTGTGGCTTAAGAAAAAAAGTGTGGTATCTTTTCCACAAAATAGTTGAGGTCCTTCCTCCAGGAATAAATCGGATTTCTGTCTTTTGACTGTGCCTATTACTAAGAGGAAGAGGATCTACCATGGATGCTAAGTAAATAATGTAGTATCAGAAGAACAGGACACTAACAAAACACCACGAGAAATGAGAACGTGTCAATATGAAGAGGACTATTTAGTCAACTACTACTATATATATAAAATTATTACCTTCATCTTATTTCACATTATTAATATTCATGGAGAAAAGGTTTGAGACCTTTGGTTAGACACAATAGGAAAAGAAAGCTCCTGTCTGAAAGCTTTTATAAACCATAAGACAAAATGAGCTTAAAATACTAGATTTTGTTATTTGTCTGTAGAGCTCCACATTGCCACAGTCCATGACGGGGCCTACAAGATGCTATAACAATACAAATTAAAGTGTTTTTCATAGCAACAACAGAAAAATAAATAGTCTAGAAAACAACAAACATTGCTGTTACCGAGGTCATTGTGAGCAAAATTAAATCTACTGCTTCCTCCAGGCCTATGTAAGCTTTATCTATTTCTATGGTTTCATATTTTCAAAACTTATGAGAGATTTATGAAAAGCTGAATTTAACAAGAAAGTCTGCAGAATCATTACTAATAGTAAGCAAAATCAATATGGACAGTACTTGTTTCTAAGAAAGTGATAGTACTGGATATATTTACGAGAGAATACTTGTAAGTTTTACCTACAACGAAATTATTCTGAGACTAAATTGTAAAGTGATTAATTCATTTTTTAACTCAGCAAATTAATTTCCAGGATCTAGGCAGTACATCAAAAATTGTAATCCAATTTTGGGTAAATTCTGCACAGAGTTCCTTTTCATTCCACTGATACGCACAAACCCCAGGAATACAAATACGCATGTAGCCAGCTACCCAGGCATATATAGATTTTCCTTTGTATAAACTACTTTAAAACTCCAAAACAAACATTTTAAGTAAATCAAAATATAAAGACACACTGTCTAATTAATTTGTGGTTTCAGTCAAAACCTTAATAATCATCAGAACTCCCAGTTACGGTGGGGCCAACCACTCTGAAAAAGGAGGAAGGGAAAGGGCAGCCAGGGAAAAAGAAGTTAGAGAAATCTTGTTCTTTTTAACGTTTTCAAACTTCGAATGAATAGGTAGTCTCTTAGTATAATTAAAGGCAAAAGGGGAATAGGAGAGGTGGAGGGAAAAAAGTAAAATCTCTCTAGGTGATATCTTGTAACCACTTAGAGAAGAGGACAATGTTTTTAGCTTCTACTCAGTTTGTACACGGAAAATCAGATGTAAATCAAGAGGTTACACTTTCTGAGTCCTTCTGATCCAAAGCTGTCTATCAGCCATCTATCCTCCAAACTCCTCCAAACAATATCTTCAGGCAGATAGAATGGGTTCCCAGCACCTCTCCCCATTTAGCACACAGGTAGTGCAGCTATCCTCTGGAATGTAGTATCTCTTGTTTATCGTTCCTCCTAACCCCATTTTACACATCCTTATCCAAAGCCTGCTGGCAGTCGGTGGAGTCTTTTCATCGACTTGAACTGACACCGGACCAGGTGGTCCTATGGGTGAAGATGCCCTGCAGTAAAGAGTATGTTGTACAGCACAGTGTTTTCTCACTCACATGAGTTTCATGAGGAACATTTAAATTACATTTAAATCCCCCTCATTACAGCTGTTAACTACAGAACTGTAGCAAATACAAGTAGTCTGGGATATGATGGTTCCTACAGAACACAGAGAAATGACTTAAAAGCAGTAATGATAATAGCCTGTTTAATTTGGATTTTAGAGGATAATCACTGTTTTCGTATGTTTTGTACATTCCTTCAGTGAGTTACTGGTATGCCTACGGCTATCTAGCAAATAATAAATGAGGTACGTAGAACGAGGTACCTAGCAACACTGAAAATAGAATTATGCGTTTTATTTGCTATTGTTATTTTTTAATCCTTCAATTCCAAAGCCTACAGGGCTTAGTTAAAGCCAAAGAAAGGGCATACAAATAAAGATGACACATGGTATTATGGTAGGCACACACAAGTTATTTTCTACAGAGTAATATTTCAACTGAAATAAACTCAAATCCAAAACATGTAACTAAACATATGTCAATGCAATATAGTATCGCTTGAGCGAGAGGTGAGGCCCCTTTGAGTGAGTTTGGACAGTTCCAGAACAGGCTAGAGCGCCATGCAGAGGCACTAGCTCAGGTCTTCGAAGCAGGACAGTCACACAGATTGACAAATTGTTAAAAATTAACCCAGCCTTTCAGTGTAATAAAAAGCCTGACTTCACTGCTCAAGTACCGCAGCAGTGCTGCTTGCGGTTCCAGAGAGTGCTGACACAGAGCAGGAGCTTCTCCGTGGCACTGAAGCATTTGTCACCAAAATCCTCTGACTGGCTTCCTTGCTTCTTTTTCTTTTCTTTTTATTTTTTAGAGAAAACTTTTTTTTAAACTTACCCAATACCTTAAATATTTCTTTAAGCTAGGTATCAAACAAAAGAAACAAAAGAATGTATGGAAAAAATAACTATTTGCAGATGTGTTGGGGGAGACGAATGCATGCCTGAGTTAAAACCAAGGAATGGGCCAGCTACAATTTTATTTACTGAACAGGCTGAAAAAAATGGCAAGGCCAAGAAGTAAGTTTCAAGAATCCAGAATCCTGATTTCCTCCACTCTAATACTTTCTGTGCAGGCAGACAATTATGAACGTTAAGTAAGGTTCCTTAAATTGCCTGGGATATGTAAGCCATAACAGAATTTCCTTCTAATTTCTATTTACTATATATCTATGCAATTTCTGTCTTCACATGTAAAGGTAGGAACTCAGAGAACATCCAGCTTTCCAAATGAAATAGGAAAATGTGAGAAAAACGTGCGACTGTTTAGAAGAAGAGAAGTAAACCTCACACAAAGGGGAACTGCTGGTATTAAAAAGGAAGTCTCAAGAAAAGTCATTTGCATCTTCCTGAAGAAAAAAAAACTATAAAAAAGATACAGACACACACACACACAAAAGACAGAGGAAAGCTCATGTTGCAATATAGGTCACAAAAATTTGAGATTGAAAAAAAGCCCACGGGTGTCAGAGCATCATGCCTTGTTAACAAGGGATTGTTCCCAGCAGTACATTCCGTTTTATCCAACTTCATTTTAAGCGACTCAAGCAGATGGGCTCCCATTACTTTCCTGGAGGCAGACACCCTTGAGGTCTCCCTTTTGTGCACAACCAACAGAGTTCTCTAACTATCACCAGCTTTTGGTGTGACCCCCTTCAAGCTGCCAACAGCTGGGCAGTGAAAAGAGGGTGACAGTTTGTGCTACAGTGTCCTGAGACTTGAGGAAACTGTCCTGGTTTCGGCAGGGATCGAGTTAATTTCCTTCCTAGTAGCTGGTACAGTGCTGTGTTTTGGATTTAGGATGAGAACAACGTTGATAACACACCGATGTTTTACTTGTTGCTAAGTAGTGCTTACACTAGTCAAGGACTTTTCAGCTTCCCATGCCCTGCCAGCAAGAAGCTGGGAGGGGACACAGCCAGGACAGCTGACCCCAGCTGACCCAAGGGATATCCCACACCATATGACGTCGTGCTCAGCATAGAAAGCTGGGGGAAGAAGGAGGAAAGGGGGGACGTTCGGCGAGATGGCCTTTGTCTTCCCAAGTCACCGTTACGCGTGATGGAGCCCTGCTTTCCTGGGGATGGCTGAACACCTGCCTGCCCATGGGAAGGAGTGAATGAATTCCTTGTTTTGCTTTGCTTGCACACAGCTTTTGCTTTATCTATTAAACTGTCTTTATCTCAGCCCACGAGTTTTCTCCCTTTTACCCTTCCGATTCTCTCCCCCATCCCACTGGGGGGGGGTGAGCGAGTGGCTGTGTGGTGCTTAGTCGCCGGTTGAGGTTAAACCATGACAGAAACCAAACAGATGAATAATCAAAAAATCCCTGTCTGCCCAGAAGGTTGAGTATACACAAAGAGCTTCAGCTGAGCCAAAGAATTTGGGCTATTTATGTATATAAAAAACAGTTTCAAGAAGGAAGGGAGACTGCACTGACAGGAAGTTTAGTTATAAGACTGAGAAGCTTCTGCAATGCTAAGAGACCAAGTGCTCTGCTGTAGCCAGGAGTCCAGATCCAGCCCGCAAATGTGGGATGTCTATGGGATCCTGTCTCCACACAGCCCCCACAACATCCACAGACTGCTGGCAGGGGTAAGGGATGGTACGAGTGCGGTGCGCGGGCAGCGTGCTGTCTGCAAGCCCCGATATTGCTAACCTTAACACAGAAGATGCATCACATGCTGCACAGAAACCAACTCTGTGCATGGTGGCTTTATCAATGACCAGGTGATGATTGTTTCAGATGTGTACCGACAGCAGCAAAGCAGTTATACGAAACATACGGACATAAGTAAAGACACTGCTGCAGCCCAAAAGCTACAGCATAGCTACAGAGTTTCTTCTACAGGCTAAGCAGATAATTTGCTGAGATTTTGAGGGAGAGCTAAAATTTGACCCTAGCAGCACATTCAAGTTACACAGTGTATTCTTTTCAAACAAGACTCATATTTAACTCATATTCATATACCCAATAAAAAGCTACATAAAAGATGCAGTAAAATTTCTGTTTAAGATAACTGCTTCTTTCAAATTAATCTTACTGTAACAAAATCCATTTAGAATATAATTCTGGGTGAAATGGCATTCATAAAACCAGTACCACAACCATAATCTTTTATTGTATTAATGTTTCTGATATGGGATACAAGGACCGGCATCATCCTTTGTAATATGTAATATCGCTCCTGAGAAAGAAGCCGCCTCAAGTTGGATTTATCTCTAAAACGTCTATATAAATAGTTCCGTGGCAGTGTAATGATAAAGTGACCTATCAGACAGGATGTATAAATTCAGTCAATTGAAGAGTAACAAGCAAAACATTGACCTCATATTTAAAAGAATATATAACCTAATTAAAATGTAATAACTAAAATCCCTACATTAATCACAGTGTTATGGCAGGGAGTTTCAGTCATTTGTTCATAAAAATTAGGATTCGCAAAGTAATTGCTACTCAACCTCCTTGCACACAATGCAATTTGCTTTTTTATTATTTGAAATATGCGGCAGCCACAGCTTTTCAAAAATATGCACTTGAACTTTTTTGAATAAATGTTTTGGTAAAGCGTTGGTATACTTTTAGATACACTTATTAGCTACAAAGCTTCAAGGATCTCATATACGCTGATGCAGAAAAATGTGTCACATTCCCACACTCCTTACCCATTCTATCCTCCTCGAGTCATAGGGAGAGACAAAGAGGAAAAAAAGCAACGTCATTCTTACGTTAAGTGATATCTGTATCTGGCAAAAGGATATTTGATATTGTGCTGTCAAATCCCAGACATTAGATTTCAAAAGCTCAGTTTCATTTGGCTAACTGAAATTTACAAAATTCAACACAAATTACCTAATTTTTCCATATTTCAGACAGAAAACAATGCAAAGCCCTAATTTGGCAGTTCTTAACAGCTAAAACAATGTATGAACTCAGAATCACACCCAGCTTACTGAAGTACCCGTAGTATTCTATTCTAACTTTGGAGGAAAGCATGAAGTCACATGGTTTTAAAGGTTTTTCTGGTTTCATGTTCCTTTATGCAGTTTTCATACAGAGCCCAGACAACAAAGGATGCTGCTGCTCCACCCCGTGCTCCCTGTCAGACTAAGCTTGCCGGTGGAGATGGCATGGTGCCATGCTTATCCAGAGTTGAACCCGATTTAATGATACTGTGAATGCAGCTTGTGTAAAACTAGAGGTAAGCCCTATCCTTCACCTGCTCAGATATGAACTTTTAAAATCCCTGTATACATCAGGATGCCACAAAGGTAGCACCTAATTTCAAACATTTACAATCTAAGTCCCTGCTGATATAAAAAACACATGATCAGGCTTGAAAAGGGCAGGATGGCTTGTTGCTACCAAGGCTTTGTCTGGTAGTACAGATTACTCCCAGATCTCTCATTTGATTGAAAACCCTCTAGTGAGGCAGATGTACTTTTTCTCTGTGAATGCCCCAGTGGGTCAGCAGAGGAGACTACATTGTCACTGGCTAGCTTGTCTCAAGACACAAATGCCACCCAGCATTTCTCATACTTTAAATTTTAAAGGAAAATCACAGCTTTATTGCTCAGAAAATATTTTTAAGCAACATTTGTTGCAACAAAGCTTCAGTGCAGAGGCCTGGAATGTAAATGCCAAACCAAGCTAAACCAGACATTTTCTGGCAAGGTAAATGTATAGATACATTAAATATAACCACATTAAAGTAATTCTTTAGGACTTATGTAAACCTAAAACTATCCTACAAACACGATATTTGTAATTAAGTGCGAAACATCATCCTCTGCTGTGCTTACACATTTACACCTGAAACTAGGTCTCTAAATCAGATTTGGTAACAATAAAATTATTTCTAGCATTCTGCAAACAACGACGGCCTAACACAAAATGATAACAAGGCGAGCTTTCAAACTCCGGTCTCTTCAGAAGCAACGCACAGACAGAAACAGGGAGAACAACAAAACTACCAACAGGTATGTTGTGCGGAACATGCAAGCTGACGCTACAGGCAAGGCCTTGGCACTAGCTCTGTCTAACAAAAGGTTTACTGCAAATATTGAAAAGTTCACCTGTCTGAGAAAAACTGACACGCTGTAATGTAAAATTAACCATTAAATCTGAAGTGGCTAGACTTCTTAGGATCACATCCTTCTTCACTGACCAGACTGACTCTTCATCCTTCTCGGTTCTATCAGCTGAGGGCTAGGACACAAGCTGGTCCACATCGGCGAAATTCAGCCAAATGCAACAGAATTACATGGATTTCAATCAGCTACTGTGCAGCCTCAAGGTTCCTGGCAGTTTGGTGTACCTGGGCCCGTCATATAATAGTTAAAATTAACATATTGGTTGTTCTTCAGAAAAGCATGGATTTTCTCTGGTTCCTATGCGTTAACTGACTACCAAGCATGACGAAAACCCTTGGATTATAAACTGCTGCTGGTGGTTTTACAGCCCTTCCTCCCTCCTGAAAGGGTCCTGGATAACTAGCGCTTCTCCTGTCTGAAAGGCAATGAATCACTTAGAAACGCAGATTTCCTTTCATCAGACTGGCATGAGCCTGACCATTCCACAAAGAAACAACCCTTGGATGCATCCATTCTAGCCAAATATCACTAGCACCAAATTTTCCATTTCCGTACATTTTTATAAAGTCCTACTAAAACTAAACGAATATTCTAGACCTAATGCAATTTTGGATTTTCGGGGAAGACACAGTTCTTAGTTCAGTCATTAACTTCAGAATAATTTCATTTACTTCACAAACCCTCCACATAGGGCATACAGGAGCTGTGCTATCAACCACTTCCGAGGGACTGTCAGACTCCATTTCATACCTCCCTTACAGTCCATTCAGCAATGCGATATATACGGGCGTAAGCCAAATTCAGCTAAGTGAATACTGAACCATTTCTTCTTAACAAGAACAGGTACATCAAATATTATTTTAATTCTCTCACCAATGGCTTACTAAAGAAATTAAAAATCAAGTTCAAGGCCTTACTTCTTACCTGGTAGGGTCAGGATATTTAAGAGGCTGCCTAAGGTACAGGGATGGAAACTGGGGTCAAGAGCTCTGCTAAACTGGCAAAAACTAATCTTATCTCATAGCATCATAGAATAGTTTGGGTTGGAAGGGACCTCTAAAGGTCATCTAGTCCAACCCCCCTGCAATGAGCAAGGGACATCTTCAACTAGATCAGGTTGCTCAGAGCCCCGTCCAACCTGACCTTGAATGTTACCAGGGATGGGGCATTCACCACCTCTCTGGGCAACCTGTGCCAGTGCTTCACCACCCTCAGCGTAAAAAATTTCTTCCTTATATCTAGTCTAAAATCTACCCCCCTTTAGTTTAAATCTACCCCCTTGTCCTGTCGCAACAGGCCCTGCTAAAAAGTCTGCCGCCATCTTTTTTTATAAGCCCCCTTTAAGTACTGATAGGCTGCAAGAAGGTCTCCCCAAAGCTTTGTCCTCTCTAGGCTGGACAACCCCAACTCTCTCAGCCTTTCTTCACAGGAGAGGTGTTCCATCCCCCTGA
>NW_008824283.1:6410714-6457006 GCF_000699105.1 Pygoscelis adeliae | reverse complement strand
AACCAATTCCTCACCCACCGGACAGTCCACCCATCAAATCCATACCTCTCCAGTTGAGAGAGAAGGATGTTGTGGGGGACCGTGTCAAAGGCCTTACAGAAGTCCAGATAGATGACATCTGTAGCTCGATGTGTATAGGAGATGGAGATTTTAAGAAGCCAGTTCAAGACTGTGCAATGAATTCCTTTACTCCGTAAGTAAGTACTTTCATATATATTTAAAAAAAAACCCACCTCACATATTATCCAGTTTTGCTCCAAATATAAATTGTATTTCTTTGACCATAACTCCTTTATATACAAATAGCTTTACAAAGCAGAGGAGTTTAAGTCAACCAAAATGCTCTAGTAAGCTAAGCCAGCATTTACAGTGACCAAACAGAACTGTTTCCCTTATGTCAGTACTACTTAACAGTAGTTTACACTGGTATTTCTAATCCTATTTGAATTCAGAGATGTGAGGGAATGGGGTGTGTGCACACACATGCGTACACAAGTAAGGCACCACAGTGAGAACAAGCAGATGTTATATACTTATGTTGCTCAATATGCTATAGAAGATGCTTAGCTAGGGCACTGTGTGGTGAGTAACAGCCCATCCAATGTACAATAAAGAGGGTTGTAGGAAGTCTGCCTTAAAAACTAATGGCCCGAGTCTAATGTCTGACCTCATAACTAACCCTGCTTTGAGGAAGAGGTTGGACTAGATGACCTCCTGACATCCCTTCCAACCTGAATTATCTATGACCCCTTCAGTTTTAGAGCTTTATAATTCATAATTCTCAGGGCAGGGAATCCCAGTTTTCTCAGGCATTATTACAAAATAATTACTTGCTATTCATCAGATATCGATGTCTGCATAGAATTTATAATTAAGTAATTAAATTTCAGGTATGGAAATGCACATCCTCTATAAGTGTGCAGGTTACCTCTATCAGAAGAATAAATATGAGCCTTAACATAAGTAAGCATTTTCCTCCATTACTGCGTTAACAGATTAGCATGCTCTATGAGCAAATATCCCTTAATTTAGTACAGAATTTTGGAACCCCTTCAGGATGAAAAGTGCTACACAGACAGATGCATTATATTTTGCAGCTGATCTTCTTAAAGTATTAATTACATGGAGTCCAATAAATGGCTGCACACTGTATGGTTTCAGACTACAGAGTCCAAACATTTCAGCTGTCCCAAAGGAAAATCAAAATAAAGCGCTGAAGAAAAAAAGAAGTTTTTAAGAAGTATTATGGGATAGTTTGGAATGAAAAAAGCCTCGATAACGTACACGAAATGCTTCTCATACCCCTTCTGGCTTGCAGGAATCCTAAATATTCATGACAGTAAAATACGATTAAGAAGTGACAAAAAATAATGGATATTTGAATATAGCTCACATGTTTGTTAGAGCTAGAATTTATGGAGTTTAAATATATACAAATGTAAAGGATGAAATAATGCCCACAACGTAGGAGCAGTATTCTACCACACAGGCAACACATGTAAAACAAATTAAAATACATAAACAAAGCATTCTGAGTTATGTGAGTATTTGTGTATACTGAATTGTTTGGCAGATGTAGGATAGAAGACTAATATTTCACGACATCATAAAATATATTTTATAAACATGCCTTTAATTCTAAAGTGCTAGGCATCCATTCTGCATCCCTTTTCAGTATACATAAGCCTCATGAATATCATGCAATTTTCCAATTTTTATATCTACCAACTGCACAAATAACTAATAAAAGCTACAGAAATAAAAAATGTTGTTTTCACAAACAAACTGTTTATAATCCTGCATGCACAGACAAAGCATAGGATAGCTCTCTTTTTGTTCCTTCTTTATCTGCCTAAGTGGTGAAGGAAAAAAACCTCATAATCCTTCAAACATGGCCAGTTGTCTTGATATTTAAATACTAAATAAAGCTGGGAAACTGATTTTGATCTATTAGAGAGATCATCTTCACCGTTTCGCCCCCAAGAAAGCCAAGAGTATTTAATCTGTACTTGGAACAAATTTGAAAGACAAAAGACTCTTTAAGCTCTGCTTGCTTTATATTAAAAATATTTGCTATCTGGCAACTGATAGCTCTGCTCCTGCCCAGCCTCACTAGAAGTGACCTTAATTCTCTGGAACAAATACTGAAGTCTTTCTGCTTATAGACAGGACATTTCTTTTCCATTTCTCCACTGAAGCCATCAGAAGCACCAACTAGGCTTTTAGCCTGGTTGCCTTGCATCTACATTTGACAGAGTTTTTAAGCCATGCTGGGACAGGCAGGATGCTATCAGTTCTAATGGGACTGTTTGCTAGGAGCACTTCTCTCAGGAGGAGAAACACAATGTCTAAGAGAGTTGGAGATGCAGCCAAGATATCTAGAGATAGCTCTACCTCGGCTGCAAGACAATTGTATGATCGATACATTGAATTAATCCACTTAATTGATTCATGTCAGGTGAAAAGGTGCACAACCATGTGTTGTCACGATATTTGCTTCAGTTTAAAAAAAACAACAGTGGAAAGCAGACTTAACGTTATTAAAACAAAGACCAGTCAAAAGGAATTTCCAATAACAAAAAAACCCCAAAACAACAACAAAAAAAATCTGTGCATGGGACATCTAAAGGACAATTTGCTACACCTTTGTGCAATTTGCTCTTTCTTTGCAACACTGAAAATACAGCATGAGGAGCTAATAGTATCTCTAAACATATCAAATAGATGCCAAGGAAATTTTACTTTTCTGTTTTCTATCCAGGTTATTAATTAGCGTTATTTACCCTCAGCGTTCAAATAAAATTATAACTTTGGTTACCGTACTCTGCCTGTTTCCCATCATTTCAATTGGGTATAGTATAATTTTTCATTTCTTACCCATGGCTGAACTGTTACCACATTCTAAGGAACATGTTAGAAACACGTATTAATTAGCCTTTCCTTGAGACAATAACGATTTGTTCAAAGCCGTGAAACCGAGCAGTGTACAGGAGCCTTTCCCACTGCGCAGCAGTATTTCATCAGTTCAGAGCAGAAAGGGAGAAGTACTGCCCTAGCTCCAACTGCAGAGGACTTCCCTAATACTCCACTCTATATTCCACGACTAGCTAACGAAAGAACACCTTGCGGCATCAAAATGTTAGTCGAAGGTCTCTCACCTGAGGATTGATGCAGTTTGACTCTACTGAGTTTATGAGATCTCCACGGGTCTTAATCAAGCAAAGTGAACTTTGGAATGGCTTTAGGTTTCAGAGTAAATATGTATGTGGGAATATGTTTAATCAGGCATAGTGCATATCCAATTTACTGTAATAACTTCTGTAAGCGGTTAGGAAGTTTTTGCAAAAATCCTTCTTAACTGGGTATCACTCACTGGACAAACTATCCTGCAGTTTAATGACATCGCCTTTCTCCTCAAGGTACAAATCAGTAAACTGAAGACATTTAAGTGCATTTTCCAGCATGCATA
The DNA here is from genome assembly GCF_000699105.1 of Pygoscelis adeliae. Lineage (NCBI taxonomy): Eukaryota > Metazoa > Chordata > Aves > Sphenisciformes > Spheniscidae > Pygoscelis > Pygoscelis adeliae. The sequence continues at coordinate 6,453,537 of NW_008824283.1, read as the reverse complement.
CCTGCTTCTCATTCTGAATGAAACAGCTTACTAATTTTAAATATTTCCGAAGCTGGAATGAAGTTACCTAATTCAAGTAAGGGATCAGCAGCAGTAGCCCTGTGAAACATTATCTTTAATAAACCTGTAATTTTTAGTCATAGGACCAAAAAAATAGAAGCAATGCTGTAAAGAACAGACATCTTCCTTTTCACTTTACTGTCATTTGTTCACATTTGAATGACACCTCTCCTCACATTTAATAACATCTTTATCTGAAGCAATAAAATACAAAAAATAAAATAAATAATTAAGATCTAGGGGCATATTCTGCAAATAACTTTTAAGAAAGCTCCCATTTAATATCGATAGGAACATTCACCCTAAGAAATCAGATACATTATATACGCCTTGCTAGAAATTTTTTAAAAATACAGTGTTTTATCTCAGAAACGCTGACAAAAATCCTTAGTACAGCAGGGGAAACTGTAACTATAAAGGTTGAATAAACAGATGCAGTTTTGAATGGAAGGCAAATATGTTAAACTACCTCAATTCTGCTGAATAAATATTTCCCTTTACAAAGCATCTCATACTTAAAACTTTCCATGCAGTAACACTTTTAAATTAGGTAATAAGGATTTTAGGAATTTCACGGTAACTAGAAATACAAATACTGGTGAAAGACGACAGACTTTACTTATTGAATTCCCTGTGTATGGGAGATTGAAAGATTAAAAGGAATGGAGAAACCATTGCATTTTAATAAGCGCTGCCTTCATTTTATTTTAACAAAATTTCATGTGGTATGAAAATATAAACAATTTCAGGAGACACCAGTGTATCCACAAACTTTGATATCTGAGAGATATCTCATACGTAAGTAAGTCTTTTGATAAAGGATATGAACTACTGTTTGAAATTAAGGGGGGGGCCTGACCAATTTTCATTCGCTTTTTTCTTCAGCATATAAGCAATCAAAATTGTTATAGAGTATATAACAAAAGATTCCAATGAAAAAGCATAAAACTGATAACCTCTACAGGCCCCTCTGGATTTGAATGAAGGAGAGCTGCAACTGCAAGCTAATGCTTGGGCATCAGTATAGATTTTTTCATTTCCCCTTCAGCCTTCTACTTACCTATGCAAGAGTAACACAGTATATACATTATTTAGGCTTCTGCATCATAACCATCTCCGTAGAGGAATAACGGAGAAAGAGTGAGTGCAGACCTGTTTACGCAAGCTTAACCTTTTCTATTCTGTAACACTCACCTAGTATTTCCTTCAAGCAACTGTTGCCCTCTCAGTCCTCACAAACAAAGTGACCTTGACTTTAATAACCCCTTCTCTAAATATGGAAGGCTTTCTCTATTCTAAATCAATATTTCTGACTTATTTTGGAAAAAAAAAAAGGTTCAAACATTCACAGGACACAATGAAGATATATATGGATTGGATTCATGATAAAGAATCAATTAATAACGATCCAAGGGAGGCAGTAACAAAAAGCAATTTTACCCCTAGTTTCCAAAGAAGCCAACAAACAGATGCATTGGATATAAAAATCTATGTCACTATACTTCCCCCTGCCCAATTCAACTATCTATTAACAACGCTGCATAGTGAGCAATGTCAACCTTCATTTCATATTCCTAACAAACTCCTATGCAGTGATTTTCTGTCTTAAGTCTAAAACATCTTTTCAATTTTTTTTTCAAACCAGAAAAGGCAAATTGCCATTATTTTTCCTGTACTGTTATCAAATTACTCTGAAAAAAAATATGTAAGGAGTAGAATTAATCAGAATCTGTTAACGTTTTAACATATTCATATTGTGCTTTCACTTTTCAGCAGTAAATAATGATGCACGGCTTCCTGCTTTCAGTAATACTTTTCTTGTTCAAATGCAAGTGACTCTGCAATTTCAAAATAAAAGAAAATAGGGAAAAGGGAGAGAGAGACCCAACTTCCTTTTCTAGAACTGCTTAATTCTGGGCACGCTATCTTGCGTTGTAAAACTGTATGCTATAATGCCAATTCCTCTATTAATTTCAGAGAGAAGTGATCTGTAACCCAGCACACACACATTTTGCCTTGCTTTATTAAATGGAAAGCAAAGAAGTCCGATCAGTTTATATTTAAAATGTGCTGAAAAGTTGATGGCACCTTGCTACATTAGGAACTGAGTTCTACTCTCTGGTATTCCCCATGGTTAAAACAAAAAGTCAGTTCTCTCATCTGTACTAATGTGTCTCTGGTTTTAGGAGAATCAACATCTTCTGGGACATTTAGGGTTTTGTGCTTGCGCATGCTGAATTTACAAAAACAAAAACTTCAGTGCTATTCTTGAAGAACTCATTCCACAAGAAGCTCAGCAATCCCTTTTGATTCCTAACAATTGGAAAATCACAGTGTTTGAAGCAGTACTACTTTTAAGATCAATGAATCACCATGTTCTAAGTAAACATGTTATTCCTAAACTGATTTTTTTTTTTCCCCGTTAATTTCTTCTTTTGGATAATTGTCCTCTAGTATCGTTTCTAGCCTAAAATCACAACCTAGTAATGTTTTTCACTACAAACTGATTTAGTTTTTAATTAAAAAGAATGGGTTTTAATCATGATTACACCATTATATTTATTTCTTAGATAACAAAGCTATTATCACTACTATTTCTCTTCAGAACAGGGACTGCATCTTGATGTACTGTGGTTCTTTAGCTCAGTTGTTCAATGCTCTGAAAAACTGACTATTTGGAGGCAAATTAAAACATATGTGGTCTAGATGCATTATGAATCTTACTCATTTGTCACACTCATGAATAACTTTACTCTTTCAACATCTACCTAAAAACAAATGTCATCTGCAATTTTATAATTAACTGGAATGAATACAGAAGAGAGTCATCTTTACTTTGTAGGGGTTTCTGTAAAAATATACTAAAATGTTAAAAGTGTATGTACTTTTTACTTATATGAAAGATTAACTATCAGCTCATGTAGTTCAGTCTACCCTAATCACTCCAGAACATTTAAGAAGAAATAGTTAAACCTTTCCTTGCAGCTATTTTGTATGATATCTTATTTTGCAGCATTTGAAAAGCAGGCCACACTCTATTGATGCTGAGTTGATCAACCTGCTCCGCACTGGACTGTTAAAAACTGTGAATAGAAACCAAAAATACAATGGGACTAGGAAAAAGCAATAAACCCTGACATGGATTGGCAGTTTGTCAAAATTACGGCTCCCTATTTACAGAATGCAGGAAACTCACAGCCTTTTAAAAGGCATTGAACAACAGAGAAAATACAAATGAGTTGGGTAGGACTTAGGTGCCATTATGTAAGCTGTGTTTGAGAGAATGCAGAAACTGTTTTACCCTTGAACATCTGGGACTCACTGCGTGGCTCCCAATAACCAATGAGACAGCACAAGAACAGGCAATGAATCCCAGATGTTAGACATCGGTCATGGGCCATAGAACTGGCAGATTACAGTAAGGCGGGAGTAAAAGTATCTTTTAAGTTTAGTAGAATGAGAGGGAGAAAAGCTTTACATGGATAAGCAGACAAACATGTCTCCTCTGCCTAGATTTTCATTAGGTGTAATGTTATGATCCATGTCACACTGAAGTCTTTATGAAAGCAGAAGTTACTACTTTTCCATGAAAACCGCTTAACTGTTTAGGAGAGGTACTTATTTAGAGTGAAATATTCAAGTCAAGTGTGTAGCACCCAGTGCCAAGGGTCAGCTCTCAGATTCAAAAATCTTCAAGGAGACAGCTGGACCATGAATCCTTTCTGCTCTAATCCTGTTATTGAATGAAGAGAGAATGAGGATAAATACAGTAACCTTAATTTCCACGTCCCACTTTTCCTTCAGCTTTTAGTACTATGACTGTGAACTGCTGCTAGACTAATGAGACACCAGTATTGCTTTGTCCCTATCTATCTCAGCATGGATGGGTTTTGAATACAACTGACAGAATGAGATGGACAGTTATATGTCAATCAATACTATATCGCTGAAAACACTACAGAAGTATGTCCTGGAAATTGCAGAAATCTAAACACTTAGTTCCAATTTTCATGGCAGCTATATATCAGGTAATAACGACCCCAGTATTACTCCAACTACCTGCACTTTCAATATACAGAAATGAACATGGACCATAACCTCAGACCCAAACACCTTCAAGAACACTCAGGTTTGTATTTAGTTCTCACATTTCAGTTACATAAATGATGTTTGTAATTTCTTTGAGCAAACGAGATATACTACATTATATGATGATTTCTGTTGGACAGAAAACTTTGCTTCTTTTTACACGTATAGAAAAACTGTATCTAAAATGAAATAGACTGAGGCTACCTACAGGAATAATCTCCAGAAGCGAGGTTATCCTAATAAGCATTTCATAAGCAGGTCAGAATAGGAATGGAAAGAAAGAACAAGAGAAGAGTCGAATAACATAAATTCTGTAAAAACTTTGTTCAATAAGAATGGCTCAAGATACCTCATAGATGGTACCCTGAACAAGTCCCCACATTCAATCCTTAAGATCTTTTAAGAAATTGTCTTAGTAAGGGCTTTTAGTGAAAGAAGGATGTATCAATATTCAACACCAGTGTGTATTTCATCCTCAGTGAGTAGTTACTGCACAAGAGATAACTGACAGTTCAAAAAGAGAAAGCTTTCAATAGTTTCATTTTTCCCCCAAAGCCCTAAATAGATCACACAGCAAAATCCTGAACTGACACTTCAGAGATGCTACGGAGGCCATTTTTTCCTTTTTCTTTTTGACACTAATATTTTTAATACAACATTAAACTAAGAAAATACTAAGTAGAGAATTTCAAAAGCATCAAATATCTTAGCAAGACAAGCCTCTAACTTCTAATGCATCCTACTGTTAATTTGATATTATGTAGGAATCAGAGACAAAATTGACAAGAAGCTGAAAAAGTAAAGCCTTGTGTCTTTTGGGTTATTCCATCGAGTTTGCAGCAGTCAGGCAAAACACATTTGGCTTTATTTGCATCTTCAAGCATGAAAGATTATGTGAAACTGATATTGAAGATACAAGAATTATACTTTGAGAATGTATAAGCAAGAATGCAAGTGATTAAGGAAAAAATATCTTTAACATGCAGGCCTCAAAAGGATGGGCAGACACTGTTCTCTATTGTATTTGTTTCTTAGTAAGTATAAATATTATATATATGTCTATACATATATATTTCTCAAGATCTGGTGCTACCTTCCTACCTCTATACAATCTATGTCACTGACCTCTCACAAGCATTCCTGTCTTTGTTGTTTTGTATCCGGCAACACCATGTAATTCACTCACTTGCTGAAGCTGTGCTTGACACCACAGGGTACAAAATAACACAGAAAACGTTATCTGTGGAAGAAGAGAAGATTGCCTGACGCTGTGAATACTCCTATGAACGGCAAAATCAGCTTTGCCTTTTCAAAAGTTAGATCACCTGCCTGATTGATTGCCCTCCCCCTCTTTTTGTGGTCTTTTAAGAGTTCAAGAATTGGCCAGAAAATCAATATAACACATGTGGAAGCCCCTCCAAAAGGAGAAAAAAGAAACCTGATTTTAGTTTGGGAAACTATTCACCAGTATCTGCTGGGTGCATCTTTGAAGTACCAGACAAAATGCAGGAAGCTTTGCTGAAAACACACTCATTAAATTTTTTTGGGCTAGAAAGGGAAGAAGCAAGGTCATGTTCTGCAAATACCCAATATACAGAGAAAGAAAAAAGCCACTCAAGTGTTCTGATACTGCACTGTGACATATTTCAATCATTTACAGGAAGCCCTCAGCAAAGAATGCAAACAGGAAAGTTCTTTCTCATGAATAAGCTTGCCTTTTAGCAAAAAAGATCCCCAGCTGCCCCGTGTAAAATCTGCAGATGAAAAGGAATTCTGTTCCTAAATTCCCTGAAAGTCAAACCACTCTCACTGTATACAAATCTCTACATAGAATATTTCCTTCCAAATATATATAATCAGCTATCTTGCTCAGCTATGATAAAGTAAGAGGATACATATGGTAGTTCTGGATTCCTTAGTGCTACAGAAAGTGTTTAGAAAGTTTACTCATCCCTCATACAGAAAAGTCGCAAAGTATATTTTAGTTACTGGGATAGGAATTTACAGTTATAAATCAGAAACAAAAGTTAGCATGAGATTCAAAACAAGAGCTATTTAGACAGTGTCTAATCTGGGGACTTTACAGCCAAGAGATTTTATTCAGAAGTTTTGAAGGTGAAATAAAAGATGACACATTTACAAAACCAAGAAAGCACCCCAATAGCAAATGCAGTTGGAAAAGATTGGCCTGGGGAAGAGTGGCTGGAGAGCTGCCCAGAGGAAAAGGACCTGGCGGTGCTGGTCGACAGCCGGCTGAACATGAGCCGGCAGTGTGCCCAGGTGGCCAAGAAGGCCAAGGGCATCCTGGCCTGTATCAGAAATAGTGTGGCCAGCAGGAGTAGGGAAGTGATCATGCCCCTGTACTCGGCACTGGTGAGGCCGCACCTCGAATACTGTGTTCAGTTTTGGGCCCCTCACTACAAGAAGGACTCAATGTCCTGGAGCTGGAGCGTGTCCAGAGAAGGGCAACAAAGCTGGTGAAGGGTCTAGAGCACAAGGCTTCTGAGGAGCGGCTGAGGGAACTGGAGTTGTTTAGCCTGGAGAAAAGGAGGCTGAGGGGAGACCTCATCGCTCTCTACAACTCCCTGAAAGGAGGTTGTAGCGAGGTGGGGGTCGGTCTCTTCTCCCAAGTAACTAGTGATAGGACGAGAGGAAATGGCCTCTTGGTGGACTTGGCAGTATTAGGTTAATGGTTGGACTCGATGATCTTAAAGGTCCTTTCCAACCTAAATGATTCTATCATGATGATTCTAAATTCTAAATGATTCTAACATAAAAAGAGCATTATCTTTCCAGGAAGAAATTTCTAATTGCTTATTTACTGGGAACTTGCATCTTTACTGAAGCATGGTGATGTTGGACTAGATGACCACTGGTCTCATTAACTAGTACATTTCCCTGGGTTTGGTTATAAAATGTAACATGATATAATATAACATACGTGACCAAAACGTCGCTTTATAAGGAAAACTTCTACCTTATGAGTCTCTCTATGCTTGCATGATGGAAATTAAAATGTAAATTATGTGCAGAGAATGACAGAAATCGTTGAGAATCTCTCAGATTAATTCATGAGGTATCTGCTACTCTTCTGTTTTGCTGAAGAGATGCATGGTGAGGGAACCACCCTCTCACACTCCAAATGAAAGCTTGACACCACGTACCTTAAACACTGCGTCACAGATGTGCTTATCAAGAAACCTGCTACCAGGTGTAAAGACAATAGGGTGATTGTATTATACAGGTGATGAACCTGAATCTGCAGATACAGAAACAGCCAATGTCTCTAACGTTTTTGGTCATGTCATCATATATATTACCAACATGTTTCTGTATCATCAGTCATGAAAAGTGGTCATGACCCAAATATTCTATGCGTTTTTCAAATAAAATGAAAAAATGTGTTCCTCCCTCTACAGAGCATGCAATCTAAATTTCTATCACCATCGTTAGAGATTTTTTTATGCCTTGATATGTTATAAACTGTTACAGATTACTTTTAAGTTAGAAGTGCATTGGAGAAGTCTAATACATCTAGCTCCTTCTAAATTGCTCGTTGTCAGATACGATGGCTTTCCACTGTCTCCTCCCACACACTTTCCATCTCTCCTGAAAATTGCCTCATCTTTGAATCATTACCATTGTAATTACAAGAAAAATCAGTAGTAGAAGAAAAAAATCTTTGACACAAAAAGCATTATCATGGGACAAAAATATCCTGCTGTATCCAAAGATAACACAATGCTGCATTATTAATGTTTCTATCGATAATTGACTTCATGATAAGGTAAAAATCTAAATCTTTACACTTTATATGTGGTATTCCTTCCAGTCTACAATAAATATAAACATGTCTAAAAGCTGGAAAGGGCACAGTCATCCCAAGACACTTGGGGAAAAAAAATTTTTAGTAAACATTTTTTTAGTAAAAACAGAGGTGGAATACTATCCATCTAGTGTTCAGCTGGGTGAGTCTTGGTACTTCAAAGGGAGAGGATTTGAAGTATTTACCTACCGGGCGTAATATTTGCTCTTTGTTTGGATGTTTCAGAGTGGGTCAATATATACATTGACAACCCATTGTTCTGCAAATACAGAACACACAGATTAGTCTCCTTGGGTGGAGAAATGATCAATTCTACTTCTAAGAGCGGCATTAGATTCTTAAAGGGGATGACAGTACAGATCTTAATATAGGCCATTATAAAATAAGGTACTTAGAAAGAATGCTTCCTTTAAAGCTCATTTAAAATCAGACTGGAAGAGAGCTCGTATAGTTCAATGATTTTCTAGTCAGCTTTCTGCCCCATGGCAGGATGAATTACCTCTTTGCTATTCCTGACAGATGTTTGTCTAAATTGTTAAAAGCTCCATTGATGAGGATTCCACAACTTCCTTCGACAATCTACTTCAGTTTTTCATTTACTGGTACAAGGTTTTTCCTAACACCTAACCCAAATCTCCCGTACTGTAACTTAAACTTTTTATCTTAATCACCCCCGGCTCGGAGAGTCCTCTCTTTTTCCTGTGCATTTTTATGCATTGAAAATTTTACGTTATCTCCCACCATGTAGGTGACAGGATCGTGCTGCTTTCAAATCTTTCTTCTTTATTCAAGGCCCTGAAAACATAGAAGATAAGGCATAGGGCTAATACAGATTTCCAAATCCATTATTTACTAAGGAACAGGTCCTACCATTTGACATTTCAGTACAGAGGCCACGGACCCAGTGGAGGAAAGGGAGTGGCAGATCCCCACCTCTGGAGTCAGATTCAGAAAAGCAGTACCAAGGCCAGGCAGCAGAGTCTGCAGGGATGCACACATCATCCCTGCTTGTGTTCTGCCTAGCAGGTAGGTAGTTGGAGGTTCAGCTTCTATGGCTGTCAAAGGGGGTACAGCTCGTTTGCATTGGAAATAAAAAAAAAAATAAAAAGGAACAAAGAAGATAAGAATTGTCTTGATCATAATCTGCAGCAGGGTATCCGTTTTATCAAATAGCCTTTACTACAATCTTTTGCCACTTTCTGCCTGAAAGCAGGATTGCTTAACCTACATCTAACATAGGACGTGAGCAGACAAGAGCAAGGCTTTGCGAATATGACAGGCTGCCACAAAGAAAACCTCACATATCGTCTTCTGGTGAGAGCTTACCTTACAAGATACAATATGTTTGCAGACTTTTAAATTTTACTCATAAATATTTAGGATTAAATCCTGGTTTCATTGGTTTCTCGGTGAGATTTTTACCAATGACTTAATAATAGTCATATTTCATGCTGCAGCGATATGAATTACAGATAGAATTATGCTTTTAAAATTGTAGGTTTGACTGTTTCTTAAGTTCTCCATATATATCACACTGTCCTTAGTATACAATCCTGATAGTTTATATGAGAACACCATCCACAACAGTTTAAAACCAACAGTTTTAAACATCCAAATATTATTTTCAGTGAAAGTAACAGATCTGTTTTATAACAGCATGCTTTAACAACACTCACATGATTCAAGCAAAAGCCAAATCCTCTGTCTTAAAATTCTGGCATGAAATTGGTTCAAGATTTAGCAACTGCTATATCTTAGTCTTTTGCTTTGTTATTAGTTTTCCAAGATTTTTTTCTTCATCTAGATTACCCACTATTATTTAGTTATAACTTCCTCCATAATTGCAATCAATGAATAGTAATCACTTAATAAACATATCCTGACAGGTCTATTTTTGCACTGGGAAAAGATTCATTTTCTTTATCATCAGTAAGCAATTTTTCTTCTCACCTGAAGTAGCAAAGTGAAATGTAGTGCCTGGTGTAGAGTTCTGCTCTGCTACGTACAGCATTTGAGCAAGACCAAACACCACCCCTTTCATTTTTATATTATTTGGATATAGATTTATCAAAATCTGTGTAACTTGGAATTTGCATTCACTGATTTTTGTAAGTAATTCTATTGCTGCGCATAGGTAAAAGGTGCTTTGCACAAACAGCTTGTTAACACTGAGCTAACAGTGGCATTCTGGGAGACTTTTCAGAGTGTTTTTCTTAAAATGCAGGTAATGCAGAGAGAAACTGCGCTTTTGGCAATTTTTTTGAGCTTAGATACTCAACATCGAAATGCCAAAGAGTGTGCATTCTGTCAACTATCTATAAAGGCCTAATTTGATATTAAATGGAATAAAATAATCTGAACGAACTTGGATACCTGCAGGTTGCTATAACGATTTCTTTTCCACTGCCATGTGAATATAGCACATGAAACTGGTAAAGGAACACAGACAAAAGAAAATGTATTTTGGCTTGTGTATAGAAACCTGGTTTTTCTCCTCACAAATTAGATCAATTTGTTCTAAGGGGGCTTGGCCTAAGGTCACTGGAATCAAAGCAAGTTTTTCTACGGACTTCAAGAGATTTCAGACTAGGTGTAGCAATAAATGGCAATTCAGAGTAAATAAACTCTCCCACGAGATTCACATTTTTCTGCTTGAAGCCCATATGGAGAAATTCTCAAACGTCTTGTGAGGTAAGTCTGGACATTCATTACTCCTGAAGACCTAATATGGGTATTCGAAAATCCAAACTATGTACTGGGAAGGGACAGATTCAACCTCTGCTTATATACTATTTTACTCTGGTCTGGCCTGGCTTTGCCTTAGGACAAACAGACTCTGCAGTTTGCCAGGTACCTTCCAAACAGGACTAAAACAATGGCTTTGGATTAAAAAAATAAAATAATTTAAAAAAAAATTTAAAAATCAAGGTTTGACTACATCAAATTTACATTCCTGAATATTATCGTTCTAGGTGGACACTCCTCAGTGAGTAATTCTGACATTAAATGCTCTGTCAACCTTTCAGTTGAAAGCTAAACCATAAAGGAAGTAGTCTAAATTAAAATGAGTTTCCGTAAAATTTAAGTACACTTTAGTTCTTCACACTAATGTTTAAAACATCTTGAGCAACTCATCCTTGTTCCAAAGTATCAATTCACTCTAAGGACAAATTTTCCAGTGGTAACTTCTAGCATTTTTTGTACAAATACTGACAAAAATTGGTTTTACCACCCTTATCCTCCAAATTGTCTCTCTGTCTCAGCCCCACGTAACACGAACCAGTAGGATCAAGCTGAGCTGTCCCTCTGAACTGAATTCCATTTCCAGCATCATGCTTTGTGATTTTGTAAATGGCCTCACAATCAGACCTCGTGATATGAGCATAGGAAAATTCTTACTCATACAGGCCTGCCACAAGAATATATATCTGTCTACATGCAACAGGCAATTTATGACTGCATAAATTTAAATGTACAATAACTAGAAGGGCAAACTTAAATTTTTTGCCCTAGTCTCATTTTTGCCGCAGGCAGACTCACATTAAGTTTCAAGGAAATCTTTCTAATACATACCAAACAAAAAAAGCTTATGCATATTTTAATCACTTCAGCAGTATCACCCTTTCTCTGAAAAGAAGAATTTATTATATACCTCAATAATAGGGAAAATATTTATTTCACAGCTCTGAAAATTAGACTAAAAACTCACTTCAGAGTTCACTAGTTCAGCTTGTAGTTTTCAGAATTCTTTTAAGATCTCAGTACAAGGCATCTTTTTGTGTGCACAGTAATGAAGACTTGAAATACACTAGTTACCTCTAAACACAGGCGTATTACTAAAAGATTATAAAGCAAAACAAATTTTGCGCAAAGCAGCAACTTTTAAAATAAGCAATTATTACACAATTTAATGCAAAAAAAAAAAAAAAACTAGGCATTTTGTAAAGGCCTGGGAAGTACTTAATATCAAAACAAAATGCCTGGATTAGTCTAGCAAAGATATGTTGATATGATGGAAGTCAGAAAGCAATTGTGAAAAAACACTCTGCGTCTATGCTGGTGACAAAGTGTTCAGTCATAAAAGCTTTGATTTAAATCACATTAGCATAGTGTGGGGGAAGCATGCAGCACCACAACATCAAAGGATATGCCCCAAAAATATGTTGGGTTTTTGGTTTTTCCTCCAATAATAGTATACTTTCAGTTTCCAACTCGCGTGTATCAGAAATGGTTTGTATATCCAGGGAGAAATCAGAGGGGAATGAAAAAGAAAAACAGCTTGAGGGATGCAGGAATCTCACCATACTTTTAAGTAAAGAAATAACAATTCACTTGTAATAGGACTGTCCCATTAGGGTCCCTGATTGCCATGAAAATCTCAATTGACCTACTCGTTTTCTTTGTTAAATTAACCACTTTAAGATAATTAAACCAATATGACCTTGGATTTGGACTCACTAGGTTTCTTTTAAGGTATGTTTAAGGTTCTTTGGAGGACCTCACAGTCCTCCAAAAATTCTCTGGAGAAAAATACACTCACCTGAATCTCACATTGCCTCAGCAGCTGGATACTCTTATTCCAGATAATTCTGCTCAGACTTCTCAGAAGAGATGTGATCACTCAGAATTTCCCATTTTTGACTTCAGCGTAGGTAAAATAACAATTTTTTCCTTTGTTTTCAGTAACTTTATAAAATAATCCAAATATACTACCTGACTACTTGTAGAGACAAAATAAAGAACTTCATTTAGGAACAATTAATTCCTCCTCAGAATAAATTTTCAAGCATGGTAATTGAGAGGGTAGAACAACATTGCTTTGTGTAAGTATAACCTTTTTGAACTTCCCAGGCTGACACATCACAGCTGAGATGCAATCGTGTTAGTCACGGCACTCTGCGTGATGCCAATGCTGTACTGAGCAGCACGCTATTAGGAAAGGGTAGAGCAGCATGCTGCACTACCGACAGGGCCCTCCCATGCTGGGATTGTCTATATGCAAACACCATGCCCACTGTCACAGCACAACACAGGAGAATGCTAGGGAGCTATTTCTGTAACGCCAGGAACACTTATCCCTCCACAACTTGACCCCTGCTCTGTGCGGTGATGGTGCTGATGTGTTTCAGATGTGATGTATAATAGCAGGAGGGCACTGATGCATCAGACCAGGAAATTAAAAAAGATGCCATTCACACAAAGGAATGTTTAGTTAAGTTTGAAAATCTTGGCTCAGATGATACCGTGATGGACCATTTGTTACATCTTTACTTACTAATGTTCATTTGCTGTGGAATTTGTTGTTGGTTTTTTTTTTTCCCTCTACAAATCAGTTTGTTACTGATTTTAAACGATTCCAAGAGCTCATCTGCATTTCACCCAACACATTTTGAGTCAGACATAATATTTGAAAGCACTAGGGTCCTTAAAGGAACAGCCTATTACAATACACAACAATAACTATGTTTCTACGATTTATGAAAAGAAAGCAATATGTGCCTGTTTCGGTGCCTGTCGTTTGCCTACCAATGGTGCAGTGCTCCCCATTCCAGCCCTCTCTGCATTCACATTTCCCATCTTTACAAGTTCCGTGCTCCGTACAACGGGGATGACACACACGCTGGTCACACGCCACTCCTGTCCACCCTTCTTCACAGCGACATGCTCCGCCAATGCACACCCCGTGAGTGCCACAGTCTACAGAGCACACTTCTAGGAGAAGAAAAGAATAAAGGTTATAGCTAGCTTATGTCCGTGGCAACGGGGCAGAAGCAGCAACCTAGCCATGAAGGGAGAAGTGAGTAGAACAGGTATGCTTTTGCTGAAAACTGTACGCTGTCAGAAGCTGGCCTGTTCACATTCAGATCAAAACCAGCATTTAACTTTTGCTAAAAAAACAAACTAAATGATATTAAAAAGTTGTTTAAAAAGACCTGCTAACGTGTGCCGGACAAACTGCTGTGGAGCCGCGTTCTCTATTCAGATACAAACAAGTTTCAGAGGTGGCCTGTCAGCAGTGAAGAAGGGGAGCACGTAGCTCTCTTTTACTCAAACCTGGACCTCTGGTGATTTTGATACAGACATCGATTTGCTAAGAATGAGACTGAAACTCACCTAAAACTCATTCAGCAGAGAATGGTGACAATTCAGGGTCACTTAGACTCTAGGAGTGACGGGTAAAAGACACTTTCAAGGGAGACCTTTTGGAATCCTATTCTGACCTAACACGTTCGGTTATCTGGTGTCTTAGTCCAAAAATTCTTCTACTGCTCTCTGCCAGCTGAAGTTGTAGGAAAGCAAACAGAGGGGTCTTTTGCCTCATGCATCATCAAAGAAATTGACAGTGAAACTCTCATTCGCGAATTTTTCTGGCTGCTGATGTGTGAAGCAGGAAAAACACATCTTGATATTAATTTCACTGGTGGGGTATTCTAAGTCATTAATCTCAAGAAATAACTGAATGTATCTGAAAACTGGGAATATTATTTTGAGAGACTTGCTTATGGCCTACAGCTGTCTTAAGGTTCAGCTTACAACATATATGCAAAATTCCCAGTATTTTTTCCCCACAAATAGAACATTCGCTGTCTTGTCAAAACTGTTTTTTTTCTCTTTAGCTCCTGCTGTTAGAATAATCAAGTTTTACAACTGTAGCTTTGGAGAGGATGAAATATTTTAGCCTACGCTTTTGCGCCTGCTTTTTAGTGTTCTTGCTCTAAAACTATTTTTTTAAATATTCCACGTATGACTGAAAAGGGAAAAATACCCTTTATTTGAAAAGGGATTTTTCTCTTTGAGTAGCATTTCGATACGCAGTAAAGCAAACCCCAAAAACATACTGAATTGTAGTGTTTTCCATTCCCCAAATGTTATAAGCATATTTATAAATTATGGAACTTTTCATTTATAGTTGGGAAACAGATGTGAAGCACTTAAGTAACTTTTTCAGTCCAAACGAGGGTCAGTATTAGAATGAAATACAAACTCCTAACCTGCATCCCCCTCGCCCCCCAGCTGACAGTCCCAAATTAAGAATGTCACAAAAAATAGCATCTAAGATAGACACACGCTTCTTCCCAACATAGCTAAACGGGACCAAACATGTTCCAAAGACAATTTTCTAAATTATTTGCATTTCAAACTTGCCATAGATATTAACATTTTAACAAAATAAGAACATCATTGCAAAAGCAGGAAAAAATCTTTTTCTTACCAACGGAGCAGTCAGGGCCCATCCAGTTGGGATCACAGCTACAAAGACCTGTGTCAGACAGGTAGGTACCGTGCCCACTACACTGGTCTGGACACTGGGCTCTGGGAAGCTCACAATTTATTCCACCCCAACCTGGGCTGCAGAGACATTCTCCATTCACACAGACCCCGTGGTTGGAGCACGTTGGATCTAAGCAGTCAACTGCAGAAGAAAACAAAAACAACGTAGAGAAAGGTCAGTTCACAGAATAGGATCTTTGGAAAACATGTAGATGCGTGCTCTGAAAAGTTTGTATCACTGTGATAAATAAAGCAAATTGATGTAGTTCTTCAAGTCATATTAACACCTGGTCTGAGAATGGGAAAGTGCGATGTAATTTGTTTTACATTAGCTCCAAATAAAACAGGGTTTGACTGAACAATGAAAGCTTACTGCAGGAACGCTGTAGTGAAGAAGCACGAAGACTTAAAAATAACACTTAAATATATATAGTAAGAGTTCCGCACACACGCCTTCACCTGGGGACATTTCTTCTGAAATACATTGAAGTTCCAATGAATCATGTACTATATTTAAACATCAAAATAAAAAAAATAACTGAATAAATTGCACTTTTTAAAGGATATTTTTCTTTGGAGTATCTTCATCAATACCGCTATTATTACTATAGAAATGCTAGAGCATTGTGAGACTAACGTTATGATACCCACTTTAAGTACCTAGAAGTCAAAATATCAGTGGCTTTCAGCTTCATTTAGACTCCTAAATTATTCAGGCACTTCTGAATATTTGATTCGTGGTCTATTAGTAGCTGAGCTGTGAAATCGAGAGTCCTAGTTACTTCAACCCATATTCTAACCAGCAGATAATTCCTCTTAAAGAAATAAAGAGAAACAGATATAGGTATGGATTTCACCTTTTCTCAATCCAGAAACAACAGAATAAGAAAGCGAAAATAGTTATGATGGAAAATCATCCAATGAAATTTCAGTTGCTATTTCAATCCTGATAAATAAAGGAATGTTATGAGCTGTCTTCCAAATAAACTCTATCAGTAACATTATGGTTTTCCAAATTTTTATCTTCTATCATGAATTTGTATAAGTATACTATGCTCTAACACAAATACCAACATAGAGGCTTTACCAACCGCCTTTTGCTGTGGAATTGAGGGCCAAGGTCAAATTCATGTCCTAAATAAAATGAATTCATCTCATGACTGGTATATATTAGCTCACAACAGCAGGACCAAGAATGATTGGCATTCTCTCTTGCAGCTCCAGGAAGATCTGAGTTTATAATGAAAGTGATTTATCTCTCATCTTTTCCAAATTGATCCTTCTAAATTAAGGCAGAGACATTTTCACTCTACCTTATGTGAACAATACTTGATCTTTCAAATCTCAACTTTTCTATAAACATAAGTCTTGTCAAATTATTTTATGTAGCTGCAGAACATTTAAACTAAGTATATAGATTAGATATGACACATAGGATAGAGGCAGGCACATTTAGAGATGCAATAACATGAGTTATCATAATAGTTTTTATTTTAATTCAGATCACAGTAGTACAGGAATAAATTACTATAAGATTTCTTACAAGATTTTCATTGTAACGATGACACTGGCTATAGTTTTTTTCTTTTTCTTTTTTATTTTTTTTTAAGATTTAATGCTTAGTTAATTGGACATGAAAATATTATAATGCAATTTTGTATTTATAGGTAAACCAAGATTGTTTTGTGGTTCAGCTCAGATAAGATTTGATAAATTCATAAATTGTTTTAAAATTATCCAGAATGCTTGATTAGAAACTGTCCAAAGTTTAGAATAAGTCTTTCATACCATTTCTGTTGAACCCAATAGACACAGAGCTGTGATAAAACAATCTGATTGAATAAAGAAATAAAGAACACAAAGATTTAATGGTCAATTTACTTTTAGGATGAAGGTTACATTTTCCCCCTAAATTTAGTCTATTCTATTTTTTTTTTTTTTTAGATTATGATATTTTAATGGAAAATTTAAAAGGGTAATTTGTGTATAACACTGCATGTGGCAGGACAGCTAACTTTAGGAGATATTGATGAGTCCTAATGGACTCTCCATGTCGGAAATGTATCATCTTCCTTCTCAAATGAAAGTAATAATGAAAGCAATGCAGAGCATATGAAAAACACCACCTTCTGCTACATAAATTAACTGTCTTTCCTGTATCCTGAATTACAGTATTCATGCATCTGAGATTTATTTCCACAGAATAAGCTCATCAATACCCCTAAGCCTCCAATCTCCCTTGTTTTATAGAATAACACGCTAACCACCTTTGTCCTTTGTTCTGGACAAATATACTTTATAGCTGTTTTGTTCTATCATATGGGTAAGTAATAGCTTTCAAAGTTTAAATTGAAGGGAGTTTTTGCTTTGAACTCAAATCTTGTTCTATTTTAATACGTGCTTTTAGAGTTATCATCTTAGGCCAGATCCTCAGCTGCTAAAATTAGCATAACATGATTACCTGCAATAGAACTACACTGACTTATGCTGCAAAGGTTCTGGCCCCGAGTCTTTAGAAGGGTTTACAATGGTATTTAATAAGGATTTATAAATGGAGGTTCTTTGGTGTTTAAACAAAGGAGAACGCGCCTTAGCATGTAAGTACGTTAGACTTGGAACTCATAGCCCCTTGGCAGCTCAGATCATTAGAGCTCATTTAGTATTGGGCCCTCTGTAGGTTTGACAAAAAAGGTACTGAAAACAATTTATATCCCGAAGGACAAAAAAGGAGGTCAAGGAGTTTTCTCAACAATATGTACCATGAAACCCCCAAAGAGCCATGAATTAGACTTACAAAGTTAAATGTCATTGAAAAATGACTCGACCGTGAAACTGACAAGAAGCCCACCCCTAACTTAACCCAACCGGGCAATTTCACTTGTCTCCCCCTAAACCAGATTGAACGAAACCTGACAAATACGCCACTTCATCTTGTGTGCAAATTTGTTAATAGAACAACAGTGTTTATGCTGCAAAAACTGTGCATCACAAATATTGATTTTGGTGCCACTTTCATTTCAGGTAAATTGTTTGAACAATATGACCACGATGAAAATCAGAAATAAAAAGCTAACGGGAAGAAAAAAATGCTGACCCACTTGTTCTAATTCAATATCCTAGTTGGAAAATGGCGAATGAATCAACCTTCGCCATTCCTTTTGGAAGCTTAAATCAATAGAGGAAATTTCATATATTATATATAAATACAAATATATTTATTTGTATCGTTCTACCATTAGAATAGTAGAATTTAAAGGTTTTGCATGAATTAGAATAAGACCAGATGATTACCTGCAACTGGAGAGACACCACTCCATATTATACCCTTTTTCCTGTAGCTCTTGAATTAATGTGAGAAATATGTACAGAAGAAATGGAGTTTTAGAATAGAAACATGATGGTTGTTTTTTATTTATTTGTAAATTAATTTATTGACTTACTTATTGCCCAATGATGTATGCAAAAGGTTATTTTAACCTTTCTTGTCATGTTACTGGCCCCTTCCAAGTTTGCAGTCAATACCTCCTGCCTTTGTAATCCATTTATCTTTTTAAGAAAAAACTTATCCTTTCAAGCACACTGTTGATTAAATGATAGATGTCCTTTCACCTCACGTAGTAATTCACCTCCCAAAATACTTTGTTGACTGACAATGTTTTGTAGCGTTTCCAACTTTGAATGGTGTTAACAACACCTTCGCAAGAAGATATGCACTAGCCTGTTCTATAAACTTCTCTGGAGTTGGTGATGTGTTTGTTTCACCCATTTCAAACATTCACCTTAGGATAAGCTGAATTAAGCACTACGAGAGCCTATTTCTCTTATAGGAGTTATAGGGGATTCAAGATGTCTACCTCAGATATACCACAGCCATTCAGACAACTGAAAGTGGAGAGAGAATTCCGTGTAAGTAGCTGGAAATTACAATCAAGATGAGGGAGGAACTGCTTACAAGGTAAAATTTACAGAATCAAATGAAAGAAAGATAATTTTAGGCCATCTACCATAGTCTCTCTAATAATACGAGCATTTATATGACAACGCAAAACATGATGAAATTTATATAACTTAATTAGACTAAGGAAACAATTGCAGTTAGTACCAGAAAGAGAGTTTCCACATTCCCGGGGAATAGACTGGATGTTGTAGAGCATGCTAAAGACAGTCTTTTCCTTCTTTTGTTTCGATGAGAATGCTAGCTATGGCAAGGCATTTCAGAGAATTTTTGCGTATTTCCTATAATCACACACACAGGGTGAACTGAGAACCATCAATTCTAGCAGACAAAAAGGACGTTACAGAATTTTCTGGATATAGCTTAAAACGTAACCCATTAAAAACAATGGAAAAACTCTACTGACTTCAACTGAGTTCTGGATTAGAGCTTGTGAAGCTTTTCTGGAAGGAGATGAGAGGAATGAACTGAACAAACAGTTTCAGTGTTGCCAGACCCCCTAGTGAGGATCCTTGCTTTTTTTTGCTTTTAGCAAAATAAGTTCCCTCAGACTAATGCAAGATCATGTCCTAAAGGCGATGACTGCAGTCCACGCCCAAAGAATAAAGCCCTTAGTGGTTCAGGTCCCTGCAGTTCTCTTCCCTTTGTTTTCTGATGGGAGAAACAGCTGTTTACTATAGGGCAAGATAAAAATTGATACACGTGGTGGACAGCTCTGCATCCCACTCAGAATAGTCCATAGAGACTCTTTAGTCCTAGTCATAAAACCATGCAGCTCCAGTCCTATCACTTTAGTCCTCAAACTGCTCTTCCTTTTGGAGGATTAATAAGCTCTGGAATGTCATCATAAAGTAGCTTGAACTATTACTGCTCTGAGGATGTGCTGAACTGTCTATTTAGCAATTGTCCGGGGAGTTCAATTCTCTTTTAAAACCATACTATAATGTATTTTAAAAAGAAAAGCAGTCCAATTCATGTTGTGCATTCTAAGAGAAAACACTGTGAATAAAACCAATACCGAGCTTAATCTATGACCACATTTTGCATGGGTTATTTTGTTAAATTTGCTCATTCTATGTACACAAGGAATTGGACACTTTCAACTTGAAGAGCTTTTCTGCATTTAAAGGACAGTTATCATTTGTGTGCGCCATCTACCTTTCTTTAATCCCATATGATTGCAGCTAACAGGGGTAATTTGCCCTACATGAAGTCTGTAAGTAACATGGATACCTAAGTCTTTCAAATTTGTTTCATCAACTTCTGTCTTAATAGTGACTGATATGTTTGCTTTGTGTGGAGCTGCAGCTATACAATTTTGTCTACCGCTGCTCCTTTTTCCTCTGTGTTTCACATCTAAATTGTTCAATAAATATAATCCATAAGAAAAGATTTATCTTCACTCTTCAACAAAGGAATTATTCAGGTTTACTTGCGGGAGACACTCTTAATACTGCAAAACGATGTATACAGAAGGTCAGAAGTTTTGTCTGAACTTTGATAGATCAGTAAAATTGTGATGGACTACATTTTTACCCCTCTCTTACAATAATCTGCTACAGTAGTTTTACATTTAAATTTTTTTTCTGTTCTTTCCTTTTTTTCTACCCATTAAATAACTCCAAACCCCAGAAAACAAACTGACAACATAGAAAGAAAATGTCCTACCTTCTTCACAGTTTTCTCCTTTATAGCCAACAGAACAGACACAGTTCCCTTCGATGCAGGAACCATGACCTCCACATGAGGGATCAATACACTGGCTGACGGGTACATCACATTCTGGACCTTTCCAGCCACTGTAGCATAAGCAGGTGCCTTTAGAGTATTGACCATTGCCACTGCACAGAACCGGGCAGGCAGCTGGAAAATCGAACCAAAGAAAAACAGCATACAGGGTCATACATGTATTCATGTAAAAGTGCACCAAAAATCCACTACCAAATACTTATAGATATATTCAAATATGTTAATTTAGTGGGGGAAAATATCTAAGATAATTTGTAGTAGTTCAGTTCTTCATTTCCCAAAGAAATCATCTGATTACTACTTAATAAAGTATACGTGTTGGGCATTCTGAGAATACAGCTGCTATTCTTTATAGACTATTGATGATGTTTGGGATAACTAATGAGGTAATGTGAACAGATTTGAGTCTGACATTACTCGGCTTTGTTCCACTAGGTAACATCCAATTTTCACAGATAGCAGAACACACAAAACATTCAGTCCCCAGAACATTTTATTATATAGCATCTTTCTTCTTCCATAACACTTTTATAATGTAATGTCCCAAAAACTTTTTAGACCCTTTATCTTGTTTTTTTCAGTGTAAGAATCTTGAACACAGGAATAACACAAGCTTTCATCTACAACAAATGCACCTTGCCACCAACATCCCTTCTGAACCTTGTTTTCCCAAATCTCAGAGTGACTGCTTTTACCCTGTGTGTATTGGCAAGGAAACACCATTAACCCTTATTCCTCCCTCTTGTATTATTAAGAGGGTAAGACACATTCTGAGCAAATATTCATTTATGCAAATGAAGTGAAGCCTATGAATAATAAAGGTAGTCAGCAGGTCTTGGATGCCAGGAATCAGATGTTGTACATATGCAGAGCAATGGAAAGAAACAAGTGGTTTATTAAAAGCCAGTTGCACATAAATGTTACTCTAAGGCATATTCACACTCCTATATGCCCATGTCTCCCATGTGAACACGGCAGTCTGCGAACTTGCACGCCTGCCAAAGGCTGAATGTGTGGTCACTAGCCAGAGAAATGGAAAAAATAACAGAGGAATAACAGAAAATGGGAGTAATGAAGTGAATCTTTGAGAAAAGGTACACTTTTGTGCTCTTCTCTGATGCAGTTTGATAAAGACAGAAAAGTATTTCCCTGCCTTTTCACCCTCCAAAGTAATTAGAAACTTACAGCTAGTTTTACAGTGCCAAAAAAAATACTCACAAGCTACTATCAATCATTAAAAGGTCCTAATGTCTCCCTGCTTCTATTATCCCTTTAACCTGAATGATCAAGAAGAACCCAAGTAATTGATTTCCTACAAAGAAATGTGTAATTGTCCAGTTATACAACTTCTCCACTGTTCAGTCCTGTAACCCTTATTAATCTTAGCTGTCCCATTGATCTGCTGCAACAACACATTTCAGGATAGATCTTTTCAAGAATTTTCTTATTTGAAGTGGGAAAAAACTGATCAGAAAAAAATATATTCAGATTTCTAACCTGAGATGTTAGCTAGAATTTAGACTGCTGAGAATTATTTCAATTAAATCTACAGGTTGATGGGCCACGACACACGTATAATCTTTTTAGCCTATTTTTTCTGCAGCAGAATAATAACAAAATCTGTATGCTGAAGTTTGGGGGTTTTTTGCTACCCCTTCTCTGTCTTCGGGCCATATTGTCCATCCTTTGGTAGCAAATAGGACTTAATTTTACTTCATTCATGGTGTTCTTTCTTACTATGAGTCTTGTTCAATCTTTTTGTTCCTCACTCCAAAAATGAATACAAATCTGAATAAAATATAATTTCCAGCAGCAACTCTCTGATTTCAGATGTGACATACATTCACAAGTGCTTTACTGAGTTTAGTGAAAAAGTTTATGCTAAAGTTCTACCGGTTTTGCTTTTTGCAGCTGGTTGCAGAATTAAGTTTACTGAACCAGCTGGATTGAATTACAATACAGACAAATATCCATTATGTCCATATTGCACTCTGGGACAGCCTATTTTACATCTTTTTGCACGTCATCATGAAACACCCTTCCATGATATACAACACGCTGAACTAGTAGCAACTTGAATGCCATATGACTAATTATTCCTTCTGTCTGCATGCATTACATCATGGAGTCTATCTCACTTCCTCAGCATGCACTGCTTTTCACTGCCTAGATATGCTAACTGCTGGTACTGCAAGTCGTATAGGTGAGCCATAAAGAAAGGGATCAAACTAGGACCACTTCCACTCTTCACGTATGAAGACCTGGGGACACAAACAATTCCTTTGTCCATAACTCTTTATTTCACTGCAATTAAAAGTCTTGTTTGGGCTCACATTGATATATTTTCTGAAATCACTGTAAGCAAGGTAATCACTTCAGTCCTGCTCTCTTTACGTGCCATGGTGCAGATGATCTGGAGGTGAGTGATCAGAAGGCAGCTTGTCCTGAAGACCTGGAGTAACCATGAGTGGCAAGTTTCTTGGTGCCACCTTCCACACCCTGACACGTTATAGAGATACTTTCCCTTTATCTGGGCCTCATCTTAACACAAAAATATCTCTCTCTAGAACAAGGCACCTCTCAGCTCCTGTATGTGGCGGTTAAGCTTGCAGTCCCTTTGTTCAAGTCCACCACAGAAGGAAGTAATATTGTTGGATGCAAATTCTCTACATGCTCCCGAGCCATTGCAGACACTCAATGTTATCATTAATGGTTGCTCAACACGGATTCTCCAACTGCACTGGGACACGCCAGCATATGGCTTGCTTTTGCCCATCAACCTCCTCACTACGCTGTGATAAAGCTGCATAGCAAGAAAGGTCCCAGGAAAGCTAAATGAATCAGTGGGCAGTAGAGAGTTTCTTCAGACAAACCACATTTGTTCAAGTAGTTAAAAAGACAAAAAGTTAGAGTTGACTTACAAGCTGGATACAAGTGAGGAATAGCTTTTTTTGGTTTGTTGTTTTACAGGTCAACATGGCACTCAACACCTGAAAGGACTTCTGTTCTGCAAACCTCTCCTCTGGAGTCAAAACTCAAATAAAGGCAATAACTGTATTTGAACAGCACAGTCCCCTGCAAGAGGCACTGAGCCAAAATAAATCCATTATTAAAAGAAATAAAAAAAACCAAAACCCAAAAAACAACAAGCAACTTAGCTGTGACCACCCTAGACCTAGCTAGATAATACTGTGCCAGCCACCTGCTGTAAGATTGCTTCTCTCCTCGCCTTGCCCCTAAGTCTCATTAAGCAATGGGCAATTGTGGTCCAGCTAAAAGAGTTGTATATCTACTATTTGGAACATGTCTATGGGAAGGCCATTCTTAGCTTCCACTTTTGATCTGAATTTGCAGGGTTCAACTTCTGGAAGACAAGAGACTGGCACAGCAGAAGAAAGATTACTAGATGGTGCTGGGTCTTGGGCTAAAGAGCTCCCTCAGCAGTTTTTTAGTGTTCCCTTACTCTGCTATGGTGCTTCAGGAATTTAAGTAAAGCTGAAAGCCATGTCACAGCTTTTCATTCCTCTCTTCATGCTTCTACCAGGTCAGAGGTCTTGCTATGGTTCATAAATCTATTCAGTCCTTGTGAAGCTTGTACATAAGTTGAACAGTAATCTGCCTTTGGTGGTCTGCCACTGCAGTATGCATTGCCAAGATGTTACTGACACCAGAACCGACTTTGGACAAATGAAAGAATCTGTCATTTAACCTTAGGGATGAAATGAATACAGTTAAGATTAAGACACTTGCAACCTAAAGCCATAAAGTTTAATCTACAAGCCTCTGCTGGGGTTATTCTACAAACTATGTAACAGGAATATCACTTTGAGAATAAGAAAATGACAGAGGTTCTTGGTCAGATTTTGGCATTTCCAAGACTGCCATGTCACTAAGATTGCAGGAGAAACACGCAAGCAAGAATGCAAGCAAGCGTAGGTTATAAGAAGCTGGCTTGTCACTGCTGTAATAAATAGCTGCTCTTTAATGTTTCTGCTATGGGTTTATAGTCTGTTCTAGGTGAGGAATAGAGAGAGAATCAAGCTGCTCTTCCACAGAAAACAGAAGCAGGCAGTCTAAAAAGAGGTCTGCTATGCTTATTTGCTAGACCATGTTGCTGCAGGGCAAGACCCACAATCCACTCTAATTTTACAACTAGGTGGCTTCAATTAATTTGCAAACAACTCAAGAGTCATCTGGAGTTCTTGTCAACTAGGACTGCTTATTTTCCCAATGTGAAGTGGATGGCCCCTATTCCAGAACAGAATTGACTGTTCAAAGTCTGTTGAAGGGGTGTGAAGGAAGGTTGGTTTATGTAATAGAACAATCAAGTTCCATCTCATTTCAGTGGACAGATAGGTTGCATAAAGACAACCATGTATCACACACCAGCACTGTCAAAAAGTGGATAGAGGTCTTCAGAAGTAATGTCAACACTCAAGTAAGTTAAGCACAAAGGTATATCTCCTGAGTGAAGTCTGAATAAGCACAATAGGTATTAACTCTAAATGTGGTTTTGGTGATGTGATTCTGCCCTTTACCCGTATTTGAACAAAACCAGACTAAGTTCTTAACATGGGTCTCAGCTGATCAAAGGATACTACAGACCTTTGAGTCCTGTAGGCTGCACACATTTAAGAGCATGAATTGAGCAGGAAAGACCAGCCAAACATCCCTCTAAAAGTTCTCTCTCTCTCTAAAGGTTATCTTTGGATAGGTATTTTGGAGTAATGTTAATATTCCCTGATGCATGAGGAAAGGTGATTTGATAACAACCTGTTACACATGGACTAGGAGGGGATATGGTAAGGGATAACGCCCAAATGGTCTGGCCTCAAAAGCCACCATTTTCCCAGTGACACTTAACACACAGGTATCCCAGCTGCAGTCTGTCCACACACTCCTTTCACCCACCCTTATGGTATTCACACGTACATACTCACCAAAGGTGTTCTTCTAGAGCATGGCAAGAAACCAGTAAAGGATATCTGAGGAGCCAAACTCTCGGAGGCTGTT
This sequence comes from Pygoscelis adeliae, assembly GCF_000699105.1. Taxonomy (NCBI): domain Eukaryota; kingdom Metazoa; phylum Chordata; class Aves; order Sphenisciformes; family Spheniscidae; genus Pygoscelis; species Pygoscelis adeliae. Next base: position 6,427,573 of record NW_008824283.1, on the reverse strand, counting down.
GCAGAACTTGGTTTAGTAACACAGCTGCTTGGTTGAGAGGCCTTTCCCTGCTACTTGAAGTTCCAAACAGGATTTGAAGGCAGAGTTCTGGCTTGGTTCCTCTTGCTGTAGAGCAAACATTACCCTGGTGCAGAAAGAGTCCTGTACCACTAGGATCTAGGCTGCCAGTTCTCTACTGCAGACTTTTTTCAGTTCCTCCTCATAAAATGGACAAATTGGTATACTTCTCTTGAAAGTTATTTGAGTTTCTGGGCACAGAAATATGCAGACTTGAAAGGTTTTTGAACTTGTATCTGTAATGCTTCCCTGTCCTGGGGAGCAGGTCACAAGAAATGCCCTTATATTGCTCTTATTTTGCAAGCAGCTCAGTTTTACATCCAAATGTAAATTTTCAAATGGGGCATAAGAAGGTGGGCTTCCTTTGTGCCATCTACAGGCTTATTCAAAGCCCAGACAAGCTGTCAGGAGTCACCCCATATCAAGTCAAAGTTTTTCAACATATGTACCACAGAATTTTGTGGTGAGATGCTCATGGCAGGTTGGTGAGGGGTGTCACTGGTCGGGAGAAAACTGCATGAAGCCTGTTGGGGTAGTGTTTGAGTAAGGACCAGAATGGTTGTATCCATAACGCTTATAAGCCCTAATGTTGCATGTAAACTGGATTCTTCTTACCACGAGTTGGTGTGCATAAGAGATGAGCTTGACTGCCCATTCACAATGTAAGCAGTAAGGAAAATTAGGACCGAGTCTTGAAGTCCAAGTTTAAGGCTGGGCTAACAGAGCACTTAGACACCATCTAAAGTGCCTTTACATCCTAAGTACTGCTAATTGTTCCATCAACCAATTTTAACAAGATTATCTGAAAAGTTAAAACTCATGGAAGAACATTCCCTGTTTGAACACATAATTAGACAAATTCATGGAATGAAAATTTACAAAGGCTACTATACACAAAGAGACATCATCTACTGTAGGAAGTCCTAACACAAGTTATCTCTAGAACCAAAAGAATTTACTGGAGAAGCATCAAAGACAGGTACAATTTTTACTGTTCCTCAACTATCTCCTGTATGGCACCATCAGAGCTGAAATCCTGGGTAAAATGGAATTTTGGTCTGAGCCATCACAGCTTTACTTCCGTAATATAACCTCTATACAAAAACACACATTCAGAATAAAACGTTCTGAAGAGACACTATTTATACTCCTATGTAAGATATGTTCAGCCCTTGTTGAACTGTACAGAACTTTGTCAGACCTAAGAGAAATAATTATTTTTATCTGTAGATGTTCCTGTTTAGGAGGAGGAAGTGAGTTTCAGTCCTGAAGCTTTTGCTAAAGAGCACAGGTTAAAAGAAATGTGCCTGACAGCATATGCACTTACAAAACTGCATAAGGATCAGCTGTTCTCTACATGTGGTCACATACTTGCACGTCTAATTGGTCTACTGTAACTAGTATGATCCAACAGTGGAGGATATGCACTAATATTAGCATGCATAGCACTTGTTGAGGTTTACACAAAGTTCACTTGGGGTCAGACAAAAACTTGGTTCTACTTCCAAACATATGGACACATTTTGAGTCTTCTCATCAAGAAGAATTTCCAAATTTTTTGAGTCTGGTTTTGCCCAAACAATTCTTCCCTATACTCATTAGGCCAACTCAGCCCAGTGTCCCTAAGCTTGGGGGAAGTCATTATCACGAAACAGAGTAAATGTTTTTCAAGTCTTTAATACAACCATATTAACATTCTATAGTTGTGTCTCAAAAATCATCTGAACCTATGGAGTGGGCAGTTTTGATATAGTCTTTGGACAGAGTTGCACAAATTCCTAGTTATATAAAAAAATGAAACACACACTAGCATAACAGAAATCAAGTTGTTCTTTGTTTCACTGACCACCGGGAATTGTATTGAAGACAGTTGTGGGTCAAACTTCTTACCAAGGAACCTTACCAGTGAATCTGTTGGGTGCAGTTCCTCTACGAGGTAATTAATTCAGACTCTGTAATAGCTCACACTTGGACTTCCTTTTAGCAGAGATTAAGCTGCTACTGCTGAGAGATTATGCATGATTTTGCCACTACATAAAGAAGATGGATTACTGTTTACGACAGTCCAATCTGAAACCAATAATGCATTCCAAACTGCAGTAGAAATACAGGAAAGATCCAAAACCAATGTCACCTACAACCGCCTGGCTCCAAATACCTAAAAAATATGAATAGGCTCACATTGTACTGATGTTTTTTTCTCTTTTTGGTCTTTATCTTGGTGATGCATATGTAGCATTTTGTCTACAAATGCTAATTTCTCTTCAATGGACAAAACAGATTAAGGTGTAAGCAGGTGAAGACATATTTTACTGACGCTAGAGCTGAATCCTACTGCAATTGTATACCAAAGCCCTGAATAATTTTAGATTCACTCCAAAAGCTACAACCAAGTTCTTGTCTACAGTTAACCTCCTAAAGTGAAGTTATACCTACTTAGATACAAACAATCTTAATTTCTAAATGGCTTAAAATCCACAAAACCACTAAAACCAAAGGAATTGCAAACATCTGCATTTTAGAAAATCACCCCAGCTATTTAAGAAGTTAATTTCTGACAACCTGATTCAAAATGTTGGCTCTAGACTTTACATTATTATTATTTTAAACAAGACAGTACTGAAACATTACAAGTTATCAAATCCCTTGTTACACCAAGTGTTTGCCCATATTTCTAAAAATTAGGAGACATTAAATATATGAGTATTCTTATTTGTAGTTTAAAAATACAATTGTTTTGTTTGACAACACTTTCCTTCATATTTTATGTTTAAACCTATTTTAATCAGTGGGGTGGATATTTCACTACTTGTCTGCATGCCTATTAGTTTTAACTGGAGTTCATTTATGGATATGAAAATCTGAAATAACTTCTAAGACCACTCCATGGTTTACGCTGTTTCACTTTTACTAGTTTATGCTATTTTTATGCTACTTTCCTGGTAAGAAGCTGCCCCACCCCTAGCAAACTTAGCCAAGAAAATCATTCTGGAATGGGAGATTGAATGAATCCAGGCCCATTTGCTCTCATCTGTTCTTTATGCCTCAAAAACATGATATTTGCGTGGTCAGAAAGAGTGGTATTTGACTAGACTGCCTGCGCTTCAGAGATCACTAACTTCCATCAGGCCGAAACGTTCTTAAGAACAGTGACAATTAGGAAGATCTAGAACATCTTTTAGGTTGCTCTAAGACCTTGTGCTCTTCCAAGCAGAAGTCATCTTGTAGAAATTCACCCAGAAGCAGAAGAATGAACAACTATGAATAACTGTTACTGACATTATATGCTTTATTAGTTCCTTCAGGAAACTGTTTACTTTGACTACAGAACACACAAATAATTTAAATGATTTAACAGTAGTATTACTCTATGCTTGCAGGCATCAGGTCAGTATTAAGAAGAAATATACAGCCCTTCATAATAGTCATGCTCTGCAATCCTTACGTCAGTTGCCCAAACCCGAGCCTTACCAAGCTCCCTCGTCTAGCTCTGTCAAACTGCACATTCGTAAGCAAGAAAGAGATTCACAGAAGAATTTCCAGAAGGACAAAAAACCCATCAGGTGTGTCAAATCTCTGACATTCAGAAACCATTTGGGGAAAGCAGCACACGCTGACTTAAGCACTAAAGTATGGATGCTTTAATTAATCCGGGGTGAATTTAATTGCTTTAGTTAAGTGGAAATCGGGTTTAAAATGATGCAGAGCATGCTGGGGTGTGTTAAAAACATGACATATGAGTTGGATGAATCGATAAATTAAAAGCACACAGATGTTTTAATTAAACCCAGGAAAGTTAATGAAGATCACTAGAGACTTTTAAGCCTATGATTAATTCAGTCCATTTAAAATACCTGTAGAGATATGGGGATGCCTCCATTTTGGGAGTTATAGAAGTTCTCAATCGATAAGTACTTAAGCTGTTCTACAAAAAAAATGGCAGGATTTTTATAGAAGTGACTGAACAGCATTAATTGCACAATGAATATTTACATTCTCCTGAACACTCAGCAAACTTTTGCTTTGGCCGACATTTATCAAAAAAGTCATAGTTTTTCTCATTGCCTTCAGTGTGACATTATCTGTCAAAAAGACAACACTTGCTGTTCTCTCCTCTACCATTCTACAAAGTAGCTATTTCCATTAGATAACTGCTTTGCTTACAACTATTACAAAAAATCTGTGTAAGAAATATGAATATGTCTTCCCACACTATCTAGCAGCAATTTCCAGAACCACAGCAAATTTTTAAAATGATCTTTTTGAGGTTGGTCACTTGGTACAAGAAAATTTTGCTTCATGAATAGACCCTTATAATATTTTTAATAACAATAACAATGCAGTCTGTAAGAATAGGGAAAATAAAAATTAAGCACGTCAGATACATTGGAACTAATTTAGTGGTGGATTGAAAGGGCTGAAGCCCCATTACTGTTAACGTGAAGATGAGCTTAGATAATCTAGCTAGCCATCAACAAAGATCTAAGTCTTAGTTCTCTCAAGATATTGGAGTCCTGAGGGGAGACAGAAAAAAGCCGCTGTACTGCCTCACTGGAAAAGCCACAGCTGAACATAAAAAAGATTTTCAAGCGGTATAAAACAAACTACAAATTGGAGACAGAGGGAAAAGAAGACATTTGAGTTCAGCTAGACACTTGAAAAATGAGCTAGCTGTGCCAAGGTTCAAATGTCATGAGGACTTTCTCTCGTCAGTACATTCTGGATTCAACACTTTGTCAGCCTGTTTGCTCCCCCTCCACTATTGCAGAAGCTCTGCAACTATCCCTACCTATATTAAAGGAAAGAGCGTAGTTCTCCATGCAGTACACTAAGATGATTGGCAAAATGGTAGGTCGATTTGCAGCCAATCCAGTCAGGGTCTACATCATTAAAAGAGCAGCATAGTTCAATTTCTTTTTCATAAGCATCAAGGCATTCAAGGAAACGGAAATTACCCTGCACTGGTTCTGGTTTACCACAGGAGAATCTGACTGATCAGTTTGCCATATATTTTGTGCCTTTGAAAATAAAGGCAAAAAAAAAAAGAAAAAAGAGTGAAGAATTCTTTTCAACTCTCTGCATGATACATGGGATGGGAGGAAAATGTAGATGGTGGATACAAATGTCCTGAAAACATTGCCTTACAATCTAAAACTCTTTTTCTGTGGGAACTAGTAACAGAATCAGAGCTGTGAAATTCCTGCGTTAGATATAAGCAGCGAAGTTCACACAACTACAAGAACACGCAGAGAAATTTTACTTTCTACCAACAGATGGAAATAAGCAGATGTTGAAATCAACTCCTGTCATAGACAAGCATGTAGATCTTCATTTGTATGTCTTGATAACTTCATCACTAGAAAAACTGAGGAGGGAGGGAAAACTAAACTATTTCAGAGGTTTCAGGAGCTATCTCAATGGAAAGACCCAGTGAGGAATCAAAGAGATGATGCTTCAAGCTCACAAAAAGCAGCAGTGAGGACAAACACCAAATACCAGAATTATCCTTCCAAACATAAGTGTTGTGATTCACAACAGAGAAGCACTAACAGCATGAAGTCTTTTATGCATCTAGAAAAAGAAATGAAAAAGTGAAACATTTCTTCAAATATTTTTTTCTTTCAAATATTCACCATTCCCAGTGAATGATGTAAAAACTATTACTTCTCTGGTAACAGTTCATCTCTGGCTAAATAGCAGCGCAGTAGATGTAGGATTGCACCCATAGGCTGCAGTGTTCAGGGTATTGAAAACCCAGGCTGCTTTGCTCTCATTTTAGTTACTACTGTTTGCCTTATTAAATTTACCAGAAAAGATGTAAATCATAACATGATTAATTGCACAGTTCCACATTAGCTGCAGACATTTAAACATTTTTCTACATTCGAATTAGAAATTTTTTGTTTGTTTGAGAAAGCGAAGGGGGATGACAGCTAACTGAATTTAATCTCACCCAAATAGTGTCTAAATATAGGAGAAGATCTAAATTACAGGTTCAAATCTAGATATAATGTAGATATGAAAAAAGTCACGCATGCTGAAATCTGAAGCTGTGATTCAGGGCTGTTTCTGTTCTTCAGGGATGGCAAATGTCTAAGGATCTCTTAACAGCTGTATTTCTATAACGTGATTTACAATACTACTTAATCATAGTTGCTTCAATGACATTTACCATCATTGCAAGGACTCCAAGATGATCCCAACACAACTAAAGACAAACTCTTAGAACTTAATGAAATAAACAAATACCAGTACAAGTCCATGGAGACAATGCAATCTAAAAACAAAATGTAGATTGCACCACAATTAAATAAGCTAACCAATTAAACACAAAAACAAATTACAAAGCATACATCACAGTGAGCACAATTCAGCTCAGCAGAGCACAGTTAGAGCAGAGAGCCACCGATGGAAGTATTGTAAGATTGGAAGAAAGATTTTTGGCTTGCCAGAAACTAAGCTGCACAATGGTTTGCATCCTGCATGTATTTGTATGCATGTCCACCTCCTCGCTGCACTGGGAACCTTTTGAAATATTCTATTTATTGGAATCCCATTGAAATAGAAAATATTTGTGCAAATAGATGGGCTGTTGCTGCACACGTATAAGAAAGGAAGAAAGATAAAACGAAGTAACTGATAATAGAACAGGCTTCAAAAGCAGCTGTGAGATCAAATGAATGTACCTTGCTTCTAATAGGTATGAAAATATTACTATAATGCTGTTGAAGAAAAATCCATTAATAAGATTTTACTGTGTTTCCATATGCTTTCCATCTTGGACATAAGCAAAGCAAACCTCCTTATCATACTAAGCCAACAAAACTTGGTTCCTGTTTGTAGACCTCAGCTACAGTAGTGCCTGTGGCTCTGTCTTTGGTCTCTGAATTTCTACAGGTTGGGTAATGAGTGATCAGATAAAGATGCACTAGTGTTCACTGCAATCAGAGACTCATAATTACTTACATGCCCACTTCTTTTTACCTATCGTGTTTTGTCCAGCAATGGCATTAGCAACTTTTCTCAGTTATTTCCTTCCTCCTTCATTACTGAATTCCTCAGCATTCCCCATTTTTTTCTTAATCTTTCTTAAAGCTTTGTCTTTGAAATTTTCTCCTACAGAAATAAGTCTACCTTCTCAGCTGCACCACTATCCTGCAAACACTTTGGGAAAAGGAGTCATACATAATTTCAAGTTCATATGCTGCAACATGAATTTAGGAACATATGAAAGGGCAGTGTAATGCACAGGCACAAATTTGGCTGTAAGTTTTCTGGCGGTTTAATATAGAAAACAAACGCTAATTAAGTTGCTATACTAGATGCAAGTATTGGGTATATTTAACAACATTAAATAAATACCTTAAAAAATTTTAAAGCATTGTTGCTGCACTGTAAAGGCACAACTATAACAAACAGAAGGAAGGACATGCTTCTAAACAACACGAGCATCCCCACTTGAAATTATTCAGGACAAGCTCTTCTGTAGATAAATTCTTTATAACCCTGAATTCAACGCTGGAACCAGCAGAAGTCATAAAAGCTTTAAGAACAATGTGAAGTTAATGTTTTGCCTGTTGAAAACCATATTTTTTAAGTCTGTTTTCTCAAATATTCACAATGCTAAAAGTAGCTCCTGGGTCCTATTTCAACTTTGTAAATATTCCCTTACAAAGAATGCAAAGGATATAAAGCACCAATTTCTAGCCCGGCACAGGCTAGGGAGTAATCCGAGTACTCTTATGTCACCATCCTGTTACTAATAGCACATGCCTTGCAAATGTCTGGCAATCCTCACATTTAATCTGCAATGTACTATAGGGACAGGTACACGTTTTTAAAGAGTAATGAAATGTTAGGATGCTAAATGACTTGTGTTGTAACAGAAATTTTCAAGGTATCTGTTGTAGAATTCAGGAGTCCAGACTCTCCATTCCCCTGTTTTTACCTCTAATCTCCAGCAGAGCTCATGAGGATTGATGAAGAAAGCTGCAGACTAGAAACAATGGTTTCTGTATTCTACTCCTTGTCGCACTACTGACCGTGTGCCTTGAGCCCCTTTTGGAGCCATGACCACTAACAATCAGAAAGAATTCAGCCTGCGACCCCTTCAGTTCTCGGCTCCTGTTTAAATTGACAATTAGAAAAAGTCGGTAGTGGATTCTGTGTTGGCTCTACTTGCCTACCTGACACTGGATCAAAGCTACTATCTCATTTCATGCAGGCAAGCTAGCAGCTGATAGACAGCAATGACTGTCAATCATTGTCAAAATGGGTTACGTGTCCATTTACTTATTCTGTAATTATTTTAGGCACAGCTGATGGCACAAAACCCTTTTCAGAGTGTACTGCAGTTCCATAACACTAAGAAAACTGAGGACAGGCAGGCAAGTACTGCCCTGTACATAGAACTCATTGGAAGGCAAGTGAGGACATGACCAGTTTGCCAGAAATGAAAAACGTCTGCTAATAAAATATGAGACTGGGGAAACGAGAAGAAAATTTATAACAAAGGCATTTTAAGGTATTGAGTCAGAGAGGTGGGAAGTGCTGGAGAGGAACATTGCCAAAGACAGCCTTGTCTGATCAAGTATCAAAATGATGCTTCCACCCACTGCGAGGGAAGATTTGAGTGACAAGCCAGGGCTGTGCTGCTGCTGCAGCACATGCACAAGTTGGCACACATACACACAGAAACACACAAAGCCCAAAAACAAACCCACCCAGGTAGAGATACTGAAAGAGAAGCCGAACATGCTGAATTTTGTCAACTGCAAGAAAGGATGTGAGATATGTGTGGGTGACAAGTCATGAATGCAGTATGTTCAAAGAAAAGCATACTTTTTTTCCTTTTTTTTTGAGTACAGTGTAAGTGATGAGGCATGCTATGATTATGAACACATAAAATGCTTGCCAATAAAGTTGTTGTTTCTCTAATTTCTCTTTTCTCTCTAACCCACTACTTCTCAGCCCTCCCCTGCATGCTTGCTCTATCACAGTGGACGATACCACCATTCTACCTGTCATTAAGGTTCATAATCTGGATGTTATTTTTGACTCATTCATTTCCTCACCTCACATTCAGGCTTTGACAAAGTCTTACAGATTTGTTCTGCATTGTATCTCTTTGTCAGAATTCTTGCCCTAGCTTTCAGCAAATAGAATCTACATTAAGTCAACACCTTTTTCTCTAGCGTTGAGAAATTCAGTCTTCTTCAGTCACGTCTCTGTGCAACAGTGCTGCAAAAATCATGTTGTTAATCTGTTAATCTAACTTTCAGCTGTGTGGCTCTTCTTTCCCAGTCCTGTTTCAGGTCCTTTCCTCTTATCACATGGAACATGAACTTCATGGTCCAACTTCATTTACAGGCCCGCTTCACCCCAGACTGCTCACTGCTAGAATTCTGACTTCAACATCTCTGTGACTTACAATGCTTTTGAAAGTCAAATCTAAAAAGAGCTTTTCTGAGCTCCTTTCTATGCTCCGTCTTCTTTGGAGGCCCCGTTTGCCCTCTATTATCCACATGATGTTATCTATCTACCCCATTATCCCTCTTTAAAACTGCCTTTTACCACAGTGTTCCCCAAAACTGACAACAGTCACACTGCTAGTGTGTTTATAACACTGCGTATCACATTTTTTCCTTATATCTCCACATCTGTCAATTGGTTCCCATTCATTCCCTTTCAACTTGTATTGACAGGGTAAATTCCTGGAGGTAGGTGCTGTTTTTATTTATTTGTTTTGCTTGTAAAGCACTAACCACAATAGACCAGCTTTAACAAGTACTATTGCTCATGACAATCTCTTTATAATGCCATTAAAATGGCGTTTTTCCTGCACTATTGTTCCTCTCCCACTCTTTTCTCTGCCAAACCAATCTGCTTTGGGTACCATCATGTTTAATCCAACTACTTCACTTGTCTTACCTATAATCTGTTATTGCATAAATTTGCAGCGAGTCACTTGAATAGTACAAGACACACATTCACCAGTTTGACTGTGCCACGGAAGACCCGAAGTGCTGCCTCACCACGGGTCCCATCTCTTCTGTCAGGCTACGAACATGTGCAGGACAGGCAAAGGAGAAAGGCTATTCAGTATCGTCTCTCACCTTTCCCTTCAAAGTCCAGTGAGCTTCTGTCTGCTTGCACTGTTTTCACTTCCTAAAATTTCTAGCCAAGTTATGAAGGCAAATATTGTTTTCCTTACATAGAGAGGAAATACTAACTCCTATACATTACCAGTGTATGCTGGACACCTTTCATGCTTGTGGGCCACATGCTCTACAGCAATGAACCGAATACTGAATTATTCAGCAAGATGCACTCCAAAATTCATGTTTTCCCCACTGCAATCACTCCCAGAACCTCTTATGGCACTGGGAGCATTCTAGACATGGCACTAAGAGAATAGTTTCAAGCAGAGTATTCAACTGACGAAAAAACATTACTTTATGCACTATTGCCCAAGCAATAAGCCTCTGAATAACCTCAGACCAAGAACAGTCCCAACAACTGAAATTTGAATAACAACTGAGAAAAAGCAAGAGTTGCTACTTCTAGCAATTATACCTTACTTACCTAATAATTGACAGCTTTTTACATTTTTAAACAGAGATTAACAGTACGCACATAACAGAAAATGGCAGTGGTAGGAACTCTTATTGTGGTGCGGGCAATCATCAGAAACAGCAAATCCATTAGAATAAATTTAAAAAGACATAGACTACACTTTACAGCTTAGTAACTATTTCAAACTAAATAGATGTCGCAAAAGAAATAAAAAGAAATTTTAAAAAAACCTACCCTTCTTTTTATACTTATTAAAGTGGCGCCGTCCTTTGCCAGTAAGCCAAAAACAAACAGAATGAAAATAAAATAATGAAAAACCCACACAAGGAGAACAGGAAAAGAAACTGTGAATAACATAAATCTGAATCATTAGAGTTCTTAAAATCAGATTAAAAAGTCAACTGATCAAACATGGTACAAATTTCTGGTTTAAAAAATCCAAAAGCCTTCAATCCATTTAGATTAAAATATTAAACATGTTTCTTATTACATTGTATAATCAACTAAAAGTATCTGCTAAACAGCATCTTCATGGCAGCTGACATGAGCTACTTGACTCAATTTTTTTCCTTCTTTTACAAATCAGACACCATGCTCATCGTGTCAATGTAGAAATCCCGTGTGATGGTACGTTATTTCACCTTTTCAGATTAGCAAAATATGCTTATGAGGCAAATCCTAGTATTTTAAAACGCAAAATTAAAGGAGGCTCTGAGCACATTTGCAAAACAGTATATGTCAGTGTCTTTGGAAGTATTTTTGTTAAAGGAGTGGAAGAGTTGCATGCCCTTCAAATATATTACGAGATGAAACGAAATTATAGGCAACTCTGAGTCACTTCTAGGAACCCAACTCATTGTAACACTGAACTCTACGAACGGTGAAAAGCAGGACACGACGAAGGGTGCCTGCTTGCAGATTTACCACAGAACTTGGCAGTTGAGAGACCAAACTATTATCAGACATTAACAGAGGGAACACTAAGTAAGAAGGACATCTTGATATACTTGGGTGGTTATGTCATAGAGGTTACAGAAAAATAGACATGAATATAAAAAAGTGACAACACACCAAAATAACATAATCATAGCTGCACGTCTGATTCTTTAATCGATCCTTGGCCATAGCATCACTTCTTATCGATAACTCCTACAGATAATTGTGGACAGAAGGTTACTCACAGTGCAGTTCAATTTACAGCAAATCTTCCACTGGCTTTAACTATACACATTTTGTTTATCAGGATACAACTCCACCCACTGAATTATCTTTTGATTATCAGACTTTCTTTTTCTTTAGATGCCATATTTTATCCACATGAGATTAAAATGTATCATTACCTTCTTTGTGTGGTAGATGGAATTCTTAATTAGGTTAAACTCCAAATGATTTCAAAGGGAATTTTGCCTAAGCAAGGATGGAGTAAATCTGTTGATACTAGCTACCTGAGAGTAAGTTATTTCCACAGATAAGGGTGAGAAATAAACCCCCCCAGTATTTGGCAGGAATATATGACAGGGTGACATTTCCTCCACTTCAGTCAGGGTATGAAAGTGTATTTCAGCCTGTGGGTTGGGCCAAAAGTTCATCCTTCCTAATAATTTTCATGGTATTTTCCTGGAGCTAATGGATCTGAAGTCAAATCTGTGCTGTCTCTCATAGATTTCCTTCATTTTTATCTTTTAGAACTACATGGATGGAGTAAAGTAACAGAGGGAGAACCTGCACACTGTCTGCAAATAGTTTGCAGATGACTCCTCTCAAGATTCCTTGCCTCTGATGCCCTCAAGATCAGCCCTGAAACCGAGGATTCACTGGTATAAAGGATCATGCTTCATATGCATCAAAGTCGGGTTTCACCCAATGTCAAGCTCTTAGACTGCGGTGTTATTGCATGAATCAAGTTCTAAAAGCCTTCTGAGGAGCTTGTTCACATTTTCTCCACATTTCTCTATATAAGTCTTGCCTCAAATTATTTTACAGTGGAGAACTGAGACACTGAAAGATGTGTTGCTAGGGAAATAATAATTAAAAAAATCAGATGGAAAGAAAATCATTATCCTTCCATACTTGTGACAGCTTTGAATTTAACATTACGGTAAATGTATATTAAACATGTGTCCATAGATATTACATGCTGGAAAAGATTGAATTCTCTATCTCATTTTACTGTGTTTTACCAGGCATACAATCCCAATTTTGATTTCTGTCTTCTGAAACTGCTCTCACATGTAATCAGCATTCAAGGAAGCAGAAAAATCTGTGGACATGAGAACAGGCATGACAGTGCCTGTGAAATGGGTGAGGCATACAGCCCTTACACCCTAACTCAGCCGCACATTTCTGGGTACGTCTCATAGTATAAAGATGTGCAGCTATGTGCTTGCACAGAAACACAAGAATTCTGTCAACACACCCATTTTGTCATTTTATGTCGTTTTTCAAGCTGCTTTGTTCTTTAGAAATACCATGATGTCTGACAAGAAAACAGTAAAGGAGTTGAAAGAAGCTTCCAAGAAACCATTTCCACTTTTGAGGGGAAAGAGACAACACAGAAAGGACAAAGCAGGAAGCAGAGGGAATGTACTGAGGGGTAGGAGAAGCCTGATAGATACAGTTTGACAAGTACCCTATAAAAAAGCTATTTATCTGACATAGCCTGAATGAAGCACTTTCTAGCATTAACATAGAATACAGTTTTACACAGAGGTTCTGTACACAATGCAGGATTGCTCCACAACTCAAAATGCAAATGACGTGATTTAATGGCCATGTATGTGTGAAGAGTGGCAGTGAAGCACACGGTCACTGCATGCATACAGGTTAACACCACAGAAATGCATATAGCTGGCAGTGTGTATTTATAGCACATGTTATCACACCATTTACTTTGTAATATATCCTCTATATATTTGCCAAGTGTCTTAATTTCTCAGGTAATCAAACAACATGCACGCTGTATTTGAAGCGTTCTTTAAAATGAGTACTGAATGAGCACTGAAATAACAGCATTAGCTTTCCGAGGCCCTTGGGGTCTTTTTTTTTTTGTACTGGGGCACCTCCAAGAGCCAAATACAGAGACACAAAATGGAAAGGACTCTCTCCAGTATGGCTATAACAGCTATTCAAGGAGTATTTCATAGACACGCACGGGTATGCTGGATGCCACCCTGCTACTCCAGTGAAAGAGGTGGGGCACAACGAACTGTCCTCAGGACTGGATCACGAGTCTAAGAAGAAATGAGCACATTTCTAAGATCCTTCAAGGCATTTCAAAAAGCTTTCAAACACCAGGCTTTCCCCCTTTGAACACTAACAACCCTATCCCTGTCGAAAACAATGGTAGGCACATGATATTGATAGTGTGCCTAAATCTCACACAAACTAAGAAGGAAGCAAACTGTAAAATGTTGTGACTGTGCTCAGGAACAGCAGGGAATAGAACCAAGCCATTGATTTAGACAACATATGTGCTACTAGCTGTATAAACTAAAGAGGCCCTCCTTTATGCATCTTTTCCCTACGACAGCTATCCCAAACTCTCAGAAAAACAGTAAACACATACTGCCAATCCATAGTTGTCTTTTAGATTTCTGTTTAGTCCTTGATAATCATGCATCTTCCAGTTTTAGTTGTTAAAATTTACAATTGACACTTAAGAAAAAGTTTATTTTAAGGCTTTATCAAGTCCTACTTATTTTCCTAAAAAAGGTGAACTGCCTTTGGTCAGAGTAATTGTGTAAGCCAGAAAGATGCTATGAACTAGAAGTAAGGCTCAGCCAGAATATACATTACATGCTATTGATGATGATAATCAGTCTTCTGCTGCAGACCAATTAATGATTATCAGAAAGCACTGATGATAATTCATCCATTTTCACAGAAAAGAAATCTGTTCTGCCATTTCTGCCTACTACCTTTGACACAAAAAAAGTTGTAGTTATGCAAGCTCATCAGCAATGTAGCAACACTTCCACCTGATCATATTTAACTAAGAGATCTAAGAAAAAAATGCATATTGATCTATTTGAATCTAGCTTGGAGCCATGCTAACTAGCAGGCACTGTAAATCCATACATCACAAACACACACTGTGGTTATTTGTAAACATAGGGAAAATGATACCTTTAGCACAATCTGCTCCATGAAATCCTGGAAAACAGTGGCAGACACCGGATACACACTCGCCATTCCCATGACAATTACGTGGGCAGTCTTGCACTGAATCTGAAATACAAGCATCACAGGCACATTAGTTGGTTCCTATTTAGGCTACAGATTCTTTGCTTAATTTTTCTTCAGTTTATTTTGTGTTCAATACTTAGAAGAACAATCCCTAATAATATTAACACCACAAGGTTCAGGTGAAGCAGAAAGGTACCAAGTTTCACGGTAGCGTAAGTGCAGAGATCTAGTGAGATACTAAAGTCACATATTAAGTCTTTGAGCACTGTTAGAACTCAAAGTCTTCTGATAGTGCTCAAGTCCTCTGTTCAAACAGGTAGACAGGACTGCCTCTCAAGATCTCTACAGCTATGTGTGAATTCATATTATGTAGCAAGCATAACGCTTCATCAGGAAAATCAACAATCTCCCTTTTGCAATGAGACTTTGATCTTGCGCAACCACTTT
This sequence comes from Pygoscelis adeliae, assembly GCF_000699105.1. Classification (NCBI taxonomy): domain Eukaryota; kingdom Metazoa; phylum Chordata; class Aves; order Sphenisciformes; family Spheniscidae; genus Pygoscelis; species Pygoscelis adeliae. The sequence goes on along the minus strand of NW_008824283.1, from coordinate 6,412,309 downwards.
TCCGTGGGAAACTGATTATCCCAAGGACTGTATCTTCTTTTCTTTCTAGACATTTAAAGCCTCATTAATTAAGCTGACAGAAATATCTGCTGAACATGAGAAAGAGGAGCTCTTCTGCTCCAGCAAATATTCTTTATCCTAAAAAAAATTAATAAAAATGGTGCAAGTAGCTACGCAAGAGGATGAAGAAGAGGTCTGTAAAAACAGAGGACAAGGTTTAACACCAGAGTTTAAGTGACCGACTGAAGTGTTGATGACTTCAATAATCTGAGAAGAGTAAGCACACCTGACTGATGGTAAAATCTCAGTTGTACCAAAATATTTATTTTCCACAATTTCTGCTATTATTTGGATAATAGATACAGTACTTTGCATAATAACAACCTAGAAATAAAATTCCAATTTTGAAATTAATTGTTAAAATCACTTTCCTTTGAAAGGAGTTGGATTTCAGTGGATCATATTTTCAACACTGAATTATTGGAACAAAAATCTAATTGGAAAGTTGTTACTCTTCACTACTACTCCCTGTTGTCATGGGACCTGTGGTCCCAAACTAAATGGCTCTGTTGGTTCCAGACACCAAACAAATAGCAGCTGTACAATACAGAAAATGAATTTTGGATTTGGAACTAGCAGAACCATACAGAGTGTTTTTCTGTCAAATTAAACTGAAAAGAGGAAAAAGATTCAAGCACAACTTTAAATCTAATTTCACAGTTGCAGGCCACTAAATAAAAAAGCCCTAAAGAAAATTTTCAAAGAGATGTCATTAGCTTGGCCTCTTGAAATGATTCATGTAAACAATGAAAAGAAAAATTGAAACGTAATGCTCAAAGATATCAACTTGTCTCATGAAGAAGCTTGTCTATAGATTTAGTCATTATTTTGCTTCATGGCACACAAAAGCATTTTCTATGTATTCAAAACCATGGTAAATTTAGTATTGTTTGGGAGTTAACAACATTTCTGTTATTCTTTCTCCTCTTCCACATCAGAGGAACTTTCAGCTGTCTCAGATCCTTTGATTATGAAACATCTGATTACTAGGTGTGTGTAGAAGAACCTCTGAACTGGATAAAACACTATACTTTTCTCTACATTTCAGTCCAATTACTATTATTGCACTATCAAGTAGTCTACCTGACTGTTAGACCTTTGATGCTCTTGAAAGCTGTAGCCTAGATCAGGCAACTCGTTTAAGGACAGCTTATCATATCTGAAGGTTTTCTAAGCACAATAGGGGCATAACAAGATAAAAGCACAAATGTTCTTGTTTTTGGAGAAACAGAAAAAGCCTTCTATGGGCAAATATGCAAATATATATATCAACATGCATAGCACCTAGTAACTCTTACAAAACCACATATGAGCTATGGAAGAAAAATCATTTTTTCACCTTAATTGAGGTTAACAGAAACAATGATATTCATACTTAATGAAACAGTATTGGCTATCCTCCTACGCCCTTTGGGACTTAAGCCAACAAACTGAATTTTATACTAGTGTAAAAGGAAAAAATTAAGCTTCATATCATTAATCAGGCAAGACTGGAAAAGACCTCCAACTATTTTTAATCAAGCTTAAAAACTCAC